>NC_085139.1:173405622-173735466 GCF_024139115.2 Armigeres subalbatus
CTAGAAGTTACGTATTGCTGTCAGCAATGACACCACCAATTGCGTTGCACAATGGTGCTCGTAAACATCAACTCTCACCCAAGGAAGCCTTGAAGTCGTTAAGCAGAATGAGCAGTCAGGAGATGGCTGGAATGCGCATCATGCAACTAAGCAATCAACGTTATTCCAGATCATTCCCGTGAAGCTATTCTGAAAGGGAACCTTTGGAAACCTACGCTTTCCAGATGACGGATCAGATATGACACTGGTCGAACAGTCTATTGCAGAGCGATTAGGGTATTGGGGCAGCAGGGACAGTAGGGACAGCATGGACCATGTCCAAGGGCTTGACGACCCTCCCTCAGCTGTCTCGAGTCAGGGAGAACTGCCTAGGGCGGTGGGTTCTAGCAGTGGCTCTGCAAAATCCTCCCAAAAACCACAAGTGCCCGTAAGCAGATTCCCTATCAGCGATTTGGCCGCTTCAAAGCACAAGCCCAGGAGTGCCAATTGCATGTGGAGTGTCCCTTACTTCGGTAGGGAAGTGTTTCGGCAGGGAGTGAGTGATCTGTTTGTGCTGAGGCAGGAGGTTAGCGCGTCACCGCTATTGGTCACCTCAGCGCAGAGTTCGAGTATGGACTGCACATGCTAAGGTAAGAGTGTCGTAGCGTAGTATCGTTGATTGGTCCCTGGACATACCGCTATCGACACCTCGAGGCTGGCAGTGGAGTGTTAGAGGAGTTGTGGAGGTACCTACTTGGTAGGGTAGCGTGAGCTGCTTCGGCAGGGAGTGAGTGATCTGTTGTGCTGAGGCAGGAGTGTCATAGCGTGTCGCTGCTATTGCGCCCCGAAGCGCAGCAGAAGTCTGAGTATGGACTGCACATGCTGGAGGAGTGAGGTATCCCATCGACACTCGAGGCATTGCAGGGAGTGTTAGGGAGGAGCACACGGAAAAGGGTCAGCCATGGAGCGAATGGTCTTTGGAGAAGCTGCTTCGGCGGCAGGGTAGCAGTGGGGTTGTACCCACACACCTAAGCAGTTGTGCACATGTGGTGGTGGGAGGTCCCTGCTTCGGCAGGGTGCGTGGTCTGCTTCTGGCAGTGGTGTGATTGATCCGTCTGCGAGGGGCAGGAGTGTCAAAGCGTAACATCTGTAGGCCCAGGCAGTTACCGCTATTGACACTCGAGGCATGGCAGCGGAGCGCCTGGAGAGCATCCAAGTAAGACCTAAATGGAGTGAATGGTGCGAGCACCCAAGCCGTTCCCTCGGACGAGCTCGTGAGCGAGCAATGAGCGAGTACGTTATACTGCCGTCCCCCAGAAGTAGTACTGCGAGGTAGTTCCTGGGGAAACGATGGTGGAGCCTGGAGTTTAGTCGGTATTAATGGTATGGTCGAGTCTGACACTCAGTACTCGTGTGGTAGTTTGGCAACTACAATGCACGTGTACTGGGTTAGTGTAAATGCATCTTTGTAAAAAAAAAAAGAGCGATTAGGTAAGCGATGGTGGAATCTCACCCTTTGTCTCACTGGACGAGCAACGTGACTCGACAGGAACCGAATTTCAGCGGGTACAGCGAGATCTCCAGGAAGGAAAAGGCGGAAAGTTTGTTATGAATGATGTGAACAGTTAGTCTCAATCTGGCCCAGGAAACGCTCAATTATAAAGAAACAGCGCGACAGCAATTTATTCCCGAGGGCTTCCAACTGGTACGAAAGGGTCACACCGGGTATTCTGATTAGTCGAATAACCAGTCTTACAGCAAACTAAATCCACGCGAAGGTCAATTAGGTGATCCACTGGCTTTGTAAAACTCGTCCCGGTTGGTCGATCTAGGCACAACTGAGGAAGAGAAGACGATGAACTCACGCTGCACGTGTGCGAGTGCCGACGAGAATACCAAACCGATCAAGATTTGCACGACCTGGTCAAACGACCATTCACGATTGAGAGTATTGGCATTTCAGCAGACAAAGGACCAGAATCGGAAGAAAACAAGCAGGCTCGATGGATGCTGGAACAAACGACAAAACGTGTCGACAGATTGAGATCTTCTATTGTGCGCAGTAGGACAACGTGGCGTTTCCCAACAGCTTCCAATGGCAATGCGTCGCCTAGAATGCTTTGAAAGGCGGATGAACAAAGATCCTGAGCTGAAGGACAGTGTACAACGGCAGATCAAAGAGTACCTGGAGAGCAATCCACATCCACGAAGTAACGCAGCAGGAGGAGGAGTCATCGATCCACGCCGAGTGTGGTATTTGCCATTAGGCGCCGTGAGAAACCCAAAAGCAGCTGCAAATAAGGCTGGTCTGCATGCCGCGAAGGTCGGAGGAATTTCACCGAATAACATGCTAAAGGGACCAGATTTGTTAACCCCCCGCTTCGGTGTTGTGCAAATTTCGGAGAGACCACTCGTCTGCGGCGACCTGAAACAAATGTTTTCATCAATTCAGAATTCGCCAACAAGACATGCACAGTCAACGATTCTTTATCGCGACCACTCCCGCAATCCTGTGAAGACATTTGTGATAGAAGTTGGATGTTTGGGTGCTACCTGCTCACCCTGTCAAGCACAGTACATTAAGAACCTCAACGCGCATGAACATAAGGCAGAGTTCCCAGAGGCTGCGAAGGCAATAATAGAAGCACTATGTCGATGACTATCTCGACAGTTTCGATACGGTAGAGGAAGCAATCAAGGTAGCACTGAAGCAAAAGGTGCATGCAAGGGGAGGATTCCAGATTAGAAATTGACATTCAAACTGCAATGAACTTCTGCAAATGGTCCGGGGATTCCGAAAAATCCACAGCAGCAAATCATCAAAATCGATTCAGAAGGTGAAGTAGAACGAGTCCTAGGACTTTGGGATACCGATGAAGACGTCCTTATGTTTTCCACGGAGCTTCAGCTAGACGGCATTGTACCAACGAAGAGAAACGTACTGCGTTGCGCGTCATGAGTCTATTTGACTCACAAGGTATCCTTTCACATATAACGATCCAGGGAAGAATGATCATCCAGGATACTCTTAGCGACCAAACCTAAATGGGATGAAGAGATCAAGTAAGTTGTACATGCGCGCTGGTCGCGATGGATAAAGCTGTTCAAGAAGGTATCAGATGAAACTTTTCCGAGCCTACTTCCCAGAATTCTCATCCACGGAGATCGGTATGGTGGAACTACATGTTTTTACGGATGTGAGCGAGAAGCATATGCTTGCGCGGCCTACTTCCGAGCCATATAATTAAAGCGGAAAACGCACGTCACACTAGCGCGACGAAGGCAGTAGCACCATTGAAAGCATTGTCAGTGCCACGCCTGGAATTGATGGGGGTACCCAGGTTTTAAGGCAGTGATGGGGTACCGCCACGTTACCAATCTGCAATCGAGTAATGTGACAGACTCGAAAACCACGCTGGCCTGGATTCAGTCCCAGCAACGTCGGTACCGGCAATTTGTGGCATTCTGAGTAGGGGAAATTTAAAACAAACGGAATCCAGGATTGAGATATGTTCCTACTCAGCTTAATCCGGCCGGAGGCAACCAAGGGGAAGGGGACCCAGCACGGAAAGCACCACTCGATGGTTCCGAGGGCCCGATTTCCCACAACCGGAGGCCAAATGGCCAGAGCAAAATTCTGGTAGTCGTTGAGACAGATGAAGAGATACGGCCTTGATGCTTCACCAACAACAGCGACAAACTGAGGATATTTATCGGTTCAATCGGTTCTCCAAATGGGAACGGTTGCCTGAGAGTAGCAGCCATGCACGTGAGTCGGAGATTGCTATCGCAAAAGTAAGAAGCAAATTCTGGTCACCGGTCATTTGAACAAGAAGAGCTGATAAAAGCAGAAAACAACCTGTGGCGCAATGTGCAGGCATCAGCTTATCCGGACGAAGCGTTTCATTTCAAAGATGGACAACACACCTATAAAAAGCGATCGAGAAAACCAGTCCAGTTTAGCTATCGCCGTTTTTCGACGAAAATGGGGTGACGGAGTTGACAGTCGATTGGAGCGTCCCGTATGTCACATACGACTTCAAGTTCCCAATCATCTTACCACGCCACCAATTATCTCACCGTTGATCATTGACTGGCACCATCATGCGGTACCTGCATGCCAATCACAATACGTTTGCAAATGAAATTCGGAGGTTCCATATTTCCAATCTTCACTGCGGTCCGTCAAGGGTAAGGGATGCATTACCTGCAAGGTCAACAAAGTTAACCAATAACGCCACGGATGGCACCATTGCCAGAGTCGCGTGCCTGCAGCTGATCCAACCATTCTTTTACGTCGGGCTTGATTATTTTGGCCCATCCAGGTTAGAGTTGGTCAGCTTTTGGCAAAAGATGGATTGCCTTATTCACATGTCTCACAGTGAGAGCCATACATTTGAGGATCCCATTGTTATCTACGGAGTCGTGCAAGATGGCAGTTCGAGATGTTGCACGTCGAGGATCTCTTCCAAAATATGGATAACGGTGCAAATTTTCAGGGGCAAGCCGAGACTTCGTGAAGAGACAGCATTTAAAGGGTCTGAAACTTACAACTCGAATACAAAGGGTATTTATCCACGCCGCCAAATTTCGGGGGCGCGGAACGTCTCGTAAAATCCGTTTGCTTAGGCTCTTATGTAGCGATCTAACCGGACGAGAAACCCTGTTAACCGTTATTGCCGAGGCCAAATCTATAGTAAATTTAGACGACTTCAATTCTAGAAAGCCCCAGCCAGGAAGCACTAACTGGAATCACTTATCCCTTGAGCTCGAAACGGTGCATCCAGCCTGGAACAACACTAGCGGAACCAACAAGTAGCGACCTGTACCAATTGAACATGGCTAGGGCAGCTGCGGATCAATTCTGGCGTCGATGGATGAACGAATATCTGCCGATCTCGCTAATAGGACCAAGTGGTTCGGCGAGACGAAAACCTGGAAAAGAACGATCTCGAAGTTGATTGTGAACGAAGGTCAACGTAACGGATGTGGTTGAGAGGCGGTCATAACGACGATCCCTGGACGCGATGGCCGGATTCGCGTTGGGTACAGACAACGGAAGGCGTTTCGGCGACCAGTTTCCAAGCTGGCAGTACCAGGTGCAAGGAATGGTAACGCAGAGTCGGTGGGCCACCGGAAGTGCGTCACAGGGTCGGGGGATGTTGCGACCACCGGCAGCACGGCCAATATCCCTCCGCAATCCGGCCTTCACAAAGGATACCGTCAACGCAACCGTCAACTTCGACAGCAGCGAAACGAATGTCCGGAATAAGGAAACAGATGATAACAAAGTGATGCTTTGATAACGCGGCCCTATATGCATATTGTAGTTTCGTAAATTGAATTCATAAACGTAATAATATTATTTTCACTGGTATTTCGCTTCTGAACTTGATCTACTTTCCTGTTAGCAATACTCGTGAGTTTATATGGATTTAGCCTATATCGATAATCAAATAATCTAATGTTTCCTCAAGGTACCTAAAAGTAGGAGATCGACATCCAGAATTTATAGGAAGTGAAACTTATTATTGATCCGGTATTCTAACCTACTGGCACTAAGTAGGATTTGTTCTACTCAGTAATTCAGTGTTTCTCATTAACTATGTTGTATAGGTTCAGTACATTACCTTACTGAAAAAGCGCAAAATCAGCTTTCGAACTTGACGTAGAGGCGACCGAATGTGAGTAGATGTAATCTGAGAACTCGAATATTCATCTAATAAAATTGTATAGCTTTAAGATAGCAAACAAGAAAAATCTGCGTTTCTGAAAGGAGGTCCGAAAACACAACAACACTACAGCTACCATAAATCTAAGCGACATTCTGAAATCATCGGACTATTCACAGCTCCGGATCAGCAACGAAAATTAGACTTATTTGGACTCCATTGCACTATTCTCATACCGATGCATTGCATTCATGGTTCTAAAACATTCACAATATCATATACTGGTGCATGAACGGGGCTCATCGTTAGATGACGAATAAACGCAAACATCCAAAAATCGTCTGACTATAGAAGGGCGTGGCAAATCAGTTGTAGACTGCTTGGAATGATGTTTTGTCTAGCAGGGTGCGTGTCTGTGCTGTAAATTAACAAGCGTCCGAATGGGTTACAGCTAGGGAATAGCTGCGATGAAGAAATGGGCGCGCTCCAGCGCAATTCGACGGAGGCTGATTAGGGGATCATGATCTGAGTGTTTATCTTTGGATGTATATTCAGAAACACCGTTAAAACTTCTAATACCATCGTTCGGGGTGTCATTGGGCCTAGGGGTAAAATTGGGCCAAAAACGAAAATGTTTCACTCCCATATCTCAGAAACTGTTACGAATTTTGATGAAAACTTCAAACGGTTCGAAATTATATTAAATTCACGTCTAGAAATCACAAAACAAATTCCAAGAACTAATTGTTCTCGTACCATAATGCTTGGAATTTGAAGATAAACTATTGATCGAATAAACCCGATTAAAATAGTGTCGTAATGCCCCACAAATCTATTACATAACTAGTTTTTAGATCGATGGATACCTCATGTTACGATAATCTATTGTTGTTTCACTGAATTTTATGGATATTTTATATAGCGGTTCTGGTTTTCGTAGCAACGAGCAATGCACGCTAAAAAGGTGAGATTGGGCCAAGCCTTTGGTTGATTTGCTTACATAGTTGGTAAGAGGCGTAATGTACTTTTAAAAGAACGATTGAATCGAGTCATCGTCACCGCTGAACTTGATTGTATTTGGCCCAATGTCACCCCCTGTGAGGGGTGAGAATGGGCCAATTTTGAACAATATATAACTTGTAGAATTTTCCTCATTTATTATTTTTTCCTCACACAGCGGTAATTTATTATTCAAGCTTGTACTAAACTATTTAAACTTGATTCCAATGTTAACTACAAGAGTTTTGCAAATTTACTTGGAATATACCACATTTTACCGATTTTCAGTAACTAAATTTTTATGAGTATTCTTCTTCACAGCTCGAGTTGATTAAGTGAGAAACGACTCTTAAAGAAACTTTGTTACGGACCCTTTGTAGTCAGAAAACTGTTAAAACTTCTTAAAAGGGATTTTAGAAATGTTCTGGTCTTTAAATAATCCTTACTTTCACTTATTGAACAATGCAGGTCATAGAGGCTTAAGGAATTCATAAAGCAAAACATTTGTTACATCCACTACGCGAAAAAAGATTAATTTAAAACCAACTTAATTCAAGAGTGGTGATATCCCTTCTCATTTGCCAAGAGACCAACTATGGCGCTATATAGTTCGACTCCATTTTCTTAATAACTTTTAAACGCAATGTCGATCGTTATCAAATTCAATAGTGATCAACAAGGCTTTATTCCCTACCAATGCAACTTGTTGCGAGAAAATCGGTATAGGAATTACTAGACAAAAGTTGCTAGTTTTTTCGGTTTTCTGTACATACACATTCGTACACACGGACATAAGACATTTTTCAGCTCGACGAGCAGAGTCGATTGGTATATAACATAGGTGTCCGAGTCTTCTATAAAAGTTCGATTTTGAGTGAAATGATAGCTTTCGGTACAACTTTGTTGTAGGAGAAAGCAGGAAAGAAATTGATTTTCATTTATTTGAAGGCTTATTTGCCGTTAAGCGTTATCGAGCCAAAATCATGTTTAATAATTTTCTGATTCTTTGACTAATGTTAGTTTTGGGAACAACATTTTCTTGGGTGACAACCATGAGAGGAAGACATATAAAGGGAAACGCATACAAGATACAAGAGGATTGGATCATGATTGCAGTCTTACATTAGAAATCTCAAAATTGGTGGACAAGGGACGTGTAATCGACATCAAGACCTGCAACACTTCCCTTATGGTTGTTTCCCTCGGATGTTTCTTTAGCGCAGATATGGAGCCCACCCACGCCCACACGACGTGATCAATAAGCTAATAATCGCCACAGACACACAGATTGCCTTCCGAGAGCCTCACTCTGAAAATATGTGCAACGCACATTATACGACACATGGTTCGACTGAAGTATCGTCCCATATTCAGTATTTTGAACCACTTCTGACACAGCCATCTACTCAACTTCCATTTTTCTATTTCTGCTGCCAGCTGATCAAGGTTTCTGACGAAGTAATGTGAAAATTAATCGAAGGTGATTTTCCGATCGTAAATACATCTTTCCAAAGAGTCCGCTTTCTTATTTCAAGATCGAGAATGAGAAGGCCCAAGCAAATTGATTTTAAAAGCTCTTATCATGTTCATGCTATTTGATTTGAGCATGCATGAAGTAACGGCGCCCAATAACGGTTTCCCCAAGGACGCTGTTCACGCTACGGCTCTGAATATGACAATATCATCTGTCCAATACATCCTCATCAAAATCGGCTTCAATTATGTATTCTATCAACCAAAACACGTTTGCGTAACGCGACACCATTTGCAGAACACAGTTTATCGATCAGCGTAACGCGACGGTGTTGAAATCAATTAAAATTGCCTTATAATTTCCTTTATTTTTATCCGAAATTTGAATTCACAGCCTCATTTCTGTTGATGTATACAGAGAAATGCGTAGAATAAATCGAGACTCCAAACCGTATACCAGAGCTAAAAACGGACTTGTATTTCAAAAGCGAAAAGTGCAATTAGCTAAGGTGTCGTTACGAAATGCAGCGTTATATTTAACATATATTTAAAGCGAAAATTTCAAAATGAATATTTCATTAGAAAGGTATAGGATAATTACACCTGTTTAATCATATGTCCTCGAAGCTAATTTTCGAATGCAGACTCATTACTCGCTGAAAGCCAGCCCTCATGGTTTCGCGTAACGGTGGAACTCAAAATTATGATTTAATCAATTTTAACATGTACCAATTATAAGAGAGAATGAGGATAAGAATATAAGAGATTGCAAGGAAATTTAATATTGTTTATACCAAGTGATTTAGTGTGCCGGAAATGCAGGGTTGCCCCACAAAAAAAATTTAGATGCTTCATATAAAAGTTACATAGAGGAGAGGGTGCTGAAAATTGCCATTTTACGCTACGTTATTAATTTGTTTTGAATGGTTTAACGTTTATCTTTTCACCCGCTTAGTTCAGATAGACTACTTGGCGTACTGGGTCTTCGATATAAACGAGAGTTAAAAAATAAAAGACTTTTAAATCTTGAATTGTTGGTAGTGAATTACCCTACTGGAAACGGAACACAACAGTCACCGAAAGGTTTGAAATATTTATGCATCAAGTTTTCCTTTCTTATTTTTCGGATTTTCGCAGAGTTTTGTTTCATGGGTCTGTTTCGAAGACAAATAAAACGCCTGACGTTTGGTTCAGTTTAATACAAAATAATTTAATGAATTTATTTTCCTTTTTTCTCCACTTAACGTTCTACATTCCTCGTAGCTGATTCACTTGTACGGTCTACAAGGTGTTTGATTTCCGCGTTAAAGTTACAAGATTTGATTGAGTAGATATTTTGACGAAGCGCTCGAACACTGAGAAATACTCTGATGGAGAGCTATTGGTAATCGTTATTTTGAACGTGGACTTTCAATAAATGAGCGCTACTGTAATATATTTGGAAGATATTAATAGTTAAAAATTTAAACAAAACACTTAACTGAAATATACTCAATGGAAATTTGTTGCTTTGACTGCTATGTTTGTGCAAATATTTTCATTGTAGAAATAAGATAGAGTTTTTGATTTTCGATTATGTGATAGATTTTGCTTATCTGGTTGTATTTACAAGAGTATGATCACAATTTGTATACAATTTATAGTTAAATATTACTTTCAATTAAATACGTTTCTGATAGATTCTTGTTCCAATTTGCTTCCATACACAACATATTTGTTTACATACTAATAGCTAAGTTTCATGTCTAATGTTTATTTTGTTGATAAATTATCTGATGATTTCGTGATTTGATCGGAAAATAATATTCGATCGATTATAACAACTTCGTCACACGAACTCAGTTGCAGTCAGTACATGTAGATTTTGTTCAATTTGTCCGATAAATAAAGAAATAATTATCAAAAGAAATTATCATATTTACAAATGAAAATCCAATTTTCTTGTACTCTTGAGAACTGATTTGTAGATTATGAGATAATAGCTATTTCGACGACGATGGATGATCAATGCTTGATCGAACTCCGTTGAATACGAATTCTCAAAATGACTTGCTCATAATAACCATAAAATGTACATTCTAAACTGATTTATTGTAACATTATTGCATATAATTTCTTTTTGTTGTGCATCGACAACACAATGACACACGCTACTTTTTTGTTACGCTTTGCTTGTTAATTAGTTTCTGGCACTGACAGAGACAAAATACTATTGTTGGTAAGATCATGTTTAATTCATCTATTTTGGCATAGAGTACAACACCATTCTTCCCGATTCAGTTTGAATGACCTCTTTCAATCCAAATTTGATTTCGTTACAGTGACGACGACAATAGTTTGGTAAAATTCTCTTGATGTGAGTGCCTGCACTGAACTACACTACAATGAAAATTATGGCTTTATATTTTCGTCACCGAACCAAATCGCATTGGTTTGGAAACCCGAGCAGGAGGAGATAAAAGAATTATAGAGTTTTGTTTTATTCAGTTGCAACGTTATATATAACGACCAGTTTTGTATGTTGTTAAAAATATCTCACAATTTCCAAAACATATAAATATAAGAATAAGAAAGTTTCATCAAAAAATTATAGTACTTGTAAAATTATATTAACAAACGTCATTAATGACTGCATTGGGTACAAATAAAATATGGTACCGTCTCCCTGCTCGGGAGGATCTTCACTTTAGGGAAATTTTCTTGTGATTCGTCCAATCTTCTACAACAATCCACTTATTTCCTACGTTAATACATTGTGAGTAAGGTTGTGTTTTGTAAAATTCGGTGCCATTAAGCTCCTAATGGCCTCATGTTTTATGTACTTAGCGTAATTTACAATTATGCGAACCATGACCTGGCCATGCTCATTCTCCGAAACACTCATTTCCCGCACATACACACCCACGCACTGGATGACTCAAATTGACTTGACAGCTCGCGGTGGAGCCAGCACTCCTACCTTCTGTGTTGTCTTGTCGTTCCTAATAACAAGAACCAGACTGCTGCTGGAATCGTCGTAACCGTCGATTCCAGTCGTCCTTCCACTCGATGATGATGGTCTTCGGGCCAAGCACCAGGCTGTCCGGATTTTGTTTCGAATCCATGCCCAATATTAGGTACGATCTGTTGATATGGGAGAGATGGTGAATAATTAATAAGTGCTTACGGTAGTAATCACCTTTTTGCTGATATGAAGCTTGAGTAAACATAGATTACACATGGTGTTCAAACAAGGTTCATGATTCTGTTGGTTCACGAAGAAGAACCCTTCAATACTTCGAAGGATAAGAAAATCTAATGTTTTCGATTTGAGATGAAATTCCAAATAAAATATTACATAAATTCCAGAAATAATGATAACGGCAGCACTGGTTTTCATGCGAAATGATCAAAATCGGGAATCAAAATCTGGTCAATGGTCAAAAGGACATACACACCCACTGGAACTGGTCAAAATCTAGATTATTAGCGTTTGTATTGACTGCACATTTTTCTTTAAATTAAAATTGGTCTGAATTTTCAATAAATGAATGTAAGGGAGAAGGCTCGTATGACCGAAACCTATTGGGCCGGAAGCCATTTGAAATGACCGAATAAGTCATTTGGTCGAATAGGAAATTTGGCCGACATTTTCCTATCAGCAAACATATTCCACATAGGTTACTGCAACTCATATGTGCCCAGATTATGTCAAAATCAAGTTGCTGCAACCAGTTTTGTCTGACTTAGGAGATTTGGACGAATAGGACATTTGGCCGAACATGTCATTTGAAAAGTGAGAAAAAAGGAGTGAGAAATGAGAAGCTAGTAGTGAAACTACTCACTTATCACTCCTCATTTCTCACTTCCCACTACAAAAAGTGAAAAGAGCGAAGTGAGTAGTGAGACGCCTAAAAACTCACTTCGCACTTCTAAGTTTTTACAGTAAGAAGTAAGAAATAAAAGTGAGAAGTGAAATGTCTCACTTCTCACTGCGAAAAGTGAGTAGTGAGATGTCTCAATTTTCACACCACATTTCTCACTTTTCAAATGACCTACTCGGCCAAGAGACATGCTCAGTCCCTCCAAACCTTGAGTATAGAGGTGTGCGCCGGTCCGAAAATCGTCGGCGGCGGCGTGTGTCATAATTTTGGTCGGCGGCGGCGGCGTTTTCGGCGTCACGCCGATAGCCATTTTAGCCGGCGGCGGCGGGGATCGGCGTGGTGTTTTTTATTGGATTCGATTTTTATTAAAATTTTACGAGACATTTTCAAGATATCTACGGGTAAATGTTTTGAATATCGTCGGAACAATATAAGAGACTGTTCACAAATTGCGTAACGTATAAGGGGAGGGTGCAGTCAGGCCAAGCGTTACGGTTCATACAAAAAAAACTTCCATACAAAAGTTGTTACGAGGGGAGCGTGGGGGTTCAAAATCGGCAAAATTAGCATTACGTAATTTATGAAAGAACCCTAATATACGTCCCCAGATAACGTTTTTTTTTTTTCAAAATGTTCATATGGAATCTATTTTCTAATTTTCCACGGGAACTAGTTTAAAGTTTACTCCTGTCGAATTTGGTCTTTGGAATTCCAAAAAAAAAAAAACAGAAAATTCTACGGAATAATCATGAAAAATTATTCAAAATTGTCATGGGAAATTGTTCCAAATTTCTACAGAAAATTATTCAAAATAGCTCTTCGAAAATTCTGTTGAATATTTTTACACAAAATTCTTCGAAATATCCGCGGGAAACTCTTAGGACTTTTCATGAGGAACTTTTTGGAAGTCCCACGAGATTCTTTTATATTTTTTTTGGAAAATTAAGAGAGTTTTTCAAGATTGCTCCGGAAATACTTTTGTATTGTCCATAAGAATTTTACGGGAAATAATGCAAAAAGAGGAAGGGTCGTTTGACCGAGAGTCATTCGACGGACAGCTATTCGGCCGAAAAACAAGTTACGCTGAAAATCATCTAGGCGAATTCCATTTGGCCGAAATTAATATTTTAGCGAAACGATTATTGATTCGAAAACCGTTAATTTCATTTGACCGAAAGCGATGAAGCCTTCTGCCCAACAGGTCGTTTCGGCGAATAGGTCATTTGGTTGAAAATGCCATTTTGCGGAAGGTCACGATAGATCTCAGCAATTTGTTAAACTTTTACCGAGATCCACACAGCCGATCCCCAGCAAACAATTTTTTTGTTGAAATATCTGTCAAACTTGCTAAAAAATCTGCAAATAATTAGCCGAAAGCCATTTAACAAAGGTAATGTATGCCAAGATACCTGTTTGTTTGTTGGGCACACGGCTGCGCGGATTTTCCAGAAAAAAAAAATTGATTGTGTATGATCAAAAATGACAATCCGTTTGGCCAAATGACAAAAGTAACGCTGAATTGGTAATTGGTCGAAAAAGTTATAAGCACTAACAGGTCCTTGGTCTGTAAATTCCGTTTTGCCGAAGTGGCCGAATGATCGAAAATGTCGTTTGATCGAATAGATCATTTGGTCGAAGAAGATGTTTGATAGAAATAGTAGTTTGGCGGAAAGATTCATCTGGCACGACATTTTCGATCAAGTTTGGCGGAAAGATTCATCTGGCACGACATTTTCGATCAAATTGCCTTTCTGTCAAACGACTTTTTCGACCATAGAATCAGTTCGGCCGAACGACATTTTCGGCCGTATGTCCAAATGAAATTTTAAGCCATTGGTGGTGGGCTGAAGTCATTTCAAAATTCACGGAAGTAAAGATAAAAAATCAGCCAAACGACCATTTCGGCAAACGGGATTTTCGATTAAATGACCTATTTAGATAAGTTACTTTTTCGGCCATAGGATCAATTTGGCCGAATGAAATTTACGGCCGTATGTCCATTTCGTCTAAATGACATATCCGACCAGACGAGTATCGACCAAACTACATATTCGGCCAAAAACATTTCGGCCTTGTGGTCTACGGTCCAACGGATCTTCCCGTCGTTTTACCGAAAGTCATTCTGAGGAAAACCATTTTTTTAATTCTACTTGGCCGAATTGGTAATTTGGTCGAAAAAGTTATTAGCACTAAAAGGTCCTTTGTCTGTAAATGCCGTTTTGCCGAAGTGACCGTATAATCGAAAATGTCGTTTGATCAAATAGATCATTTGGTCGAAAAAGATGTTTGATAGAAATAGTAGTTTGGCAGAAAGAGCCATCTGGCACGAATATGTCCTTTCTGCTGAATAACCATTTCAACCAAACGACTTTTTCTATATAATGACTGCATTCGTCCGAATATCCGTTTCGGCCCGGGGCCCTCCTTAGCCGTGCGGTAAGACGCGCGGCTAGCAAGCAAGACCATGCTGAGGGTGGCTGGGTTCGATTCCCGGTGCCGGTCTAGGCAATTTTCGGATTGGAAATAGTCTAGACTTCCCTGGGCATAAAAGTATCATCGTGCTAGCCTTATGATATACGAATGCAAAAATGGTAACCTGCCTTAGAAACCTCGCAGTTATTAACTGTGGAAGTGCTTAGCGAACACTAAGCTGTGAAGCGGCTCTGTCCCAGTGTGGGGATGTAATGCCAATAAGAAGAAGAAGAAGAAGAATAAGGTCCGTTTCGGAAAAATGATCAGTTTACCAACGATGGCATTTTCGGCCAAACGACTTTTTCAACCAAAGGAACTGTTTTCCCGGCCGGATGTCCTTTTCGACCAATTGATTTGTTCAGTCAAATGGCGTACTCGGTCAAACAACCTTCGGCCTCGTGGTCTTCGGCGTTCAAAAATTATATTTTAACGAGAACTTTTTCGGTTTTCAACGGGAAGTCTTCCGGAAAATCCTTCGGTATTTCCACTCGAAGCTTTTTTTCGTTTTTACGAAGAGCTTTTCAAAATTTCAACAGGAAATTCTTTAGAATTTTCGAAAAAAAATCTTTGGAGTTTCAACGTTATGTTGTAAGGATATCAATCAGGAAATTTTACGAAAACTACACTGGATCTTCGGAATTTGCTCTGAAAATTCTGCGGACTTCTACAAATTTGAATCAGCGTGGAAAATAACAAATCAGCGGCGTGACAAAATGTTGACAGCGGCGCGCCGATGCAAAATCTTCGGCGGCGGCGGCGTGTCAAAAACTGTCGGCGGAAGCTGCTAGGAAAACTTCAAGATGATATATGTCGTTTCTGCGGCATACATATTGTTCGGAATCGGTCCAAAGAAAGACTAATTTTCTGTAGCAGTTTCGCGATCAGCTCAAACTAAAATTATATTTCGATCAGTTTTACCAAAAACATAAATGTATGCAATATACAGTGTATATTATACACAACTTACAAGAAATAGTTTCCTTGTGTCGCGAATTGTTACGGATGCTATCGATTATTATCGATTAGATATACGATGCTAACAAACTATTGCTGAGCGCGTTTTACTTCGAACTCTCCTAGTGCGATAAACGCAACCTATGTTGCAGATGTCTAAGTTACGATTCTTCAAATCTTGCTCGTAACTTAACTATTTTCTACCTTGCCTTTCTCGGCTCAATTTCAATTACCACTGCACAATTAAACTCGAATTAACTATTAACCGCCAGTACTCTTCACTCGTAAACTTTTTTCCTTCTATTTGCCTTTTCATCTTGCTAAATCGTAAACAATCAACCTCATAGCATGTTGTCGTAGACTGGTTCTGCATACATCTCACCCTGCTGGAAGCGCTCACTGCTCACGTTTCGTTAGCATTGACGGTTGGAAGAGCTCGGCGCAGTCAAATATTGCCCGCCCGCTATTGCCCGCCGATACACACCTCTGTTGATTTGTGCCTGCCGCTCCTTGTCATCCGCAGCTACGATTAGCTTCTCCACAACTTCCCGGATCCATGTCTTCCAATTCTGACCGTTAACAATACCAACGTTCAGCGGCTTTCGCTCTTCGAACCATTTTGTTCGCCTGATGATCCCCGGCAAGTACCCCTTGTACCATCGCTCAAACATTCTATTCGCCAAGAATTGCGAACTGCGGTATACTGCGGTTCCAGGAACGTCTTCACCGATGCTCTGGCTCTTTTCCGATATCCTTCAGAAGTTTTACTCATCCAGATAGGCTCTCCATAAGCTTTTCCACAGGCCTTCATTTCCTCGATCGTGCTAGCCACCGGAGCGTTCGGCATAGGCCGCGCATTCTCCGAATCTAGAAACTCCGCCGTGAACTCCAACTCGTTCTTGTTCTTGATGAACCGCGCTGAGCTAAACGAACGTGGCTACGTCCATCACGTAGATTTTGTGCCTTCCTCCTTTTAGCAATTTCTCCAACTGCGTGCACCGACGTAGTACCATCGGGTAGCTGTTGTCATCGCCAGATTTTCCCGGACTCTCCTGTCTTCCGTGGATTCTTTCAATTTACTGATCATCGACACCTCCAGCGCGTACTTTATCTAATCTAATCTTTAGGCTGATTTTTCTCGAGTCCTTTTCAACGCGGGCAACGTCTCCGGTCCATCGAATCTCGAGCTTCTCCCGGACACCCTCTGCGCCGAGTTAGTCTGCCAGGGCCTTTTCCACCATCGTAACCGATGCTCCTTCATCCAGAAATGCTAGGGTAGTCACGGATTTGTCCCGGAAATACAGTGTCACTGGCAGCATCCGGAACAACATGCTGCTGTTTTGCCGGATGTGGGCGTTCATGACGATCACTCCGGACCCCTGATGCAGCAACGGATTGTGCCTTTCTGTACACCCTCCAATAGTGCACCGCATTCTGAACCTGCACTCTGCGTTGCCATGGTCGTTTAGACATATTTCGCAGAGCTTCCACTGCCGCACGAGCTTCACCCGGTTCGTCGGCGTCATGCTCCTGAAATCCTGGCAGAATCGCAGTCGATGGTCCGTCCGCTTACAAACCTTGCAAGCCCTAAGTCTGGACACCACCGTAGCCGGCTCATTTACGACCGACTCTGTAGCCCAATGATTCTAGACGAAACCTCCTTCTTTCTTCCGCTCTTTCTCTAAACCGGAGCTTCCTGGGGTGGCATTGCGCATCTCGATTCGAACGTAATTCTATCGAGTCGAACATGTTTGGCATAACGGCTTTCGATTCGATCTCGAAAACGACTCATCGTTCGAGTATACTCGAGGAGGTACAAGAATAACGAGATGTTTTGGCATTATGGATACTCGATAGCACACTGGAAAACGACTCAAGTCGAATGAAAAACACTCGTCACCTTTATAGCTTTCGAATGTTGTTCGAGAGTCATTTCTTTCTGAAAGTTTTTAATTATATTTGTTATTATTTCACTACGGGAAGAGAATAAATGTTTCATTATTGTATCTTTAAGGAAAGAATGTCATTAGTATACCTACTTTTATAATTTGCAGACAATATGCAACCTCTGATTATCCCGAAATCCGCGTAAAAACGACTTCGACTTAAATTTTTTTTTTGCTTTTTTCATGTATTTCTTGACGATTTCGATAAACCGCGTGAAAAATCGATGGGGAAAATCTGCGTAAAAACGTGTATATTCCAAAATCTACGTAAAAATAATTGAGTTAAATAAAAACGCGCAAGAGATGATCCAAGTGCATTTAACTCCAACACATGGAAACATCAAAGTAATTTATTATCGAATCCTTCTTTAGCTTTAAATTATTTAGCTCAACATTGGATATGTGGCATAAGCTCGAATAAACACAAAACTCATAATTTGTGTCGTAACAATATCTTAATTAACAAAACATATCGTATCGGCATAATGTTTTAATCGGTTGCAACTGCTCAATAGTCATAGTCATTGAGCACAATTTGATTGTTTATAAATTAACTGCCAATTCATGCCCTAAAGGATGCCTTTCCAACAGGGCAACATGCTATACGCAGATTATATTACTCTTATTCTCTCTGTTTACTCACATTCGCCATGCGCTGAAGGTTGTCTCTCCAGCGGGCGGCATACTAAACACGGAGACAGCTATCTCTTATTCTCTCTGTTTACATTTCGTTTGACAGAACATACTCGATTGAGCTAGTACAGCACCATTCGAAATCTTGTACTGCGACTGAATGAAGTCGAACGAAATACATAATGCCGCAATTTTTTCGAAACGAATTAAAAAACGTACGAATCGAGTGATTCGATTCGAGATGCACAATGCCACCCCTGGTTTCGCCTCGGACTTGAAGTCAACAGAAACGTTTGCTTCGCAGGCTTCGGCCACAATTCCCGAAATAAAATTAGTGAAGGCACGGAACGTCACCATCTTTATTCCGCTTCTTGTACCGCACCCATTCGCGCTTATCGCCGGAAGGAAGCTTATCGACCAGATCATGCACTAACAGCGGGTTAACCAGATGTTGCTTCAACCCGGCGGCCTCTAAGTGCTCGCAGAGCTGCTCCACTGCTGTACCGAACGGTATGAATGTCGCCAATTTGTCAGCCTTCGGCGGTTCCAGCCTACGCACCTTCTCCAGATGCCATTGTAGTAGTTGCTCCGGCCGACCATACAGCTGTCTCAGCTTACTTATTACCTTCGGAACAGATTTCGGGAACAACAGCTGCCCTCGAACACTTTCCAATGCTGGCCCTTTGAGGCTTTCCTGCAGCTGCACGAGATTCTCGACGTCTGTGAATCCACACGCTTCGCTGGATGCCTCGTACGTGCCGATAAACAATGGCCATTCCTCCGGTCTGCCGGTGAACACCAGGAGCTTCTTTGTTACTCCGTTCCTCGCCGCCATCTGTGCCCTTGTCGGCGCACTGCGCTGCTGCCCCAGCCCGTTTTCGACGACTTTCTTCATTTTCGGCTTAGGTTTCCTCTTCTTCTTTGCTTGTTCTCCTTCTTCATCTTCGGTTTCCTCTTCTTCTGTTTCTTCTTCACTTTCACTTCTTTCTTTCTCGGAGTCTTCCTCACTGTCATCTGACTCTTGCTCGCGCCGAGAGACAATCTTCTTCTTTTCCTTCTGCTCTTTTTCCATCTGCTTCGGTACCACTACCTCTGGATTTCTGAGAGGCGTTACCAGAGCCTTCTCCTTCGTCTGGCTGCCGTCTTCTTTCAACTACATTTGCTTTACTTTCTTCCGCACACTACACATTTCCTCTTCGAAACAGTCACGCATCTTAAACTCTTCCAGATGTTTCTTCTTGTCTGATAGGGCCTTCTCCATGAGCACCTTCTCATAATGCCGCTGTTTTGCCCTAATCGCGTTCTCGAGCTTCATCTTCTTCTCTTTTAACGCCGTCTCTATCTCAAACCGCTTCTGAAGAATGATCATCTCAATCTCCATCTCCCTCTCTTTCGCCTGCTGTTCATCGTCTAACTCCTTCAAACACTTTTCCAAATCTGACCCGGAATCATTTACTGACTTAGATGACTTATTACTAGCCGTGTCTTCACCTACCACTTTATTTTTCTTACTACTCTTTTTCTTCTGTTCCTTCTTCTCTAGCTTCTTTAAGTACTCACAGTACTGCTGTTGGCACTCGGAGGATGGACAGAACCACTTGTTCTCTATCGCCGCCTCCGCCGTAACGCCCACGCACCGCGCATGGAACCAGCAGTCGCCGTTATCGCACCCAATCATCTGTTCGTCAACTTCGGAAGTTGTTCCGCTGAAACCGCAGGCAGTCATCGTCATCTCCGCTGCTTCCGAAACCGCTTCCGAGGTTGTCCGATATTTCTTTTTGAGAATGTGCGGAATCGGTCCAAAGAAAGACTAATACAGAGGACTCGGAACAGCCATTCTCCGGCAATTTTTAGGAAAAGAATACAGTTCTTCAACAAGGAGCTGATAGAACCCTACCATCTGAAGTTTGGAGAACAAATCCAAATATGATTGTACGATTCATCAGAACCATAATACCGCATTGGGAAGACGCTGGCAGTCAAGGTAATGCAATTGCTCTACATAACAATGATGCGTCAACTTGATAAAGCTATATCAAATGGGACATATATCACAATAGATCTAACAAAGTCGCAGTGATTAAAATACCCAACAAGGAAAAAAAAGAGACATGTTCGGGCAAATGACCTATTCAGCCAAATGATCTGTTCGTTCAAATAACCTATTCGACCAAATGACATTTTCGGCCAAATGAGCTATTCGGCCAAATGTCCTATTTGGCGATATGTCGTATTCGGCCAAATGTCGTGTACGGTCAAATGTCGTATTCGGCCAAATGTCGTATTCGGCCAAATGTCGTATTCGGCCAAATGTCGTATTCGGCCAAATATCGTATTCGGCCAAATGTTGTATTCGGCCAAATGTCATATTCGGCCAAATGTCATATTCGGCCAAATGTCCTATTCAACCAAATATCCTATTCAGCCAAATTACCTATTTGGCCAAATGATCTATTCGATGAAATTACCATTTCGGCCAAATGACTCTTTCGGTCAAATGTCCCTTTTGTTAAAATAAATTTCGGCAAGTTAGCCTTTCCAGTCACCAGGTATACAAATAAACATCAATTGATTAAAAACTAAGATCATTGCTGGCAGGCAAAATTTGTCCTTGCAGTTCAATCTCCAGGACCCGAGATTTTAATTATTTCCGGGGGCTCGTGTTGCACATGAATGTGACGAGCTTAATATGAATTAGACATAATAAAAAAAATGTGATGTTGATACACGAAAAACTAGAAGGTAATGCATAGGTACAAGTTGCTTTTCGAATAACCTACCCATTTGATTTAGTGTATCGATTAAGCGTTGTAACCCTTTAGAAAAACCATTTATTGATGTGAAACATGAAACAGAACAGCTATACTTACTTATTGATCTTAATACTCGGACATCGGCAATCGAGATTCTTCGAGGGAACCAGCAAACCGACGGATGACTTCCGCTGGCTGTTCGTAGCCAGCAGAGGGATCGTCGACTTGAAAACGGTTTGCACCTGCAGGTTAAAGCGCACCTCGTCCCTAGGGACGTGTTTATTTGCGGATGTTGTCCGTCCGGTGACCTTTGCCATAATAGCTGTTTGCGGGTACGATAAAAGGAAGGAAAGGAAAACGAAACCAAAATTGGTTAATACTATCAAGCGCATCTTATTCGGTTGGTCGCTTTTTCACCTGATGCATTTTTTTTATAACAGTGCAGCAGGAGAAAAAGCCAGAAGTGAAATAGGAAGAATGGGCAAAAATTACCATAATCACGCTTGCAGAATTTATTCAGATTTAATCGTTTCGTGTCAAATCTACATTTGCCGCAATCTGAAAAGAATCGAGAGAAGAGCGAAAAGTTTGAGTTAAAGCATCATCTACATACATATGAGTTGAAGCACTACTTAGGGAGCTCTAAATTGGTTAAAATTCACATTGATTCATCTTCACCAGGAGAATCCGACAGAACAAAAGACACCCCCTAGGTCGAGTTTAGTGGATCGAAACGGAGCAGAATTAAATATGCTAATCTGGACCCGATGAGGGTATGTGTTATTAGTTTTCCAATAGCCTTACGGGATCTAATAAAGACCGTTTTGTCTTTACGGTACACCAAAATTGTTACGTAAGGACATTATTTGACTTCAAAAGAAAACTTTTATAGGAGGCTCAAAGACCAATCATGTAATGTAATAGTGGACTGAGAACTTCGTATAAAATTTATTCATTTATTTAGCTTACATCTAAACAGATAACACTGAGTCAACAATTTGACGCCAACATACACGGTTCGAGCCCGCATCTCTCCATCCTCGATTGCGCTCCACGCTCGCCAAGTCATTATGTACCTTGTCAGCCCACCTCGCTCGCCTGGTCAGCTCCACGTATTCTAATACCTGCCGGATCGGAAACGTACACTTTTTTTGGGGGGTTGCTGTCCGGCATTCTCGCAACATGCCTTGCCCATCGTACCGGCTTCAGTTACCTTCTGAATACTAGGTTTGCGGTAGAGCTGGGCGAGCTCGTGGTTCATCCTTCGCCTTCACACACCGTCTTCTTGCACACCGCCAAAGATGGTCTGAAGCACCCGTCTCTAGAATACTCCGAGTGCTTGCTAGTCCTCCTTGAGCATGGTTCAAGTTTCGTAGAGGACTACCGGTCTTATGAGTGTTTTGAACAATTTATCCGGGATTTAATCCAAAAAAGAATGAAAAATTCTCTCACTTATCATCTCTGTATACATATACAATATGTAGCATATCGCGAGAGACTTCGCAAGCTGTCATATTAAAGAACTGATTCCGGAAGGCTATACCTTATGATAAATTTCTTCTAAAAAGCTACAAGCGCAGGGAGCACTAATTCTGATGATGCGTTGCAACTCTATCTACACAGCTGTGCAGTCCCCAACACAAAATGAGCGAGAACGAAGGGAAAATTATCACTTTTCTGTGAGGGCTGCCTATCCGATTCTGTTTTTTTCGCATTTGTATACAAGTCTGATAAATCTGTTATCATGGCTTGTTATGATTCGAAACAGTATTTGCCTTTCGTTCATCGTTTTTCGTCAACTATTGAGAGCGATTTATGCAAACCCTGTACATGACACATTTGGTGCGGTGTGAATCGTGTTTTGATCGAAGTTTCTTCGGGATCCCGTAATGAGTCCAACTTCCACAGATGATGCGCTCTCGTATTTCACCACTAACATTATTATCAGCCGTTAGCAACAATAGACGAATTCATCGACGACCTCGGAGTTATCCCCGTTTATTGTAACACTGACTCCCAGGCGGGCCCTGACGCGCTCGATTCCGGCCAACTTTTGTTGCTTCACGTTTCAGGCAGGTGTGCAGTTTTGCCACCTTTGAAAACGCTCGGCCGACAATGTCCATGTCATCCGCGAAGCAAATAAATTGACTGGATCTGTTGAAAATCGTACCCCGGATGATACACCCAGCTCTCCACATGACTCCTTCTAGAGCAATGTAGAACAACAGGCACGAAAGTCCATAACCTTGTCTCAGTCCCCATCGCGATTCAAATGAACTGGAGTATTCGCCCGAAATCTTCACACAGTTTTGCACCGTTGCTTTGATCAGTCCGGTAAACTTCCCAGGGAAGCTGTTCTTGTCCATAATTTTCCATAGCACTACGCGGCCTCGAAATCAATGAACAGATGGTGCGTTGGAACCTGGTTTTCTAGGCATTTTTGGAGGATTTGCCGTACAGTAAAGATCTGGTCCGTTGTCGAACGGCCGTCAACGAAGCCGGCTTGATAACTTCCCACGAACTCATTCACTATTGGCATTCACACTGGGATATCACTGTGTAGGCGGCATTAAGGATGGTGATCGCTCGAAAGTTCTCACACTCCAGCTTTTCGCTTTTGATGTAGATGGGGCATATGAACCCTTCCTTCCACTCCTCCGGTAGCTGTTCAGTTTCCCAGATTCTAACTATCAGTTTCTGCGAGGAAGTTGCCAGTTTTTCGGGCCTGATATCATCCTTACCAATTAAATAAAATCTTCTCAATTTACAAATCATCAGTATCAGAAAAAGCTTGGTGTATTGATTATGGGTGGAAAGCATTCTTTGTTGAGCTTGACAGTAATAAAATATAATTCTTATTTCTCTCAACAGCAAACTAATGACTTGAATAAATCATTATTCCAGAAATTTTTGATTGAGACATTGCATTAGGCTTGAACTTCATATTCCTTGAACATGAACAGATCGACTTTGATGGAGAATAATTTTTCATTTTAAAGCTTATTTCACTTTCTCAATACACACATCGTTTGACTTATTGCATAGCTTCTTCTTCGGTTGCTCTATATTCCAACTGAAACTTGGCCTGCTTTTCAACTTTGTATTTTTTAAGCATCTCCACAGTTATCACCACTAGCTGGGAATTTTTTCATGTGTGGCATGAAAAATAATTTAAAAGTCGAATATTTAGATTTTTTTTGTATTCCATACCCTTATCCAACATCAAAACTAAAAACAAGCCTCGTTGTTGGATCTCGATCGAGAGAAATGCTAATCGCTGCTATGGGGGATTACGAATTACGCTATTTGCAGTGAACTGCATGCAGCCACAGCAAGCCGCCACGAAAAAAAAAATGCATGCACACCAGTGAACAACCACCGACAGCAACGGAACAGAACAGCAACGCGATGGTTATCTGAAATTCTAATCGCCTTCCTGCAACTGGCTGAACTGTGGCGTACGGCTAAGTTTGCACAATGTGCACACATTTTGCATCTTGGAAGGCTCTCCAAAAAGGTGGTTTCGCGATTTTTCAGTTGGCTGTGGCCACATTTTTATGCTTTTGCGTCTAGGGTCACATTAGCATAATGATGAAGAAATTGTTGTGGATGGTTCTTCTGACGACGTGAGATTTATTTATTGAGAGAAATATACATTGAAATATTCGTTTTGCTGAATAAATCTAAGAAAATACCATAGACGAAAAAGTTACCACATACATTTAGAGTCAGCCCGTCAGTTTTTAACTTACTTACTTATGGATCCTGTACACCTCCGGTGGTGCAAAGGCCCGATGGTGGAGCCCAAGGGAGTTTAGTCGGTATTACCGGTATGGTCGAGTCCGACACTCCAGTACACTTCCGTGTGGTAGTTTGGCAACTACAATGCACGTGTACTGGGTTAGTGTGTAAATGCATTCTTCCTTGTAAAAAAAGGGCCGACTTGAAAGATCTACGTCCTGAGCGTTGCCCGGCTATCGCTTAAACCTGTTCCCAGGTTAGATTTCGGTCGACTTCTTTTATTTCTTTATTGAGGCTTCAACGCCATGAGCCTCTGGGTCTGACTCTGCTGCGATGTCCCGCTGGGTTCCAGTCTAATGCTTGTTTACAAATTTCGTTTCCGCTCCTACGTAGAGTGTGGCCGACCCAGCCCCACTTCCGATCCCGAATTTCTGTTGCTATCGGCCTCTGGGGACAACGACGATGGTTTGAGATCCAGTTGTGAGGCCACCAGGCCCGAATTATATACCGCAGACATCTGTTAATGAACACCTGCAGCCGTTGAGTGTTCTCCACTGATACACACCATGTTTCGCTAGCGTATAACAGCACAGATTTCACGTTAGAGTTGAAAATTCGTATTTTGGTGCGTTCACTTATCTGCCTGTTTTTCCAGATATTTCTTAAACTCGCAAAGGCAGCCCTTGCTTTCTTTATCCGTGCGCCTATGTCGATCTTGGTACCGCCGTCTGACGCCATTTGGCTACCAAGATATTGGAAGCTTTCAACATTCTCCACTGGTTGCCCGGCTACTGTGGAACTGGAAGGAGTCACCGTGTTTACATCCAATGATTTGGTTTTGTTGACTTGATGACTAAACCTGCCGAAGAGGAGCGCTCGGCAAGGTCGTTGCAACATCATCCGCCAATTCGAAGTCATTTAGGTGCTCCATGGTTATAGGCTGCCATAACAGCCCGCGGTTTGGTTCACGGTCAATCGCATCTACCAGAATCTCGTCGATTACGATTACGCCTCACACCAGCTACGACACGGATAGGGTCGGACAAGACCCCATTGTGCAGCACTCTACACGAGAAGGCATCGTACTGTGCCTCGATGAGGCCGATGATTTTCTCAGGAACTCCCTTGCGTCTCAGGGCGCCCCACATATTCTCGTGATTGAGACGGTCGAAAGCTTTTTCGTAGTCAATGAATACCAAGTAAAGGGACTCTTGGAATTCGTTGACCTGCTCCAGAATGATGCGGAGCGTGACAATATGGTCCACACAGGATCTTCCGGCACGGAATCCGGCTTGCTGCCGCCGGAGAGTCGCATCGATCTTCTCCTGAATCCGGGCTTGGATAATTTTGCACAGAACTTTGAGAACGGTACACAGCAACATAATGTATCGCCAGTTATCGCATACAGTCAGGTCACCCTTTTTGGGCACCTTTACTAAGATACCTTGCATCCAGTCGACCGGGAAAGTTGCGGTGTCCCAGATATTACGAAATATACGATGCAGTAGTTGAGCGGATGTCATGGGGTCAGCTTTGAGCATCTCGGCTGATATGCGGTCGACCCCTGGGGCTTTATTCGATTTCATGCTTTGGATGGCTGTTTGAATCTCTAGCAGTGATGGAGCTTCGGTATTGACACGTGTTATACGTCAGATCCTAGGCAGATCATGCCGAGGTGGTGATGGCCTGGCTGGCACTTGAAAAAGTTGTTCGAAGTGCTCGAACCAGCGCAGCTGGTCAGTTCCTTCTCAAGAGCCGCGTATCGTTGACGGGCTAAGACTTTGGCTCCTCTGGTTTTCGATCGCACTATCGCGGCTTTGGCTTCTCTTCGCTCCTCTATCTTTCTCCAGGTCTCATCGGTGATCCATTGTTTTCTCTGGGTGTGTAGTTCGCCCAGATTTTTCTCGCTGGTTGTGATGAAGGCATTCTTAATGACGCACAGAGGGACGAATCCTTAGAAAGAGGGTCAAAAGGTCATTTTTCAAAATGATGTATTCTATTTTTTAAATATTTTTCTCGCATTATACAGGTTATAAAACATTGTAAATTACTTTGCTTGAGTCAATTTGACGATTTTGTGCCCATTGGGGTACCTTTGAAGTTGGCATGAAAACTGTTTTCAACACCATTGATAATATATAAATATGAAGTATTATATCTTTGCAATATTTTTCAAATTTGTTATTCAATCATTTCACATCATTCAATCATTCACAAAGGTCCTAAGTACCATTTCTTTCATGAATTAATTTGAATAGCGCAATCATCAGACCAATATGAAAGCTTTTGATTGCAGTACTCAAATTAATTCATGAAAAAAATGTTACTTAGGTCCTTTTGAAAAGTTAAGCGAGAATTGTTTTGCACTGGGAGACTGAAATTTAGTTATATTAACTAATTTATGAATGTAAACGCGCTAGAGGGTCCATTACTAGCACAGAAGGGGGAGTCCATAATAGACAACAGGAACATGTGGAAATGGAACAGGTAAATCAAATGGGGAGACCATAATACGTATGTAAACAAACTCGATGTTGCGTATTATGGACCCAGGGGTGGCCATAATAGGCATCCTGGCTACATATTTTTAAAATACATATTTTATTAGTAAAAATGAATGTTTTACCATGGGTTATGTATGAAACGCGATGCTGATACCTGTTGCTTGTCATCTAGTGCTGCAGAATGGAAATTTGGCGAAGCGATTGAAGTAATTTTCCGTCGTTAAGGGGTCCATTACTAGCACTCACTCCCTACTAGGGATACGTTTATTGGCCTTGCTGTTTAAAGTCTTCGTCCTTCTAGGTAGAAGAAATTCAACAAAATTTCAATGAAGGTGTAATTAACAAAAAAGCATGTAACGCACAGTTTCCATTAACAATGCAACGAAACGACTATAGATGCGAGGTATAGGTTGGGGCCTCTCATTCTCGACGTCAATAGTTCGAAGCTGGTCTCAGCGGGAATTCTTTTTTCGATACTGGTATTCTTTATATTTCCATATTCTTACTTTCTAGAAGCTTTCTGGTGTTTCTAAAAGACTGAGATATGATTCTTGTGATACTGATTTCAGAAGAGAATAATTTAATGAAGTTGCTTCGCTTCTTTGATATTTGATTGATATGCCAATAATTCAAATCAAAGACTTGAATTATAACCATTTTTCTATTTTCAGAGGATATTCCTTTGACTTTCATACAAATTATTCTGACAGCCGTGTATTTTTTTTTAATTAGGAAGTGATGATTTATTTATTTTGTTTACATCTAAACCGTAATGATGTTGATAGTTAATAGTTATATTTTAAAATCATGAACTGTACTGTACAAATAGTTCTTAATATCACCGTTGATGTTGTACATGAATATTTTGAGTTCATATGTAGGAATGTGACATAAAATAGATTTAATAAATATGCTTTAAACCAAAACTCAAAAAAATCACTTAATTATTAATATACTTGAGACAGAAGAGCCATTTCAAAACAACCTTTCAAATTGATTCATTTTAAGTGCTTTCAAATTATTTTCTATGGGAAAATATATTATCCATTTCTATAAGATCGTTATAATTTAATTTTTATTTATTTATTTATTTTTTTTCCATCAACAGGCTTAAAATAGCCCCAATGATGTTGGTAATAGTTGCAGAATTATATAATTGATTTCTTTGCTAAATTTGTTTAATTGAATATCCATGATGTGGCGTTGATACAAAATGTCATGTGATGTAAATTTTGATGTGAAAATCATCTCATACAATCTAATCTAATCGAATTAACATTTGATATTCAATTAAATTTGACTGAGTTTTACAAGCAGGCAGAGTTTGAATTTATTTCGATTTTAAGTAACAATAAGATTGATTAGATATTACGTCTATTTGCATGCTCCAAATATGTGCATGAAAATACATTTAAAATCCCAACATATTTGTATCTGTGTATCTTATCTAAATCTTTTAGAAATACTGGAAATCTTCTCGAAAATTAGAATTTGGGAATATAAATATAAATATCAAAAAGATTACCAGTACCAAAAAAATCCCCGCTCAGACCAGCTTCGAACTATTGACGTCGCGATTCAGAGGCCCCAACTAATACATCGCATCTATTATCGCTTCTTTGCATGATGTGTGAAAAGTGTTCGTTACATGCCTCTTTTTGTTAATCACAACTTCATTGAAATTTGGTTGAATTTCTTCTACCTAGAAGGACGAAGACTCAAACAGCAAGGCCAATAAACGTATCCATAGTAACCCGCTTTTCATTCATACTAAGCGAATCCTCCACGCAAAGTGGTGCCTCGTACAAACAACAGCAAGCAGCAGACGGCAGTGATGCTGGAACAAAAAGTACAATGAGCCTTGCGTTCATACAGCAATCAGTTTTATGTAAATAACATTTTTCACGAGCGTCGGATCACTTTGCGGTCTTCCAATGAAAGTTTGCTGGTAAAATTTCGTATGATGTAGTTGGATCGATTTATCGTTAGAGAATAATGGGACACCTTGGGGATTTTTCTTTGTAAAGGTAAATTTCCCCATAGTAAATCCTATGGAAAATTAAAATCGCCGGCGCTAAAATATAGTTTCACCGATTGATCTGAAATTTCGCACAAGCATTATAGGACCCAAGAGGCGTGCAAAAACCACGAAGGAAGTGAAAATAAAATTTTGTCCCACCCTGTGCCCCATTCACTGGAACGTTTTTTTTTGCGTTTTTGCGTTCATTCATGAACCTATGCAATGCCCTATACGCTAAGAGAAGAATGAATTCTGTCATCAAAAGAAAAAGTAGAATCATGAAAAAAAATTCACAGTGAGGTATGGAATGCAGCTTTCAAAATAATTTTCAAAATTTCAAAATAAAATTTATTTATAAATAATTTCTAGCATGAGGTTAGAATTTTTATTGTCTACATTATACATATATTAATTTGATTGTTAATGACAATGAAGTTTTTTCTTGAAATGATTCCGGAGATGGTACTACTTTTATTCTTAATTGAATTTCTAATCCCGCCTAATAAATCATTTTCAAAAAAATATCTGTTTGTAATTTTTAAAATTTCTTTCAATTCCACTGGCTATACCTTGCCGTGTTAAATTTCAGTGATTCTACTTTCCCTCTGATGACAGCGTTCATCCACTTCTCCTCGCGTATTCACTGGAACAAAAGCGCATTTTGCGTTCATTCACGACCCGCTCAAACGTCACAATTTCTTAGGGGAGTTCATTTTGCGTTGGTCTATCTATTTAATCAACTCAAAATTCAACAGGGGTAGAGCTGTGGGCCGCCGCGTAGACGTAGACCATTTTTCACAATTTTTGCTTTACTTCTCAAAAGGACCTAAGCGACTTCTTTTTCATGAATTAATTTGAATATTGCAATTCATTAAAAAAAATGTTACTTTGCTCTTTTTGAAAAGTTAAGTGTGAATGTATTATACGGTCAGTACCGTAGCTTGAGGTGGATTTTGGGGTTGATTCATCTCCCTCCAATTTTGTATAAGAAAAATTTCGTTCAAATATTAACACATTTGAAAAATGCCGAAAAGAACATGTACAGGTTTACCTCGATTATATGGACTTTTTACCTCGATCATATGGACATTTTTTTTCGCTCAATTTTTTTTTGTGTTTTGAGGTTTTAAAAAGATGTTGAATATTGTAAGTCATATTTTACATTGATTCTATATTTATTATGGTACATTGGGGCAGGCCCGTAAGGCATGTTGTGATGTTATATATGGAGATGCACTCTGAGTCATATGTTCGATTGACTTGATTGATTTACCATTTTCGCGTTGGAAAATTTCATTGTATATAATAATAAATATACAATTCTTTAGTCTGCAACAGCCACGGCCACGTCCTTACAAATAGGTGTTGAAAAATAATGAGTATTTTTGGTGATCTCTGCTATACGAAAACGTGAAGTGAATTGTCAGACTGACAGTATGCGGAGCAAGTGATAAGATGAGATTGTCATATTTAGCTGTTAGATCTTTTTCTGGTTTTGGTGCATGGAATTAAGTATAGAAGGACGGATGATGCATTAACATTTAGCAAACCGGACCCACTGAGACTGATTTTTTAGGTATATCCACGAAACTGGAAGAGTTTATTTCAATATGTGATACATAAAGTTCCAAATGGTTTTCAAACCTGGCATTATTTCTTCTGGACGAACTTGATAATTATTTGAATGTAAAAAACTGAAAACTCTTCGAGCAGTCTTTATGTTTAAATAAATGTTGTCGAATATCCTGGTATTCACATTTGTTAAGCACAAGGCTTAAGGATTATACTGACGCTCAACGGTAGGAAAAGAAATTGAATATCTTTAGAATGTTCTTGTTAGCAGTTCTTAAATCAATTGCTGCTAAACCGTTCAGCAAAGCGTGATCCTGAAACGCTCATGCAAACTCGTTCATGCTGTGTAATGTGAGCGATGTGTGTTTTCGTTAGTGTTGTACAAAATACAACAGCGCGCGGTGGTTAAATTTTGAGTGCAATCTCAAGTTTTGTCCGGGATTTTTATGAGGGCCCGTGCGTCGTTTTGAATTTTAAAACCCGTTGCAAAATACAGTCCTGCTTTAATATACGAACATAGTCCAAAATAGCCATAACAATTTATCCTTTAATATTCCACTTAGCAGGTGTAGGTGCACTGTGCAATTGACCTTTCCCGTCAACAATTTTTATCCGCTCAATCGATTCTTCAATTTTTTGAGGACAACTTTCCAAAAGAACCTACTTTTTGACGCCATACTTTTTGACGAATAGTGCTGGTTTCCAAGCTTGACCTAACATTCGCCCGATTTTGAATTAAAATAAGGCCAATTCCAATTCTTCAAACGTGCGGCACTTTTCCGATTTTTTTTTTATTCTAAAATATGAATTCTGTGAAAAAGTTGAACTTAAATAAGTCAAAGAATTGACTGAGACAATAAAACGAGATACATTTTTTGGCGGGAAATGTCAATTGGTTCTTGTAAAAATGACACTGATACGTGGATAGAGCCCCTTATTTACATTGATTTAAATTCTTTTTAAGAATATCAATCAAACGCAACTTGTTGCAAGGAGATCTTTTAAAGATAAGTGTCAGAAAAGTGAGACTGTTTCTACGCGATTTTTGCATAAACAAATGCATTTTGGCTATATCTTCTGAGCCCATAGTCCAATCCGGACCATTTTCTTAAGGAGACAATAGGACAAAACTTTACATCGGTTTCAATTTGCTGCGATCAAATCAAAAGAGGACAAGTTTCAGTCCTTCTATATAAAGCCAGTTTTTGAATCTACACCCAACCGGCGGCTGTTAGATTTTCTAACAATTCTGTATAAGAATCTGACAAAACCTGTATAAGAGCTGGGCATATGCGAAAATGTTGGATTCTTATACAAGTATTGTATTGTTGGGTGTAACAATTCAGTATTTCCATAATAACTTTCGTTGCCAGCATCAAATCGTTTAGCAACAACGACGATATTTTCCCTTGTTAAATTTCCTATGTTGCTAACGTATGCATACATTTTTAGAGCTTTTTAGAGCAATGATAGGGAACGGTTTTTTACAAAAGTTACTGTTTTCATAGTAATTTTCATACAAGCTTCAAACTGCTTGTGCTCAGTCAAATTACATCCAAATTAGCTAAAAATTTAGGACGATTATTAAAATGGCAATTGCCATCGTTTAAGCATAGGGGAGCAAAAAAGTCAAAATTTGAATCACTCTAGTGTAACATATACCTTTCTCGACCACTCAGTGTTTGCTTTGTTGCTGAAACAGAAAGGCACTGCAGTTAGAATTCGTGAATAAGTATATTAGTGTTCTCACATTGAGCTGGGCGAAGTCTTCATTACTAATGTATTCTTAGAAACAAGTGGCTGGAAAAAAGGTTACGTTCTTTTTTGCATCGAAAAAGTCCATATAATCGAGGTATACCTGTACTAAGAGTGCAGGTTTGTTCGTGTTTTGTGTTGGCCGCAGATCGATCCCGCAGCAATGCATGATTAGAGGCGTTCATGTTACATAGAACAATCGCGGTCTCCGGGGTTGTTCTATGTGCGCGTGTTCGTATTTACAAGAAGTACGCAGAACGATCGCACGATCATCCGTAACAATGTGTTCTGCTTTGTGCGGCTGGTAAATAAATTAATTAGTGCGTGTCTGTATTTTGATTCAGGAGAATTCCTCTCTTAAGAATTTTTGAGAATTGTTCCTTTAAGAATTTTGGAGAACTGCTCTACCCACTCCAGATATTCTAGAAAATTGCTTCATTATAAATGCTGGTGACTGCCTTCTTCAAATCTAAGAAAATCCTCCCTCAGAAATTCTGCGAAATTCCTTTTCCATCAATTCTGGGAAACTTATTTAACAATAATACAGGGTTATTCTTTCTCTAGGAATTCTGAGAATTCTGAAAAATAGTTCATAAATTCTGGGAACTTGTTCTACAAAAACTGTGAAAATGCCTTCCTCATAACTTAGAAGGACCTTCAGGAATTTGGAGATGCCCCTACTTCGGGGCATAATACATTTCCCAAACATTATGGATGGGAAACTCCTGGAAAAAATTCCTTCATCAGTTCCTAAACATTCCTGTTAGATTTCCAGGTACCTATGTATTGATTCTCTCTTCCGTTCTTCTTTGTTGACGTTATATTCACAATTTGAAAATTGCCACATCACAATTTAGTGTTTATTTAATATTTCCACAGTTATTAACTGCGAGTTTTCTAAGTTGATTCATCATTTTTGCATTCCTGTGTTATTCGCAACACGACTAACAGGTCTGTCCATGACGATACAAGGACATGGGTCTGGTGCCTCAACATGCCTGTGGTCAACCTAGTAATTGCCAAATTGGTCTCTGCAATTCCACCGATATGGCAGAACGGTGGTGTCGTCTGTTGTAGGACAGAAACAGCACCACCTTGAGTGATAACTGCCGGGGTAGCAAGTGACCAGCATTGGGGGAGCCTCCTGTAAGGTAATCGTGTGAATCCTCTCGATCGAGTGTTGTAGCACATTTGGTAGTATTGTATTGTGCACTGAGGTACATGGGGAGTAGTAGTGGAGGCGTCGTGTACATGGACACACCTATTTGGATCACATAGCTCAATAGTCACACCCCGAAGTATTTCTTAGTTGTGGGCCAGGGGATGTGACTGGAGATGAATTAGTTTTAGTAGTGATCCCAAGCCCACACTACCTGGGTTACGTCTCAGCCAGTTGTCTGATTGACTTCGGAAGGCACAATTCAGGATTTTGCTAAAACTTTACTCCAGGACGAACCATTGAGCAAATTCAAGAAAAGTTCCTAGAGCAATAAGTGGAGAAAAACGTTAGGAAATTCCTGAAGAAATTTAAAAGGAATTCTTGAAGAAGTTCCTAGAGAAGAAGGTTTCTTCGGAATTCCTGGAACTATTCTTGGAGAAGTTCTCAAGATTTTCCGAATAAATGCTTTATAAAATATGAAAGAATTATCCGGGATATTCGAAATTCTACAGAATTTTTCCCCTTGCTGTTGAAAAAATAATTTTCAAAACTCTATTGTGGTGACAACAAATAAAAAGAGGTTCTTAAGCATATTGTTTTGCAATTTTATATATTAAACGTTATTTTGTTCTATTATTGTCAGGGGGGTTTTCTATAACTAATTATGCCCAAATTTGCCCTTTGCATATCGATCAATATTGTGGCCAAATTTCATAAAATTTGGTCAACAAAAACCCCCTTGACAATAATAGAACAAAACCTGCCAAAGCCGTCATTTCTCCTATATTGCGTCTTTATTAGATATATTATTGTTGGCTCACGGGTGAATTTGCGGGTAAAGTTTCGGACATCTATATAGCAAACCCGATTAATTTGATTGGGATTAGCTTTAAGCTGTAAATATTTAATCTTTAGTATTTTGTATAGTTCATTTTTCATCTTACTTACAGATTTTAGTCCACTTTTAGCTTAAATTCACCTGATTACCGTTATAGATTCTTGTACTTTTTCGTATCTAGATGTTTACAATTCATGTTAGTTATTTTACAATTCATTTGTCAATTTTTACTTACATAGGATAAGATAACTATAGATTTAAGCCCAAACGAATGTAGAAATAGTAAATTTAGGATAAGTTTTATAAACCACGTTTAGATTAAGATTTTACTGTTTTCTGTTTATCTGTTTTGCTATCGTACTTCTAACGAACTCACATTTTGCCAATGGTTTGACCATTCCGTTCTTCGGTATGAGTGCCAGCGCATTGTATACACACGGAAGGTAAGGACTATCGCCAACATTCCCCGACCCGTATTACCGGAGACTTGCTTCGATTGTACCATTTTCGGCGATATCCAGAAGTGGCAACTTCGATGCCGCTCTTTGCAATACTCCTCCACTTGTTTGCACATCAGCAGCACGAACCCTACCGTCCTTTCCAGCGTACGTTCGGAGTACCTCACCCATTTCGTATTCCGTTTTCAACGATGATTACAAGATCTCCAGATTGTAGTGGCTTCACATCGTTGAACCACTTTGTACGTCGACAAATAGTCGGCAGATACTCTTGTATCCACCGTGCCCAGAATCTGTCTAAAGTCTGTTGAACATGTCCCCAATTTGTTCGTAGAGCGATTGCTGTACAGGTAGGTGCTTTCGGTGGTTGAACAACTCCGCTTGAACTTAACATCAAGAAGTGATTGGGCGTTAAAGCTTCGTCATTCTCAGCTGCTACAGGCATATAGGTCAGTGGTCTTGAGTTGACCATCGATTCAACCTCGACCAGTATCGTATAAAATGTTTCCTCATTAGGGTTTTTGGAAGTAGACAGTGTATTCAGGCCGATCTTGACGGACCGAATCAAACGTTCCCACGAACCTCCCATATGGGGCGCCGCAGGTGGGTTGAATCGCCACGCAGTTTGTCGGTTAGTGAAGGTACTTGACAGAGTTTTGTTGATTTTTTGTAGCTCTTGCCTCAATTCTTTACTAGCGCCTTGAAAGTTAGTACCTTGATCACTGTAAATCTCCTGCGGAGCACCTCTTCTAGCAATGAATCGTCTCACTGCCAATATGCAAGAGTCGGTTGAGAGAGTACTAGCTACTTCAAGATGTACGGCGCGGATGGTTTGGCATACGAAAAAGACTACCCATCTCTTAACATTGCTCCTCCCGATACGAATAAAATATGGGCCACAATAGTCAACTCCAACAAACGTAAATGGTCTAACGTACGCTGCTAGGCGACATTCATGAAGCGGAGCCATTCTAGGGGTGAAAGCAGAAGATTTGTGCACGGTACACCATATACAGCTCTTTGCAACCACGCGAACAACATTTCTGAGGCTCGAAATGTGATACTTCTGCCTGACCTCATTGACCACAGTCTCATTATTACCGTGCCCGTACCGTCGATGGTACCAGTCGATAATTAGATTGGTAACGTAGTGATTTTTCAGAAGAATCACTGGAAACCGTGTATCAAATGGTACAAAGCGTGCTGCTCCAATACGCCCATCCAGTAGTACGCCAGCATCATCCATCTTTGGTGATAATTTGCGAAGAGGGCTAGTGTTGTCAAGTCGCGCTGCTTCATTCGAATGGTGTTGCTTTTGCCTGTGGATTTGAACTACCTCATCCGGGTACGCTTCCGATTGCATCCAACGAAATAGCACGATCTCAGCTTTCTGAAGCTCACTTCGCGTTAAATGTGCACATTCTTTAGTTGACCCAATGGACGTCTTTTTTTTTTGCATGCTTCGAGCAAAGCCGGACTACGTATGCTACTGTTCGCTGGAGTCTTTCCCATTTCGAGAAACGCTTGTATTCGATGAACGACTTGGAAGATTTGCGATGATGTGCATTCACTATACAAAGTTCTTCGGTAGAATCCGATTTCGGTAACAAATAAATTGCAAGGCCACTGTGATTCTTCTTCGTACAGGAATCCTGGACCCACAAACCATCGTGAATCCTGTTTGAAGCGTGGATCTGCGTCCCACTTTGTCGCTTCGTCAGTGACGTTACGCTTACCGGGATCCTTTCGCCATTCTTCAATTTTCGTTTCACTTAGAATTTCAAAAACTCTGACCGCTACAAATTGTCGATACTTTCGTTGATCCGACTCAATCCAGGATAAAACTGTGCTCTAATCACTCCAGATTTAACGACAAAGAATTGGTAGGGTGTGACTTTCTTGTACAGCTTTTACAAGACGGCTTCCTAGTACCGCTGCCTGGAGTTCCAACCTCGAGACTGAAAGTGGATTCAAAGGTGCTACTTTGGACTTTGTCGATACCAAGGTACAACGAATCACACCTTGATCTATGATCCGGAAGTATGCTATAAAGAAAAAAGGCCACCAAGCTTGCGTCTACAAACACATGCAACTCTTTATCTAGGCTGGGTAAACCGTATCCCGGGAAGTAACACCGTGGTATCTTAACTTTTCCCATCTCACGGATTGCCCGGATCCATTGACACCAATTCTTATAGATGTTGTCCGGAATCTCTTGATCCCAATCCACTTTGCTTCGCCAGACATCTTGTATCAAACACTTGCCATGAATTACGTAAGCAGCCATCAGCCCCAAGGGATCAATTATGCTCATGACAACACGGAGAACTTCTCGTTTTGCCGGGATCTTATTTCCGTTGAGTAAGAGTTCAATATCTGCTCTCAAGCATAGCGAGAATATGAATTCATCTGTGTCAGGTTGCCACTGCATCCCGAGGACCCTCTCAACGCCCGTTGATTTATCCACCACAAATTTTTTGCTTTCGTTCATAGAACTTCCGCCAACCCGTTCAACAACTCTCACAGAATTCGATAGCCAATTTCGAAGTTCGAACCCAGCTCTGGCGTGGACTTCTTTCACTTCTACAGCAATACGTATGGCTTCCTCTTCTGTATCTCTACTATCAAGATAATCGTCAACGTAATGATTGTTTGTTATAGCGTCTACTGCTTCTGGAAAATGGGTTCTCCACTCTTCTGCATTTCTATTTTTTATATACTGCGCCGAACATGGCGAGCATGTTGACCCGAAGGTTGCAACATTAATCACGTATACATCAATTGGTTTCACAGGATCGTCGTGCCAGACAAAACATTGAGATTGTTGATCCTCAGGGTTTATGAGGATTTGAAAAAACATTTCCCTGATGTCACCAACCACAGCGACCTGACGTTGGCGGAATCGATATAGAACTGACTGAAGTGATGTAAGGAGGTCCGGACCTGTGAGCAGCATCGAATTGGAAGACACCCCTTCAACCTTCGCTGCTGCATCCCACACCATACGGATTTTCCCCGGTTTATTCGGGTTCAGCACTAATGCAAGAGGAAGAAACCAGGTTCTCCGCGGATCAAAGGTGTCCAGCTCATCCTGCGTAACCTTGCGTATGTAGCCCTTTGCTTCCAAATCGTTGATATGCTTTATTACCTTGTCGTACAATATTGAGTCCCCTATTAGCTTGCGATCGAGACATTTTAACCGGCGCTCCGCCATCGGACGGCTCACGGGAAACTCGATGTTATCGTACCGCCACAGTAACCCCGTCGAGAATCTTCCAGAAGTCATTCGATGCGTCGTTTTCTCCATTATTTCACGCGCTCGTCGGTCGTCATCAGCCTCGAACACCGGTGCAAGTTTAACCCCAGTACTTTCAATGGAGAAGAAATTCTCAACCAGAGAGTGTAGGTCAGAATCACTAGGTACAGCACAGACGTGTAAAAGACGATGTTCCGGTGGATTATTCAGGCCTTCTGCGTTTCCGTAGATTGTCCAATTCCCTAACTTTGTTTTCGTTGCAACCGGCTCACGGGGTTTACCCATTCGTCTTTCAAAGTTACCATCAAGTCAGTGTTATTCAGCCCAATCAAAATACGTGGAACTTTTCCACCATAGCTTTCCACCGGCAATCCTCGAAGATATGGGAATTTCTGCGCTAGATCTTCGTAGCATAACGCTTGTGGTGGTAACCCCAGACTTTCCACCGTTCGTACTTCATCCAACGTATTGCGTTTTTCCCCAGTAGTGCTAGAGATATCCAGCTGTATTATTTTAGAATCATATTCAGTGCGTTTTACGTTATTTGTCCACTGCAAACATAACGATTCTACCTCACCATCGATTCGAAGTTGATCTGCAATAGCTTGCTCCATCAGGGTATATGAAGAACCATCATCTAAGAAAGCAAGCACATCGATTGTTGTGTCTCTGCCGTATAAACGAACCGGAATAATTCTAAACAGCGTTGTCCGTGACCCTTGACGATGTATGTTTATTTTGGCAGTAACTTGCGGCAGGCTGCCGTTGGTCGAAGACAGGTCTGGATTCTCTGAATGCAACAGACTGTGATGCTTCAACTCGCACCCATTCAATCCACAGACTGGTGCCTTGCATGGCCACTTAGCATGTGCTGTCAAACATCGTCTGCATAATTGTAGCTGCTGCACCAACTTCCAACGTTCATCGATGCTACTTCTCTGGAACTTGAAGCACTCCCTGACTTTATGGCCCGGCTTTTCACATACTGGACACGGCTTGGACTGGAGTGTTCCCTTTTCTACGGAGATGCTATCATTCTGCTGTTCGCAATTTGCGTGATGCCCCTTTGCCTTCTCACCATCATCGTGTGCATTCAGAAACCCTTTTTCCTTTAGTTTCGGCTTTTCCAACTTCGATTCATAATCACTATAATATGTAACATTACTTGCAGCGGAGACGATGGAGGACATGAAAGCCCCGAACGTTCGTAGATCCACTTCGGAAGCTTGTTGTTGGTAGAGAGCCCAGCTCAGTTTCACATTTGCTGGAAGCTTGCCCACCATTTCTTGCAGTAGTATTGGGTTTGAAAGGTGGTTGTCCATACCAAGGATTGGAGATAGCCGCACAAATTTTGCACTACAAGTCCAAAGCTGATGATAGCTTCCAATTTATCGGCCCTTGGCGCAGGTACAGCCCGCACTTTGTTGAGAAGACTATTCACGACCAGCTCTGGTCGACCATATAATGTGTAAGGTCCTCAGTATTTGAGGGACAGAGGAAGGATGCAAGAGTTGGTAACCGACCGCGTTAAGAGCATTTCCTTTCAAACAGCGTTAGAAGTCGCATGAGGTTTTCTGCGTCAGTATAACCACACATCTGGGTAGAGTTAGTGTAGCTACTAAAGAAGAGTGGCCAATCCAACGGATTTCCATCGAAAACGGGAAGGTCTTTCGATACAACATGCCGGGCTGCAAGTTGCTGAGCGCTCGGACCACTCGCAGGAACAATGGAAGGAATACTCTGCGATGCCGACGCACTTGGAATTGGATTAGGATAACTAGGGATACTTGTTATAGGAGCATTAGTCACCGCCAGTGGGTGGTTTAAACTATTGTCTGTACTTGTCTTACAAGGGATAGTTGCGGGAGTCGAGTTCATAAGAGGATTCCCGAAGCGCGGGGGATCTATCGGATTTGACGAAAACGTAACTACAGGCTGTCGTGACCTACCTCCGGATGGCACCCTTTCAAATATCACAGGATCAGAAAGTGATGCAGTTTGGAGATTCCTTAGTGACTGATGTTTGCTCGTTGCTCGGAGGTTGTCCAGCTGACATTGCAGATCCCTTATTTGGTTCTCTAAACTCACTTCACTAGTCTCTACCGCTGACTTTGAAGCATACACGCCTGGTGGACCACCTTGCTTCGTTGCTGGTGGAGAAATTAATTCAGCTTCTGTTAACGTTTGCTCGGGAACAGCAACCGATTGCGAAGCAGCAGCACATTTGGGGCTTGGATGAATTCCTACCGGCGAAGGCATTGAGCTTTCGTGACTGATATGCTACTGGTAACCATACTCTGTGCAGTGGTACATTTCGGGATCGTTCCAGTGCGCGACTTGGCGATCATCGGGACATATGCATTCCCGCTGTCTTCCAACGTGGCTGCTTTCCTCTGGTTTTCCAACCACCGATGCACCGTGCTACTAGTGCTTCGACTACTACGTAGACTTTTCAAACTCACATTATCTCTAATTTCATCCGCAGTCCGCAAAATGTTGTACTTCTCTCTAATGAATTCCCTTTCACGATGCCATTTCTCCTGATTTGCCTTCCGCTTTAGCTCCAATTCCTCATGCATTGCTCGATCACGTACCAACTTCTCGTGTTCTTCGACCTCATGAATCAACTGATCTTGTACTCGTTTTTCCTCCTCTATGCGTAGCAATTCTAACTCGACCATCTCATGAATGCCATCCGTGGTTGATGATTTCCCAGTGTGCGTAGAAGTTCTAGACGTACGTGGTAAGCATCGTACGTATTTGAAACTACGATCCTTCACGGAATCATCCACGCCCACGCAAGTAAAGTGATACCACACATCACATAAATCGCACTGCACCATCATACGATCTGCAACATCAGGCCGATCACAAGCAGGACAGTTGAATTCTTGAGTGGATTCTTCTTCAGTAAGCATTCGCACAGAGCAGCTAGCACGATAACGGACACTCGACATGGTTTTTTATCAATGGGCTCTCACAGTGATTGTTGCTATGGCAGCTAACAGAAATTGTCCGATAACCTTAAACAGGTTGATAAAATCTCTTAAAGATTTGTTGGCTCACGGGTGAATTTGCGGGTAAAGTTTCGGACATCTATATAGCAAACCCGATTAATTTGATTGGGATTAGCTTTAAGCTGTAAATATTTAATCTTTAGTATTTTGTATAGTTCATTTTTCATCTTACTTACAGATTTTAGTCCACTTTTAGCTTAAATTCACCTGATTACCGTTATAGATTCTTGTACTTTTTCGTATCTAGATGTTTACAATTCATGTTATAGGATAAGATAACTATAGATTTAAGCCCAAACGAATGTAGAAATAGTAAATTTAGGATAAGTTTTATAAACCACGTTTAGATTAAGATTTTACTGTTTTCTGTTTATCTGTTTTGCTATCGTACTTCTAACGAACTCACATTTTGCCAATGGTTTGACCATTCCGTTCTTCGGTATGAGTGCCAGCGCATTGTATACACACGGAAGGTAAGGACTATCGCCAACAATTATCCTTTGATAATATTTATAATAATCATTCGCACGTTATTTTGCATTGAATCGATAGACCAAATATGATTTAGATTAGATTTCAATCCGTTTATCTTTTTTATTTCTGTCCGTGTAGTTTGTTTTAATTATAATTGAAATAAAGTAACGCAAATCTGGCACAATTGACGTAATATTTCTGAAGCAGAGTCCAAAAGTTTTCTATTCAGCTTGTGGAAAAGATACACAGTCCATTTTTAAAGATGTTTTGAAACCAAGCTTCTTTAGACACGGTGCTTATCCTCTTCATAGTAGGTCGTTTTACTAGGTCATTCATTGGTCACATGTACATATGCATAGTCATATATAAGTCACTATCGATTTTTGGTGGCGTTGAAGAAGAAACCAACTATGTTTAGTGGCGGTATTTTTTCAGTACTACCAGACGGTACTTCTGATTATCGTAGTGTAGTGGTAAACAAAAGGGTCGCTGTAGGATACGTGGCCCATTGGATAAATATCCAATTGCAAGATTTACAAATTTGATGCGTTTCTGTGGATTGTGAGAATAGGACATTGTCTTGCAATGAATATTTTGGATGGCAACATGATAGTTTTATGTTCCAGAATATATTGCTTAAGAGTGATACTTAAAACAAAATCTTGAATTTCAAATTGACCTGCTTGTAATATGAACAAATTCAAACTACATGCAGCTTCTGGATAATCAATCAATAGAAAAGATCTCAAAATCCTACATTGCAGTGCTCATTTTGGCACGGAGATGACATTCGCTGATGTTGTCTTATCATGACACTGCCTTTTTCGTTTTTTTTTTAACTTCTAGGTTCCGACTCTTCAAATTGATTGATGAATCCACAAACTTGTACTCCATCGCACCCTCACAAACTTGCATACGAAAACTGCGGGAATATACACCAACGCTGTCGACCGAATTCTGGCATTTCGAACAATCTCTCAAATCCTTCCAGAAGAACGCTTTACGGAACGGCACGTGAGTTATCACGACCAAATGCTACGTGATGTGCTTCTCCTTCGTCAGCACCAAAAAGCCGCCAACCAAAAACGGTTGGAGTTCACTTCACACGATACCAAGGTGACGAACGGTGGGGATCTGCACCGAATAGTAGTAAGCCAGGGATTTAGAGCCTCACAAACATTGAACGGACGGACGAGAGGCATGATAGATGGATTGGCAAAAACGGGGCAATTAATTACTCACTTTCTTTGGTACTTTCACTTGCATCTGGGTCGTACTGATAGGAGTCCGGTGCGGTGTTCTGAGCCTGGTGGTTCACCATCGTCACCCGTGGAATCTCTGTTGACGGAAAACAGGGGAGAAAGGGAAAGCAATTATGATGCGAATCATGAATTTTGCAAAATCATTTCACGGAACCCCTCCGTCAGCACCGAAGCGGTGGTCTCCATCGGCAACAGCCTCATCGGTTCACTGATAAGGTCAGCGAACTCGTATAGAAACGGGGCGGGCACGGTGGAATGTTGTGACGTGGTGCTGATATGACGGCATCGAGGAATATATATCTACCGTAACGACCATACTTACTGATGCACGGTGCGATATGGGATCGGCTTTGTTGGTAGCCCCGGGCGCATCGGTTACAGGTTAGACCCGTCACGCCTTCCTTGCAAGTGCACTGACCGGAAGTGTGGTTGCAGTTCTTCCCTGACGATCCAATCGGGTGGCAATCACAAGCTGAAAAAGGAGAAAATATTATATGATTAGATTTTTGTGAACTAAATATGATTTTAATAATTTTGTACTTCTACAAGATTTAAACCAAAGCTGATTTAAAGGAAATGCTTTTGGCAACCTCAGACAATTCAGTTTTTTCGGAAATGAAATTGCAATGGAAAAAAATTAATGACTATAAATTCTGGAACTAAACTGCCAGTGATTATTCTTCTGTTTTCAACGCTAAATTGCCAATCAATATAGAATGCCTAGCAAAACTGCTGCGAGGATATTTAAAACAGATATCCCAGTACCAGTCGATCGATAGTTGTCGCTCATGTTGTTCAATTTGTGGTGAATTGTCATTTGGAATCAAGTTTTCCTGATTAGAAAAATGAAACATTCGTAACAGGCTGATCAACGCCGAATCCATCGATTGTGGTCATCATCATCTTGGAAAAGAAGGAATGGATCAGATGAGGAAGCTTCCAAACGACGGAAATCGCAATCTCAGCCAGTTCGAATTGAATGTATCTAGTTAACAATCAATTTTATTGAGGAAATGCTTATCAGAAATACCAACAACTTTGAATGGTTTGATTGAAGAAAAAAACAGGCTTGAAAAAATCTGTGCATTGTGGTCAAACAGTGTAGTTTAATTGTGGTATTAAGAAGGACCAACATATATTGTCGAAGGATCAAGGATAATCAGTATGTTTACTTTACTTTAGCTCTACTGATAATTAAAATATTTCACTTTTTACACCTTTCAACCTGCATACCGGATGCCGTTGCCAAAGAGCATTAAATGCAACAGTTTCCGACTGTTGCATTTATCCCGCAAATGTTTAAGGAACAGCCCCTCTTCCGCCCTGCACGGAAGTGCTCCAATTTCCTCTAATTAAAACAGTTTCCATCATCCTCGTCCATTTTCACGTCGCAAGGGAAATAACTAATGAAGCGGACGTGCCACTAAGTCCCGCTGTGAAAAATAGCGGTGGAACACGAAACGACATGAAAGCGTGGCCGTGACTTGCCGCGTCACATTTGTGTAATTTAAAGCTCTCATTAGTGTCCGTGTGACTACGAGCGCAAAGTATCGCAGACGTGGGCGTTCCTTCCTGCGTCCACGCAGTCCGGCAAACGAAACCAGGTGGGGCATTTATTCCGGTGCAGAGGACCACCCTCGTGAATCGCACCTAGTACGCGTTCTTGACATCTACCTTTACATGGTGTGACAAAGTTACTGAAGCAGGTGGGGCGTGTAGAATAACAAGAAAACCAAGTGGATTTTGCCATTCATGCACCCCGCCCGACCTAGGACTTGACTGTGCCGGATGAACTGAAGTTGCGATTTCTGGTGGCTAGGTGTAATAGTGTTATGCAAACCACAACGGCGGAATCACAAACCAGACCGATCTGAAAGGGAAGGAATTAACAAGGAGTTAGAACAAACAGCGAAGCACTTGTCGTGTTGCTGATATACACAAACTGCTCATGTATGTTTTCAGTAGATAAGAAATTTGGAATGGTAATTAATGCATTCGGTGCAAACTTTTATCCCACATGTTGTTACATTAGCATTAGTTCTGTATTATTTAAAACTTGAAGATTATTATGGGTATTTGTTTCTGTATTTAACAAAAGTTACCTAGTGTATGCAATTTTGTTATAATTGTATCCCTTTTTAACTGGGATCATTTCTACCTGGCAGTTGGATTCCATGTCCCATTACTGCTTCGGAGAACTGCTTTTTTACATTGAAACTCCGCAAACCGAAAGCCATGTTAACGCAAACGCCGCAATCCGTAAGCACTAGTTGCCACTTCACCATCAGCCGTGGAGTCGCGAAAAGTGGAGACACATCGTCTGGAATGTGTTTGAAAAGGCTACTTGACAAAGCGATTTAATTAGTGAGCAAGACTGCGGGCTTCAATGTTTTGCGGTTATATAAATTCTGGCTTTATTAAAATGGTTCTGCAGTCCAGTGACATTGAAATGATTAGTGAAAACAGTTAGCTCTGTAAAGGAACATCACACCAATTGAAAGTATAATCGCACGTCGGCATAATGCAGACAGAAATTATGAAATTATGCTTTAAAGTTTTAGAAAGATTTTCATAATGCTTTAAAACGGAGAAGGAAACATAATAAATTATAAGAGATACTTATTAATTTAATTTGGTAACTCCTATACGGATAACACTGAATCAGTTTTAATCATCTTCTGAATACTGTATAATCATCGCCTTAAAGCTCCCCAATACCTAAGCGATTACATCGCCCCGACAGCGACAACTATTCGCCGGGATTCTAACTATAGAGTCACTGCAGGCAATATTCCATTTACGCTTCTGTACCAACGGCGACAGATTCGCAGTCACCAAGCGATAGAATCGCGTCGCGTGTGTATGGGGGAACCTTTATTACATACATTACGTACATTTGCGGTGCGAACGTCCTTGTGTCCTCGATCAAATGAAAGAATTTGGTGGGACATAGCAGCTACAGTACACACCGTTGATCTTGGCTATCGTGACACCTTCAGCGGAGGAGTGTACTACCTCTTGGACCGGGTACCGTCCCGTCGTGCAAATAGCCGTCATCATAGACCCGCCCGTCACCCAATTACCGTTATCGACATGGACGTTGTACGGGTCGGACAGGAGGGTGAAATTGATTCTCTATTCCGATACTGACTGCCACAACAGCTGTTGGGCAGGTGCACAGTGGTTAAGATTCAGCTGAGTTACTCACACGGCTTCTTCACGGTTGGGACACGAAGGTCCACCCATAACTTGGTTACAGGCTTGCTTTTTGCTGGAGCAGATGAGGCATTTTAGAGCCTTATCGCATTTCTGACCTACCTCACCACAACGACGAAACCTGGAGGTACTTCCTGATGAATTTCTGAAGGAACTTCTGTGGGGGATTCCTGGATAAATTTCCGAAGGAATTTCTGGAGAAACTTCCGGAGGAATTCCTGGAGGAACTTCAGGAGGAATTTCTGAAGAAACTTCCGCACGAATTCCTGGAAAAACTTCAGCGCGAATTCCTGGAAGAATTTCCGTAGGATTTTCTGAAGCAACTTCCGGAGGAATTCCTAGAGAAACTTCCGGAGGGATTCCTGTAGAAATTTTCACAAGAAGTTTTGGAGGAGCTTCCGGAGGAATTCCTGGAGGAACATCCGGGAGAATTCCTGGAGGAAATTCCGGAAGAATTCCTGAAGAAAATTCTTTAGGAATTCCTGGAAAAAATTCTTGATTCATCCCTGGAGAAATTTCCGGAGAACATCTTCAAAGAACTTCCACAGGAATTCTTGGAGGAACTTCCGCAGGAATTTCTGGAGGAATTCCTGGAGAAACTCTGGCAGGGACTTCCGGAGGAATTCTTAGAGGAATCTGCGCAGGAATTCCTGGGGAAACTTCCGCAGGAATTCCTGGAGGAACTTTCGCAGGAATTCCTGGAGGAACTTTCGCAGGAATTCATGGAGGAACTTCCACAGGAATTCCTGGAGGAACTTTCGCAGTAATTCCTAGAGGAACTTCCGCAGGAATTCTTTTAGGTGCTCGAGGAATTTCCGCTGGAATTCCTGGAGGAAATTCTGGAGCTATTCTTGGAAGCGCTTCCAGAGGAATTCCTGGATTAACTTCCGGAGCAATTTCTGGAGGAACTTCCGGAGAAATTCCTGGATGAGCTTCCGGAGGAACTCCTGGAGGAACTTTCGGAGGAATTCCTGGAGAAATTTCCACTGGAATTCCTGGAGCAACATTTGCAGGAATTCCAGGAGGAATTTTCGCAGGAATTTCTGGATGAATTTCCGCAGAAATTCCAGGAGGAACTTCCGCAGGACTTCCTAGAGGAACTTTCGCAAGAGTTCCTGGAGGAACTTACGCAGGAGTTCCTGGAGGAACTTCCGCAGGAATTCCTGGAGGAACTTCCGGAAAAATTTCTGGAGGAACTTCCGCAGGAATTCGTTTAGATACTGGAGGAACTTCCGCTTGAATTCCTGGATGAAAATCTGGAGCATTTTGTGGAGGAATTTCCGAAGGTATTCTTGGAGGCACTTCTAGAGGAATTCCTGGAGGAACTTCCGGAGTAATTTCTGGAGGAATTCCTGGAGGAACTTTTGAGGAGTTACTGGAGGAACTTTCGGAGTATTCCTGGGGGAACTTTCGTAAAAATTCGATTAGAACTTTTCGTAGGAACTCCTGGAAGAACTTCCACAGAAATTCTTGGGGAGACTTTCGGAAGAATTCCAGAACAAGCTTCCGGAAAAAATACTGGAGGGTCTTCTGAGGAAATAGCAGGAATAAATTGTGAAGGAATAGCTGGAGGATCCTCCGGAGGAATTACAGGGTAAAATTCCTAAAAAAATTCGTGGAGGTATCTCCAAAAGGAATGTCTGGAGGAGTTTCTAGATGAACTTCCGGAGGAATGGCTGGAGGAACTTGGGAGAACTTCCAAAGCAATACCAGGAGGAACTTTCCCGCCAATCAGCAGCTGGTTTTCCTCCACGCCACGGCTTGGTGTGACTACGGTGCAATGAGGGGGGGCTTTCTTCCCGCCAATTAGTGGTTGACACTTCTTCCCGTAACGACTTGGTAATGGCATGCAATAATTCCTGCAATAATTCCTAGAGGAACTTCCGCAGGAATTCCTTTAGGTACTGGAGGAACTTCCGCTGGAATTCCTGGAGGAAATTCCGGAGCTATTCCTGGAGGCGCTTCCAGAGGAATTTCTGGATTTACTTCCGGAGCAATTTCTGGAGGAACTTCCGGAGTAATTCCTGGAGGAGCTTCCGGAGGAATTCCTGGAGCAACATTCGCAGGAATCCCTGGAGGAATTTTCGCAAAAATTCCTGGAGGAACTTCCGCAGAAATTCCAGGAAGAACTTACGCAGGAGTTCCTGGAGGAACTTCCGCAGGAATTCCTGGAGGAACTTCCGGAGAAATTTCTGGAGGAACTTCCGCAGGAATTCCTTTAAATACTGGAGGAACTTCCGCTTGAATTCCTGGATGAAATTCTGGAGCAATTAGTGGAGGGATTTCCGAAGGTATTCTTGCAGGCACTTCTAGAGGAATTCCTGGAGGAACTTCCGGAGCAATTTCTGGAGGAATTTCTGGAGGATCTTTTGAGGAGTTACTGGAGGAACTTTCGGAGTATTCCTGGGGGAACTTTCGCAAAAATTCTTGGGGAGACTTTCGGAAGAATTCCAGAACAAGCTTCCGGTAAAAATACTGGAGGGTCTTCTGAGGAAATTGCTGGAATAAATTGTGAAGGAATAGCTGGAGGATACTCCGGAAGAATTACAGGATAAAATTCCTAAAAAAAATCGTGGAGGTATCTCCAAAAGGAATGTCTGGAGGAGTTTCTAGATGAACTTCCGAAGGAATGGCGAGAGGAACTTGGGAGAACTTCCAAAGCAATACCAGGAGGAACTTCTGGGGGAATTCATGGTTAATCTTCCGAAGATATTCCAGAAGGAAGTTTCGAAGGAATTGCTGGAGGAAATTATGAAGCAATTTTCAGATGAACTTTCGGAGGAATAGCTTGAGGAACTTTCTGATGAATTTCTGGGGGAACTTCCGAGGGAATTGCTGGACGAACTTCTGATAGAATTCCTTGACTAACTTCCGGAAGAACCCCCGGGGGAACTTTCGGAAGAATTCCTGGAGGAACTTTCGGAGACATTCCTGGAAGAACTTTCGGAGGAATATCTGGAGGAATTCCTGAAGAAAACTTCCGAACAAATTCGGCCCCCCTTCATTTGTTGATCACCAACAGCGGGACACCGCCACGCCGCCGCCGATAAAATATAATGCATACATAATAATGAAACATATATTAAACAAATTGTTTAAAATATATTCAGATACCGGTAATTTGAACGGTATTTCATTTAACGGGGGGTGGAATATTTGAAATTTGATAATTTTTATTTAGAAAAAATTGCAAATTTGAGGTATTAGTATTTGTGGATACAATAAAATGCGTTTCAAATAAATATAATTTGAAGTTACTGCTAAATGTATTTTCGAGCATAAAAAATCCGAATACCCCTTACCCCGCTGCCGAAAGCGGGATTCATCCTGACCTGTTTTTACGTCATTTTTCCCAGTTACACCAAAAATATTACGTCGAAAATTAATAACATTGCTATAATTTGAAAACGCTATAATTTGATAAACGTCACTCAGATGTAATAAAGCATTATATTCGACGGTGATGATGTGCATCAAATATGATGTGATATTACGTTTTATTTTTTACTGTGTACTTGGGGCGCATGCGAAGCACGACGCTGCGTTAGTCAATGGTGGTTCGTCTAGCACGTTCAAAAAGAACGGGTTTGAGTCATGGATTGACGAAACGTTTGTCAGTCCTGGTCTGGCACCAGACTTGAACTGGAGGGTGGATGAGGGTTACACCCATATAGTGATCACAGGTTGAGCGCGAGGAAGAGAAGGAAAGGTTTGCCCATGCCAAGGTAAGTGTCGCAGCGGGTGGCAACCGCAGTCGCCACCTCGAAACATGTCAGAAGAGTGAGCACATAGGTGTGAGTACGGACTGCACATGCCGAGGTAGGAGTCGTAGCGTAGAACTGTTGGTACCTATCGCTATCGACACATGGCATGGCATCGAGGTATGGCAGAGGAAAGTAGAGTGAGCATTCAAGTCAGCCAAGTCAAGTCATGTTCGAGGAGAGCACCCAAGTCAAGTTCGCATGGTATGTTAGAAGTGAGAACCTAAGTAAGTCCCACATTGTGTGTCAGAGTTTGTATCAGGAGTAGTGGCAGGATGTGCTAGAGTGAGCACCCAAAAAATCTGAAATTGGTGTGCTAGAGCGTGAATCAGGTGGCAGGGTGAGCATTCAAGTAGGACTCATATGGTGCGTATGAGCGAGTGTCAGGATGTATTAGAAAGAGCACCCAAGTAAGCCTCATAGGGATGAGTGCCTGTCTGAGCGTGAATGAGCGAGTACAGTAAGCACAGCCTATCCCCCAGAAGAAATGCTCCAATATTCACGGTGGTTTCTGTATTTTTAGTTCAAACTACATATAAAACTTTATTCATCACCACCAAAAATGTGTGGAAAAATGATCCCCGATAGAACATTTCATAAGTACAACGTGAAAAAGGAAAGCCTATGCTATCGTATACTGGGTGGGTGTTTTAGAGATATTGTTGACAAAGTCACCGTAATTATTAACGGTATAAAATCTATATAAAACCAGAAATCTGTACATACGTTTTTATAATGAAAACATCCGAATCACGAGACATTTTTGCGACTGTGTAACTTTAATTCTATTTCTGTGTTGCTCAAGGAAAGGCCCGTTTTGTGTGCAGCAAACACATATCTGCAAACATGCAGATTATTACCAAAAGCGGCAAATCAATCAAATGGATTTCACTACAGTCTGTCTAAGCTAAGAATATTTTTTTTTAATCTGCCAATGCAGTAATTTAAAGTTCCTAAACAAAAGTTATTCGTTTAAATAATCAACAATGTATGAAATATTGCTTGGATTGTCAAACTTACACTTTGTGGTGAAGCAACATGTGTTTAAATTCTTACAACCCAACCCATTGAGGTACTATATACAGAAAATTAATAACAAAACATATTCTAGACGTAACATATTGACACTTATAATACTTATAATTCAGGACCGAATTATAACAGTTCAACTCGATATATTACAATAATACTTACGTTTGCATGCCTTCTTGTGCGTGATTGATTTCGTGGGATCCTTGTAGAATCCCTCTCGGCAGTAGTGGCAATGTCGACCGGTTGTATCGTGCCGGCAATCGATGCACACTCCTCCCGACACCCGTCCGGACAGCTTGTAGAGGTCCAAATTGAAGCGACACTTCGAGCATGGCCATTACAGTCGCAGGCTGCAGAGAAAACAACATGGAACGAGACGAAAGAATCGAAAAAATGCTTGGAATTAATTGCTTATTTATTGGTTTGGCAGCCTAAAAAGGCTGCGGTTGGTTGGTTTTTGCTCCATCCATCGTCACCGCTGGGGGAAACCTTTTAAGGTGATTGATTTTGTGGTAATTGCACGTGATAAAATTACAGCTCTCCAGAGAGCCCTTCTTGCCAGCCAGCGTTGAAGGAATAGTATGGCATTGTCGTGTCTGCTTCATGGCATGGCTTTCACGGCGAAGGTCGCTTTGAGAGAGATATCAGCAATTTGTCGCTGCACCAGCTTGGGGGCCGACGACGGGATCCGTGCATGAATCCCAAAGAAGCCAAACATGACCACGTAGGCAAAACGGCACCGATCAAGATTGAAGCAACAGACAACGACTCGTCGTCCGTCGCCCGATTGGGGATTGTGGGAAGCAACCAAGCAAGGCAGTCGAGGATGATCCCAAAGAAGGAAACTGGTTTCGGAAGAATGTTTTCCTGAGGTGAAATTTTCTCATGCATACACAGATAGAAAAATCCACTGAAATTTAAGCTAAAAATCATGCACATAAATGGAACACTATTATAAGCGTAATTCCAGACGAGATATAGCCTAAATGTATACAATATTTGACGCAAATCGTCAATATTGCATACGAGTTGTAAGCAATCTTGTTAGGAAGAGGACCATTTCAGCGAAGAATAGCGTAAATTTCCGCATGTCAAGTCTTACGCGCTGTTTATTTTTCATTATTTTTTTCTGTGTACGTCTTTCTGGTTTTTCTGTACGCATTCCGTTTTGCACACAATGGGCATGTTTGGAGACTCATTGTTCTAAGTGATTTTCGATTGTAAAATATGCGTTCATGTTTCAATTGACCCGAAAATGTTGGAGTGACCCATTGTAAGCCAGCAACTGAGCGTCCGTCAACCAACCGACGACCGTTGCATGGCCAGTGCACATAGAGCCGGACCGCAGTAGTATCCGATGAAGTCACTGCTTAAAAGGTAAAAATTTATTGATATTAATTCGATACCCAACTTTAGTCGTACCATCACGATTTATTGCAATTTTGTTGGGTTGACAGTTTTTTTTTCTTTCATCAAGTTGTTGAGTTTATCTTACATGCGGTTCACCTCCACGCTGATAGGGTAACCAGGTAAAACAAAGGTCTTTTTTTTAATCATGACTTCGTTTGGCATTTCAGTGGAACAATGCTCAACATATCACGAAACATAAAGCGCAATAGGCGTTCATATGCTGTGGATAAGACTTAAAGTGATAGCTGGAATGCATGACAAATTAAATTCCAAATGTTGACTCATTTCAAAGTAGCACGGGCAGCATCTACCGAATAGCTGCATGTTCCATCTAAATTGTAGTGTAGATTCTGACAATACACCAAATCTCATTAAAGCAAGTTTTCAGTTTCAGAAACACATTATGTTTCATTTCGGTTTCACTGACGTCGTGTCGAAATCCGCTTTCCAACGGACTTCCTAAAGATGGGTTGTTGCATATCAGAACAAGTAAGTTGCACAAATAGTGCATTGCTGTTGTCGCAATGATTTTGGTCTGTTGCAAAACACTTTGTGGTCAGGTGAACAGCATTTAATTTTTAATAGACCCCTCCATGTTCCAAGTACATAATGAAGTTAAAAATAACTTTGTTGCTTATGCAGCGCACTTGTAGGCTGTATCTCCAAATAGAATTGGTGGTGTGATGGTTATAGTACAAGATTGTAAATTTCAAGGTTCATGATATTTGCTGCGGACAGCGGATTCTAATACAGCTCTGCCTAAAAGCTTTTCAAAATCTGTATTGAATTTAGGCATATACAATTGCGGAAAGGTTTTATACAACCATCCCGAGCAGGAGAAATTACCTCAATAATACCTCATTCTGTTATTGATACCATACTCTGTTATGAACTAGCCTTGCATAAGAGGTAAAATACTAAAAAATAATACCAAAAATTAATATGCGAAATATTTTAGACATAACAGATATATTTTTAACATAACATTAAAATACCAAACGCATCACAAATTATTACTCGTTTGGTATTGAAATTCCTAAGCATGGTATGCCTAAAGTATTTTGCATATAAATTTTTGGTATTTGGTAAATTACTGAAATCCACCCTCACGGCCCAGGACATATCCAGTTAAGTCCCATCTAACAGAAGCAAGCAGTAGCAAGCACCCAAACAATTCTGAATGCTGCTACCGCAGCTAGGAATGATTGCGGCCCCCAGTGGAAAAGCCATCTAATTGTGATCGGAGGAGACACGGCGTGGAGAAAATCCTTCCGTGCGCTCAGGACGCTTGCACTTGGGTAGCCTCCACGCAAGGTAAATACGTTAGAAGTAACAAAAACACCTACAGTGCCGGTCCGTTGTACAAGAGGCTAAAATTAAACTATAGAAGAATTTCCTTAACTCTGTTTCCCTGTCTCGTACTTTACATCTCTTGTCACGGTTAGTGGATACCGGGAACCGGGAGCAGTTGTTTGCTGAGCTACATCAGTAGGGTTCACCATAACAGCAATAAAATGAGTTCGTGGACACGTTTGTCAAGGGAGGCACCAGCTGATTGGTTCCAGCATCATGGTAGGTGAACAATTTATTCCCAACTTGAAGATAGTCAAGGCTCTTGGGGTATCGGTCGACCAGGGAGTGACGCTCCTGTCCCGTTTTCGGTCAGTGAAGATCGACTGCCGTACAAGGTAGCCGGATCTGAACCAAGTACCCAATCATATAAGGTTACTGCTCCTAGACTCTTATAGCTCCGATATCTATCCATCCCCCCACGATGAACAAAACAATGAAAAGGAATTTGTTTTGTTTCTTATTTTTGTGATTTTTTTAGCAGAGAACAAAAAGAATCGATGACATCGGTGCTTTATTTCTTTGTTTCGCGGAAAGATGAATACATTTCCAGTGAGATGGAAAACGGAATAGTTCCCCTAGTTCTGAACTTAAGTTAGCCACCTAGGATTTGGAAAAGCTAGTTGGCAATGATATCAATTCTCAACATATAGCATAATGAATAACTGAAAACGTTTGAAGACAGAAGAATTATCTCCCATATTCACACTGTCATAATAAAATGAGTTGAAGACAAATGAGCTTGTTTCTCATTAGGTCTGAGAAAGATTCCTGTGTGGCAGTGAAATTGCACTTCGTGTTAATTATAAAAAAGGAATATCTAATAATATCAATTATTGATTTGACAGCATCAAAGTAAGCTCGATATGAACAACAACGGAGAGCTACCAAAATATCAATCAAAGCAATCGTGGTACTTCACCAGTAGTGAAAGACGTGGTCAACAGTTTTCAAACAGACTTCCGCTTGCCTAGTAGCGTGATAATATCCACAATTTCCATCAGCACCCGAGAGAATTCTCATCAGAATCCGAGAGGAATACCCATAGGAATCCCAGAAGAATTCTCATTTGAATCTCTAAAGATTTCTTTTCAGAATCATCAAAATATTCCAACTAGAATCCAGAAGGATTTCGAAATTCGTTGAAGAGTTGCTTCAGAATCCCACAACGATTTGCTCCAGAATCTCTCAACGATTTGCTTCGTGACCCCAGGAGGATTCCTTCGAAATCGCTGAAGGATTCTTTACGGAAACCATGAAGGATCCCTCGGTGATTTGCTTCTGGATCCCTCGACTGATTGCTTCGGAATCCTTCAACGATTTGCTTCTACATTCCTGGAGCCTACGAAATCCTTGGAACATTCACGTTGGAATTCCTGGAACATTCCTGACGGAATCTCTGGAACATTCCCATTGGAACTCCTGGAACATTCCCGTTGGAATTTCGGAAATATTCCCATCAGAGTTCCTGGAGGAGTCTATTTGGAACCTCTAGAAGATTCTCATTGGAATCCGTGAAACATCTCCGTTGGATTCTCTGGAACATTCGCATCCGAATTCCTGAAGTATTCCCGTCGGAATCCCTGGAATATTCCTTTTGAGGTTCCTGAAACAATCCCGTCGACATCCCGGGAGGATTTGGAATCCCTGAAATATTCCCTTTGGATTCCCTGGAACATTCCAGTCAGAATCCCTAGAGGTTGTCTTCGGTATGCTTGGAGGATTCCTGTCGTAATCTCTAGAGATTACGTTCGGACGATCCGTCACATATTGTTCTTTGAGTGTGCGGGACAAAACCGAGCGCTACTACACTTAGAGGCAATAGCCATACGCTATCAACTGGAGTCGTTGTAGCAATCATCGGCTGGTAAACGATTACACTTCGATACTGTGGGCTACAACAGAAAGTACGTGCTTGAGAACAGAGAATATGGATGAGTGTGATTGATCTGGAATTGTTTTAGATTATCTTTGATTTTAATAATTCTCACCATATCGCGTCGTTCAGAGCATCGAAATTTCATTTTCACCTATATGACAGTCGTCATAGTACTTTCCAGAACTAATATTTCAATATGATTTTAATAATATTGAAATTTCTGACTCTGTACTGCCAACTGGTTTTATTTAAATCTGCGTCCGAAGTTTTAAAGAGTTTCAAAATCTTCGTGTGCTTCCCTGCAATTTTTTCCACATCATCTTTCTGCTTCTTCATGCATCAAACACAAGACACAATTGATCGTGTAATGACTGTCTGTCGATTAAGTACGTGAAATTATTCATGCTGAAAATTGTTTTTCTGATTTTGCCTCTGCCATATATAGCTATATATGTGGTCAAAGAATCAGAAGGAATAAATTTTGGCTGTTACGCCCTTTTCAAATGCTGGTCTAGATTTATATTATTTCACGCATGCTGCGACGCAACAAAGCTGAAATCATAAAAATGGCAGTTCTGCATTGCTTCCTTATCGAGTGGTGTGCCCCTGAAAACGCGAGTACTTTGAAATTTGGATTCCGTGAGGAGTTCATTAAATCGTAGTACAATGTTCTGTGGATTTCATTGGCGTAACTGCCCGAGCAAATATGAATAACTAATTGATAATAAATTATATTATCCGGTTATCGGATATTTTGATAACTGAACTTGTTATTATTTTGGCTGAATTAACAGCCAACATAACAAAAATGATACCAGAATTTTGTGAGTAAAATATTTAAATGAAAACAAATTAAGTTATCACTGATACCAAGTTGATAACACATTTTGTTATACGTGCTATTTACTCAAAATAACTTATTTAGTTAGCATTTAGTTATCATCCATCACTGTTTTATCGACCAAAATAGTTTTTCTTTGCCGACTTTATTACGCATTGGAAAAAATATTGGCATTCATTGAGATTCGAACTCGAATCGAGTGATTGTACGGCATCGTCTCTTGGCACTCATCCAATTACACTTTCTTGAGAAGCAGAAGAGAAGAGCTCTACGCTTTCTACAATCTTGCATTTACTGAAGACTATTTATAAATAAATCACGTTGCCATATGTAAATAAATGTCGGCTGGACAGAGTGCAAAACAGAATAACTTAATGATAACAAACTTTATTATCCAGTTATATTGATAACTAGAATTGTTATCATTTTGGTTGAATTACCAGTCAACATAACAAACATATGTTAACCGAATTTAATTCAAAATAGCAAACCGGCGATCAAATAGGACAAATATAGTTCATCGTCCTTTTATTGAATACTTTCAGTTGTTAACAAATAAATAAATATATAAATACAAGGCAATCGTTCCCGACCTTGCTCAGGTTAGTTTTTCTCACTTACTGTAAATCATTAGGTTGCTAGCAACAACTATGTAATTTCGCAGTGAAACGTTCCATGTTTTCATATACATATTTAAACACTGCTGATCCCTGGAAGAATTAATTCATGAAAAACGGTTACTATTTGGAGAATATGCTTTTGCTAGTAAAATCGAGACAACAGAAACCTCAACTCATTATTACATATGTACAGTCGAACCTCTAGGAGTCAACACCTAAATAAAGATTAAAAAAAAAAAAAAACCTCCAGGAGTCGATGTTCTATGACTCGATATATCGACTCATTGAAGCAAATTTTTCCATACTAAAAATTGTTTTACGGGTTACTGTGATGAAAAGATTTTCTTTTCCATATCTCGATATTTCCATGAGTCGACTGTCCCTTAACTATGGACTCATGACTCATGATTGTAGATAACGATCTTGGGTTTGTATTTTGCGTTTGAACCTAGGTTCTAACTGTTAATAGTTGAGAATTTTGCAGCGCCGCACTCTAGATCGACTTCATTGGCAGTCTAATGTTGCATGAAGAAGAAGAAACAGAAAAGATGATATTGGAAAAAAATTGCACGGGGAAGCACACGAAGAAAATTTTGAAACTCTTTTTAAAACTTCTAGACGCAATTTAAATAAAACCGGTTAGCAGTACGGGGTCGGAAATTTCTTATATTGTATAATAACCACATCATTTCGATTTAAAATTTTATTTTGTGATATTGCACTTAATACACAGTATAAGAAAATTCGACCCCGCAATGTTAACCGTTTTTAATTTAATTGCTTCTAGAACTTTTAAAAAGAGTTTCCATTTTTTTTCGTGTGCTTCCCCGTGCAATTTTTTTTCAAATATCATCTTTATGCATCTTCTTCATGCAACGTTTGTTCGCCAATTGCGAGCATGATTGTTTTCTCCAAATCACACCAGATCGTTGCAATTTCTTGATTATCCGGTGTTCCCAGTAAAATTTTCCGCTTCCTCATATATATGAACACTGCGGATCCCAAGATGAATTATATTGCCGTCCGTGAATTATATTGCCTAAAAGCAAATGCAAACTCATTTTTATATATAGACGTTGTCATGCAAAGTAGGCGGTTAGTCAAGAGTGTTCACTATTCCTGAATGAGCACATTCTCTTGGTCCTAGTCTTGGATCATATGTTCCGGGAGTTGCAAGGCCATGTTAAGTACTAATTTGTAGTTTAATTGGTTCTCAGATACATACATATTTCATTATTCAACGACACCTGAAATAAAAGTTAAGTTAATAAGCATAGTATAAAACAAATAAGAAAACTTGAACTCTTGCGTAAATTGCTTTGTTGACAGAGAAATAAATAAAATCAATAGATATCGTTGGTAACGATGAAAATAATCGTCTACTTAAACGAAAATTTCAGTTCAGTGTTTGGAAACAGTTCTTGTTACACTTTTTATAACATCCACCATTATGGTGAGAATGGAAAGCTGGATTAATATTCATCCTATTATGTAAGGAAAATTTGTTTAAAGAATCGCAGTTTTTTTTTTTTGTAAAGTTTTACCTCGTGTTGAATATATTGGGGTGACCATTGACCATAAAATATGTCCCTAGGGAAGATGTTTTCATAAGTTAGTTTGTTTACAAGAATAGAATGCTTAGCACGATACCTGAACGACGCGATATGGTGAAGAAAATAGAAAATTTGTACATATTGATAATAAAATGTGTTATTATTCAGTTATCAGTTAATCACATGATTGATAACTAAATATCAAAATGATAATAAGGATAACTTAGCGTGTTATCAGTTTAATATCATTTCAGTTATCTGCCTTTGCTCGGGTAGTCACGATGCCTAGGGGGGGATACAGTCCCTTCATCTATTTTCTCTATTTTGAGCTTCTTTTCAAAAATTCTCGAACATATTACCACCTCATTAAGTTATCTCAGTGGTAATGTGATAAATACGGTCCAACAATTTTTGGCTGTTACGCCCTTTTCAAATGTTGGTCTAGAAATGACAGTTGTGCGTTTCTTCCGTATCGAATCCAGTTATTCAAATAGATTTGAAATATGTCTTATTAACATACTCTTCGTCCTACATCATTTCTGGAATTTGAGGAAGCCTTACAATTAGGGAATCTTGTTCATGGGCTGATAATTCTCCACAGAAGATCAACAAATTTCCCCACGGTAATATGTGACCTTCAGTAACAAAAAACTATGTACACGAACAGCTGCAGAATATAAAATATGTTGAACATCTCAAATTTCCCGGATCTAGGATCTAAAACGATTCGCAGGCAATACTTTGGCGAAATCCAAATGCGTTCTCTCCATAAATTTGTCGCGTCGCCTTATGTGATTGATATTCCGAGCGTCGAATGCTCAAGTGGTTGACTGCTAGCGCCTCTGCAGAAGGAATCGCTTAAAATAATTCATATACGATTTATTGGAATCAAGGGTTACGTCTGTTTGCCTGTGATAAAACGGTTCGAAATACGTCTGACTGTTGATCGGAAGCGAAGATCCGGAAAAAGACTTTCGCGCAGAATACCAAAACATGAGCCAAACTGCGTGCGTTTGAATTTCAGAAGTCCCCAAACCTTGACGAGAAACACGTCGCAAAAAGTCAAGCCCTGAAGATGTGTGACCAAAAGCTAACGAAACCACGCTGCTGCGTAATAAATTACGAAGCGTGGCATATGTGAATGCGGACACTCAGATTCTAGGAAACCTGTATGTGACTGCCAAGAATAAGTGTGATGTTCCCGAGAACCTCCGGACACTCGAAGGCTCGATGATCTTCTGACCGGATTTGTTATCATGCCACTACACGAAGGATGTGCTAGAGGATGTGCTGTATAAGGCGAATGATATCGATGTCGAGGCGAAAGATCTGAATACACTCCGGAGTTGCGCCCAAGAGAATAAAACTGGACCATTAGTGTAGGAACTGAGGATTCTGGAAAATAATATCTAAAATAAACAAAAACATAATTTATGCTAAAACAAAATTCTGCTGTCAAAAAAAATAAAACAGGATGTGAGACGACATGTGTATATACAAGGTTGCCTTAAACATATGTTCCACACGAACAATAGACCAGTGCATGATGACGTAGGTTGACAGTTCACAGAGCTTTTTCACCGGGACTTAGCCTCTGGCGATGCTTCCGATAAAATTGTTTTGTCATTTTATTCGCATGTAGTTTGCGATTGATTTCATGCTGAATGCAAAGAATATCATTGAAATATTCGGATCGCAGCAATTTTAAACTAAAAATATGAATTTTAATTTTCTCCTCATCGATTTTTCTTCTAACACCTTGTAAACAAGCTCTGTGAACTGTCAAATAAGTGAGGTTAGATCAAGATCTTGCATTGGTCTATTTAAGTTAAATACACACTACAGTACTTTAACCATTTTGGTGATAAACCGAGCCACTTATAGAAATACTTTTAATGTTGTACAATAAGGTTTTGAGTTTTCTAATTGGTCATATAAACTTTAGCCGAATTTAAAAACATAAACCTAAATGGAAATATATGATTATATCTAAAAGAATATGTATTAACAAAATATTGAATACAACTACATATTGACGAAATGTTTTACGGTGTAACAGTTATCTTTGACACAAACCCCATACGCATTGCAAGTTGCGTAACGTCTAGGAAGTTGTAACAAAGGAGGATGCACGGAAACGCGAGAAAATTATAGAACGCAAAAAAAGAAAACGCAAGGTTGAGCGGAAGAAGAAAAAAAAATCGCAAGGGTTTAACGAGGAAACGATTCATTCTGAAAACGATTGTTGTGGAAGCAAGTTTAGTTTATAAACACGTCCGAAAATTTGAAAAGGTCCGCGATTAAAAACAATTGTATACGACATGGCGCAGCCTGTAGGTGAGTATAATGATCAAAACAATTGGTGTAAACCAGAATTTCATGGAAATGGATGAAATTTGACAAGGTCAAAAAAAATTATAAGCAGGCGGGTTTCAGCTCCGTCATTTCATTGAGAGGACTCAAAGTCTGACGCATGGCAAGAACAAGTTCGCTCCTGCAGGAATAGAGCACGTGGGCTACTGTTCCTATAATTCATGAGAGCAATTTTAAGAATTAGTGAGATGTAGTTTCGAGTAAAAAAAAAAAAAAAAAAAAAGAAAAATATGCAAGAACGAGTGGGTTCTCGCAGGAGTAGAGCGAGTGGGCTACTATTCCAATGATTTAAGAAAACAATTATACGAGACGATGTATGAAAAAAAAATATACGAATATTGCAAGAACGAGTTGGTTCTCGCAAGAATAGAGCGAGTGGGCTACTATTCACATGATTTAAAGAAAAAATAAATAAAAAAAATGATAAATAAATAAAATAAATAAATAAATAAATAATTGCAAGAACGAGTGGGTTCTCGCAGAAGTAGAGCGAGTGGGCTACTATTTCATATATTTATCAATCAGCATGCTATGCGTTAGCCGATCAACATTATTAATGGATTTTTTTTTGTCAATTTAGAAAAGTCGACACGTACACGTGATCAGAAAAGGAGAGCTAAAGACTTGGCCCGCGAGTTGGCGGAGGAAAAGTCGAAAAATGCAGTTTTGGTGCAAGCCTTGGAACGAAGCCTTAAAGCGAACGAAGAGTCTCAGGCAGGAAGTTCGAATGATAATGAGGTAAGGCGGACGGAGGTTTTAGAGGAACCCGAGATCGAGTTTAATGCTGAAGGAAGATTAAGCAGTACGAGACATGTACCTGGTGCAAGCTTCGAGGAATCTAAATTCCTATCATCAATGAACCAACTCTCCGTTGCGTCGATTAACGTTCCGGAGTGTAAATCAGCGGATGATGATGAAATACATCATCAGACTTATGAACAATGGAAAGATCTGCTGATCGACTCCCTTAAATTAGCTGGAATCGAGGACGAGACTACAAAATTCACAGTATTTAAGGTGAAAGCTGGGGCTCGACTGCTTGAGATTTTCCGAAACACAAGATCGCACACTAACTCACCAGATCCAGCAAAGGCACCATTTTCGAACGCACTGCACCGTTTGCAAAGCTACTTTGGTTCTGGCTCGGACATGATGCTAATGCGACGTAAGCTAGCGATGATGGCTCAAAAACAAGACGAATCAGATATAAACTTCCTCATACGTGTCGGTTCTACTGCTCGACTTTGCCAGTTTGATGGAGAAAAGGAGTTTGAGCAAATCGTCGCTACGGTAGCTGAACATTCAAGAAATCGGGATGTCCGCACAACAGCATTGAAAATGCTCAGTCGAAAGGGCACTTTTATCGACCTGGTAGATAAGGTGCGAGAGATAGAAACTATCCGACTGAACGAAGAATACGTCATGCAAAGACATCGAGATCAAGAACAAGCACTAATTGCACCGGTGCAATCTTTCCCCAGTTGGGATGTCTCTCGTCAACGAAGATACCCGAACAGTTTTGGATCTCGTGGTGGTGTATACCAACGAGGAAGTTACCGTGGAAACTCTACTAGAGGAAGACAGATGTATCGAGGTGGATTTTTTAACGCCCACATGAATAATGGGCGTGGATTTCAGTCTAGAATGAATAGAGGTGGCCGACCCGAAGTTCCAACGGTTGAAAGTTGTTGGCGTTGTGGGGGTGTCTATCACTCGCCAAATGATTGTAACTCTAAGGAAAAGACATGCAACAGATGTGGACAAGTAGGACATATTCAACGAGTATGTTATGGCTCTTTGAAACGCGCGGGTGGAGAGGTTTCGACTGTGCCTCCTAGCAAGATCGCGGCAGTTGAGACACAAGGAAAATCAGAAGAAGTTCCTATGACACAAGATTCGGTGAGTGAGAATACAGATTAAATTTAGAATCTCAGTAGTTGTTAGTTGATGATCAAATGAGATAAACATTGTATGTCTCAATTCAGAATAACTAGTTTAATTTCACGTCAATTTTTTTTCAAGTTTACTTTACCTTTTTTTTCAAGTTTACCTTTTAAATGAAATCCAACATAAGTTACATGATCGGGCGTTGAATTTAATACTAACGCATTTTCACCATTTACCAAAAGAAACATTAATACAAAATATATATAAATATATGTATCTTAAATGCTATGTGGTTTTTAACAGTATGTACAATATCATACAGGAAATAAAATACGATTCAAAAGACATCAAACATAATACACAATTATCTACACTGAAAGAGAAAAACGCTGGCGATGATGATCGTGATGGTCGGGCAGTTCATGTGAATGATGAAAACGAAGAATCACATGCCGCAATCATCCATATTGTAAGTATAGTTTTAAATTTATGGATAAGCGAGGCTATTTAGGATTTCTACTATTAAATTTAGGTTCACCATCCGTGCATAATTCCGACTTCAATTGATAAAGTCGCTCACATTGAATCCTCGGATGGATTCATCACGGGGGTGGTAGCAGGATTGAGATGTCAATTTCTGATCGATTCCGGCGCCCAAGTGAACACGTTCACATTGGTTATGTTTGAGAAGATCATGTCAGAGTCAAGGTACAGCAGAGAAATGTATAACGTGAGCTACGATACAGATCGCTCCCTGAAAGCGTACGCTACATCTGGAGAAATTAAGGTGGTAGCAACATTTCACGCGTATCTCCATATTACGAACGACAGACCTACATTACTAGAAAAGTTTTACGTCGTGCAAGAGGTTCGTGCTCTTTTGAGTAGGTCAACTGCATGTCGTTATAGTGTACTGATGCTAGGTTTGAAGGTACCAGTAAATCCGTATGCCGAAGTACCGAAGGATTCTATTATTCTTCCTCGCACTGGGGGAATTGCGTCGATTTCTGCAAGTGAAGTTTTTCCAAAGTTCAATATCCCGGCCGTAAAGATTTTTTACGACACGATGAAGCCACCTTGCAGAAACGTATTTATGAACATCCCATTAGCCATCAAACCATTAGTCGAAATGCGTTTGAAAGGCCTTGTTGAAGCAAACATTATTGAGTCCGTTACTGGTACAATGGATACATCGTTTTGTTCGTCAATGTTGGTAGTGCCTAAAGGAAAAGACGACTTCCGATTAGTCATTGACCTAAGAGGACCAAATCAATATATTCAACGCACCCCTTTCGCAATGCCAACATTAGAGCAAATTCTCGCAAAGCTTGAAGGAATGACGTGGTTTTCAACCATAGACCTGTCGAATGCGTTCTTTCATATTGAGCTGGACGAGGGTTCGAGGCATTTGACAAATTTTTTCACAGAATTTGGAATGTTCCGTTACGTAAGGTTGCCATTTGGATTGTGCAACGCTCCCGACTTATTCCAGGAAGCACTTCAGCGGAAGGTCTTGGACGAATGTGAAGGATGCGTTAATTACTTGGACGACGTCCTCGTATTCGGTCTAACGAAGGAAGAGCATGACAAGAATCTGGAGGTAGTACTATCACGATTGGCCAATCACAACGTCAAATTGAATGAGAGTAAGTGTGTCTTTGGATCTCAAGAGGTGAAGTTTATTGGCTTCATTCTAACTCCTCGGGGGTGGCAGATTGAAGAGGAAAAAATATCTGCAATCAAAGAGTTCCGGAGACCTTCCACCTGTGCAGAGGTCAAAAGCTTTTTGGGGCTCATCACATATGTCGATAAGTTTATTATTCATCGAGCAACAAAAACGGAACGTTTACGCGCATTAGCCAATTCAGACGTTTTTTACTGGACTGACAATGAAGAAAGCGAATTTGATCACTTGAGAGAAAATGCCCTACGATCCATCAAAACGTTAGGATACTATAATCCTAATCATCGCACAGAATTGTTTGTAGACGCGTCACCATTCGGACTTGGGGCGGTTCTCGTTCAGTTCGACGAAACTGACAATCCGAGGATAATAGCATGTGCATCGAAGGTACTTACTCAAACCGAACAAAGATACCCTCAGACTCAGAAGGAATCTCTAGCTGTTGTCTGGGGTGTCGAACGATTCCGTTATTACTTGCTGGCAAAGTCTTTCGTGATATGGACGGATGCGGAGGCAAACCAGTTTATTTTTAATGCAAACCATAAACTGGGTAAACGAGCGGTATCACGTGCTGAAGGGTGGGCACTACGTTTGCAACCTTATGTTTTCGTTATCAAACGCGTGCCTGGAGACGAAAATGTTGCCGACGTACTATCTCGTCTCGTGTCTGAAACTCAGTCTGAAGAACCATTCGACAAAAACGACGACAAGCACTTTCTTTATGCGTTGGACACAGAGCGGATGGAGATAACCTGGTCTGAAATTGAAGGAACTTCGGAAGAAGACGCAGAACTTGGATCTGTACGAGAGGCTTTGATTTCCAATAAGTGGCCAGAAGAATTGCGATCATATGAGTCACAGAAGAAGAGCTTGTTCTGTTTGGGACCACTCATTTTCAAGAACGAAAGAGTCGTATTACCAAATATGCTTCGTTCTAAGGCTGTCACATCCGCTCATGGTGGCCATATAGGTGAAATGGCAACAAAACGTATAATGCGTCAGTACTTCTGGTGGCCTAAAATGTCCAAAGATATAGAACGATTCATCAAGAATTGCGAAATCTGCACCCTTCTGTCAAGAAGAAACCCTCCTCTGCCCTTGAGACCTAGAGCCTTACCTGACGGTCCATGGGAGGTTTTACAAATTGATTTTCTAACGGTTACTCAATTTGGGACAGGTGAGTCCATAATCATTCCCAATACAAATGTTTGTATGATTGACCTACGATTTGATCTTCTAATGGTTTTTCAATTTGCTTTAGGTGAGTTTCTAGTCGTCGTCGACACGTTTTCTCGGTATTTAGCTGTAGTAGAGATGAAATCATTGGATGCTGCTAGCACGAATTCCGCTCTATGTGAGGTATTTCAAACGTGGGGATTGCCTATGGTAATCCAGAGCGACAACGGGCCGCCTTTCCAAAGCTCTGCTTTTAAAATGTTTTGGGAAGAAAAGGGTGTATCCATTCGCAAATCAATACCTCTCAGCCCCCAATCCAATGGCGCGGTTGAGAGGCAAAATCAGGGTATTATAAAAGCGTTGTCGGTTGCTAAGCTGGAAGAGAAGAATTGGCGAAAAGCACTCCAAGATTATGTACACAACCATAACACACTGGTACCTCATTCGAGACTACGAGTTACTCCATTCGAACTGATGACCGGATGGAAGTATCGTGGAATATTTCCCGGACTCTGGAACAATTCCAAAAGCGATCGAATTGATGTAGACGACATTCGCGAGCGAGATGCAGAGTACAAACTTTCTAGTAAAGTGTACGCTGATGCTGTACGTGGAGCCAGAGATTCCGATATCAAGGTGGGCGATGTAGTATTGCTAGCACAACAAAGGAAAAAGAAAACCGATCCAACGTTCTCTCCGGAAAGGTACAGGGTTATTGCCAGAAATGAGGCCCGCGTTGTGGTAATGAGCACTACAGGTGTCCAGTACGCTCGAAACATCCAAGATATAAAAATTGCTCCAGCTCAGACAGACGATTCTTGCGATAAGGTACAACAGGAACACCAGGATGAAGAAACAGCTACGTATCTGAAGCACGATTTTTTATCGAATGGGCATCAACCATCGATTCAGCAAAGTTCACTTCCTTCAGAAAACAATTCCGCATCTCCGTCAAATTCGGATACATCCAAAAATACAATTCCGACCTCCAAAGAATCTCGGTCGCTTCGCGACAGGAAAGTGATAAAACGGCCAACGCGATATGAAGATTTTGTATATCACGTTTTTCATTAGGCTCAAATTTCTTCGCATTGAAATTTTCATTGTTTATTTTCAAAATCCCCATAGCAACCACTACATTCCAACATTAATGTATTCCCGTAAAGGCTTTAAATATTCCTGAAAATAAAGAGATGAGATTAATTATTTAACTTGTGTCGATTACCTTTTAATTAAGTCTTAAGAGTAGAGATGAAGAAAGATGTAGGAACTGAGGATTCTGAAAAATAATATCTAAAATAAACAAAAACATAATTTATGCTAAAACAAAATTCTGCTGTCAAAAAAATAAAACAGGATGTGAGACGACATGTGTATATACAAGGTTGCCTTAAACATATGTTCCACACGAACAATTTAAGTTAAATACACACTACAGTACTTTAACCATTTTGGTGATAAACCGAGCCACTCATAGAAATACTTTTAATGTTGTACAATAAGGTTTTGAGTTTTCTAATTGGTCATATAAACTTTAGCCGAATTTAAAAACATAAACCTAAATGGAAATATATGATTATATCTAAAAGAATATGTATTAACAAAATATTGAATACAACTACATATTGACGAAATGTTTTACGGTGTAACAGTTATCTTTGACACAAACCCCATACGCATTGCAAGTTGCGTAACGTCTAGGAAGTTGTAACAAAGGAGGATGCACGGAAACGCGATAAAATTATAGAACGCAAAAAAAGAAAACGCAAGGTTGAGCGGAAGATGAAAAAAAGATCACAAGGGTTTAACGAGGAAACGATTCATTCTGAAAACGATTGTTGTGGAAGCAAGTTTAGTTTATAAACACGTCCGAAAATTTGAAAAGGTTCGCGATTAAAAACAATTGTATACGACAATTAGGAATTTAGGTATTAGGGTATAGGTAGAAGGACTGAAGAAAGCATTGGTTAGCATGCAAAAAAAAAAACAATCGATTCTGAGGTTGTGTAGAACCTTATGGCTGGGATTAAGACCTACACACTTAATATTTTAAACAGGAATCTCAGCAAAATGGTCAACTTTTACCGAGATTCGCACAGCTGTGCCCCAGCAAACATGTTTTTTACCGAGAATTCTGTCAAAATTGCTGAAAATCAGCAAATAATTAGCCGAAAATCAGCTAACAAACATAATTTTTGCCGGAATATCAGTTCTTTTATTTTGCTGGCGCACGGCTGTGGGGATTTTTGCCGAGCTACAGAAATAAAAACTAAGTGTGTATGTTTGCGCATTTGGATATAAAGGGGGGATACATTAAATGAAGAATGCAAAAACAAACTTTAATTGTTTTTTTACTCTCTGGAATTTGTCGATAATCGAAAAAAAAACTCGAATGTTGAGAATGACTTTTGTGTGTATGTATTTCCAACTGTGCACCTTTTAGTAAGGAGATGGATCTCCCTACACTGTGTATAAAATGTATCAATAAGTCAAATTTGGAATAGAAATTAAGTAATAATTAAACAATATTTATCACATTGGTCTATGCTACTCTGCCACAAAACCTATGATTGGCGATGTGAACTTTATTATTGCTCAATTTAAACATATCCTAGCTCCGTAACCGTTTAAGGCTAAAAAACACAATTCAATTCTTGAAGATTTAAATGATATCTCCATGAATTTTGTAACAGTTGGTAACTCTAAACTCCTGACGATGCGCGGTGCTCCTCCCCGTTGGCCAATGTTTTTTTAAATCATACCAAGGAGCAAACTAGAACCGCAGCAGTAGGTACCACCATCCTCGTTGTCTGTTTGCTGGTCCACGGGATAAGTATCTCCGTGCCGTTGTCGATGTCGTCGGTCGACCATTGCTGCGCCAAAGCGATGTGTTATTATACAAGAGTTGACATCTAAGGAGAAACACAGCACGATCCTCTCCATTTGTGGTTCAGGTCCAAAAAAGGGTTTTCAGTTATTCTGCTTTCGGCCGCCAAGTTCGTTGAAATATGGCACGATCGATGTGACGATAGCTCGTAGATGTTGTTTGGTTGCATTTCCATGTGTTCATGCAGTTCAGATGCGAGAAGTGTGAAATCGTAGTTTCAATCTCAATTTTAAGGTATTCGTAGCTAAATGCAATGTCAAAAATTTGTAAATGCATAGAATGTTTTTAAAAGATCACGTATGTGAAACGACTCAATTCCATTCCCCCTCCTTCACCTCAAAAACAACGAAGGATCTATTAAACACTCAAATCTCATTAGCTCATTCATCACTCAAAGTGACTTCGGCGCATAAATGCAGTCCTCGGTCGCCGCATCTGGCACTAGCCTAGATGGATCGAAACGGCATTTTGTTCGAGCAGCCACTCACTATCAGCACTAATTAGGAACAAGACCCATACAACATCCAGGCTTGACATACGTATTCGCATAAAGTCATATTTAGCATATAGAGAAGACAAACCCAAGCGGCGAGGATGGCGATGGGTGACGGCATAAAGTGAAACTAAATCTATCTGACGTAAGGCCTCAGAACAGCAGGGGAACGGCCGATGGATATTAATTAGAAGACGTCAGTTGCCAACCAACTGTCAAGCGGCGAGGTGATCCACAAGCCGATAGAGATCGTTTGCTAAACATTTGTTGCACTTCGAGAACTAATTTTGACCAGAGGCTGACGAAATGGTGAAGGAAGAAGCCACTGGTTCAATGAAAAAAATTATGTTTTCGCAGAGTTTATTTGGATTTCTGTAAAAAAAACAGTACCTTAGAAAGAATCTGCAGAACCCGATTGTCTTTCGAGTCAACTTGAAGGTTATACCCGTAGTAGTGTATTCGTATTCGGATTTTCGAATGAAATGATGACAGGTGGGAATTTATTTCTATTTGCATTCTGCTATGATAATGCTGGAGCACTGTTTCACAGAACGAAAAAATCCATGAAAAAGCTCGTCAAAAACCAAGGTTAAATAGTTGATTATGTAGGAAACGACAATGAGTATTAATGATTCCCTAACAGTGATTGTTCTGAGCTTGCCAATACGATAAAAATATGCACGACAACAGTACCATCACCATCTACGCTAGGTAGATTAATCTTAGGTCCCAATACAACTAAGATCAATTGAGAGAACCATGTAAATAATCTAATGAATTGATGAAATCAAAGACTAGATCTACATCATATATACATTGGTCATACTTTGTAGCCCACATGTCAATAAAATACCTCAGCCGTTCGGACAAGCTCATAAATTTCTTTCTCCAATCGCCCAAATGACAAATAACAACCGGAAGACAAATAATTCAGCATGACTAGTGCACCTACTAATCGGACCAAGTTAACTAACCACCGCCATCAAGTGGACGACTGCGATCGTGGGATAGATGTAAAAATTCATTACTACGAGGTAGATATCGAGATCGACACTTGGAAAGACTCCAACTTCACAATGACCATTGAAATATTTCTGATTTCTAAGCTAAGATCTTTCAAATGTTACTCTTGATATATACCATGTCTGCTTCGGCGCACGCTTGCATTTCAACAAGGTTCTGTTTATACGGGAGGGTCGGTTTTGTCTGAGACAGTCCAGTCACCGAACAGCAATAGATAAGCTAAATAATAAGCCAGTCACGATTTGCGTGCATCGAATGCGATCGAGATTGGTTCGATCTGTCCTAGAAATCTCGGTGAGTGAATTATACAGAAGGCAAAGGCAAACTAACAACCTGGCCAATAAGAAGATGGCCAAGTGAAAGTAGATCACCGTTATGCAATGTCTTTCCCACTGCTTTGCCCGGGCCAACCTGATGGTGCACAGGCTGCCATGACCGTGCCGTGATGGTCGTCAAAAATCAATGAAATTTATTATCAACAATTCGGTCCTCGGCTCCCGGGTCGAACAAGTCCGACGGAACTGACCGCACTAATATTCAGAAAGCTGTAATTACGCTCATTAATAATTATATTTCGATTAGCACCGAAGGCTCAAGCCAGCTTCTGTCTGGTTATGTGAGAGAAGTGGCATTATGCATCAGGGGTTTCCAATCAAGAATTTCTTCACTTCGTAAATTGTGCAAATAAAAGACAGACCTGCTCATAGCTGATTTATTTCGATTTATGGTCAAAGGTAATAAACAAAACGTATTTATTTGGCGTGGTGAGTTGGCGCCCAATACAGATCTGGTCATCACAAGTTCCAATCTCATGCTTCTTCAGGTCTATTGACCGCTAGTGAAGGGATTGGTACTTATGCAGTTTTGTATATCTGACTTCAGCTGGAGATGTGATGAAGTTTCACAGTTGGCTCAGTTTATATTTCTATGAAAATCTGCAAACAGGCCCCGATAGGGATGAATGATCTTAAAAGTTGATATCCCGTTAAAAATACTGCCACTACAATTAGGCCTCACCAGATCGACCATAATCCTCTCAAAACGTACTAGCCCTGTCAGAGATTGGAGTCTAAACAAACCAAAACAGCGTTTGACTCATAGTGGGTAGCGGTACAAGAAATTCGGTGCCACATTTCGAAAATTGACGAACCTTGTCACTGGGCCAGGTATTGCAGCTTGTTGACATCGAAATATGTAATGAAAAAAAAAAACAGGATTGGAGAATCGGAAAAGGGCAAGGAAATGTTTTACGAAAACAGATTGGAATCTCGTTGTCAGTATTTTACTGAAGCCTGCACGAGCTGGCCTCCTTGCCCAAGAAACTCAAAAGGGTGACGGTAGAGGTTACAGCAAGTGTTACAGCATTTCTGAAGTTTCAATGGCGAGAAAGTGGAGAACCAGAAGATCACAAGGAATTCCAGAATTCCTTTGAAATAGTACATCTACTACTGTCGCGGCGAGATGGAAAAAGGAGCTAATTTGGCGTTTAGTATCTATTGCTTGATCAATATTCGTAAAACCCAACGACAAGTTCTTTGAGCGTTTATATTAGATCTACCGAAAGTGCGAAACGAAACGAAATTTTAACATTATGTACGCAATTCTGATTTCATTTTTCGAAGTCAAATAACTGTTTTGCAACCAATAGAGTTATAGTAACAAGAAGCAGTCTGTGATAAATTGCCGTGTTCCCGTTTATTCAGGTTTTTAACTCACGATTTCAGTGCGCTGTTGTGGTTTTATCGATGTTCCCAACAATGCGAAACTTCGTGCACTATGCTTACGAGCTATATAGCAGAGAGATTTGTCGAATAAATTAATATAAGGCTAATGCCCACTCTTTTAAGTAACTAGAACAAACTGATGACTACATTTTTCATTTAGAGAATAAGCTTTGGAAAATTTACCTACATAGATCAAGCACAAACCACAATTATTTTGCAAGATAAATTCTAAAAAACAACACATCGAGTGCTTCTTGTATTAACAACGATTTTTTTACTTTCAAGCATGTACCATATTTTGCTTTTTCCCGTTGGCGTTTTTAAAGCCATTTTCCTGTTCTGTCATTAGTTCACTCCGCCTGTTTCGCTCCGATTTCGCCCTGGCGAGGTTGCCAGATTCACAACATTCTCCCCCCACTGGAACCTCTCAATGCTCTCGGTTCCAGCAACCTTCGATACCGCTTATTGGCATTACATCCCCACACTGAAACAGAGCCGCCTCGTCTTACCGTGCGTCTTACCGCACGGCTAAGGAGGGTCCTTTCGTTTTGTTAGAGTTGGGAGATATTCCCTAGTATAACGATTCCAAAAGGTATCCAGATATCTTTGGATAGCTGTCCACGAACTTTGAGAAGCGATACTTCGTCGGTTGTCTGTACGACAGGCAAACGAACCCCCGTAGAACTTTCTAATAAAAAATGATTTGGTGTTAAGGACCCCTGCTCAATAGGTATGTAAGCGGTCTGCAATTGACAATACCTTCAGCTTCCGCTAAAAAGGTTAATACCATTCTGATTGCGGTCAAAGCAACTTTTACTGATCTCACAAGACTCTCCCAAGCACCCCCCCCCCTTCCACCATATGTGAAGTGCCCGGGGGAAAAAACTTCCACGCTGTTTGTGTACTAGTGAATTCTACAGCTATTCCCTTGTCCCAGCACAAGTGGAGTTATCGCTGTAGATTTCAGCAGGACTTCTTCGACGACAAATGAATCGGCGTACTCCTTTTATGCACGCTTCAGTTGTCAAACATGTAAATATGGCCATCCAGCGCTTGACATGATTGCGGTTTACCTTCAACAATAGGGGGCCAAAGTAATCTAGGCCGCAGTAAGTGAAGGGTCGTACATAAGAAGACAACCTAGCCCTGGGTAGGGGAGCCATTCGTGGTACTGTAGGTTACGCTCTACGTATCGTGCAGAATTGACATTGCTTAAACACGCATCGAACTCATTTACAACAGGTTCATTGTTGGCGCGCAGTAACTTGCTATGCAGATCATCAAGAACCAGCAAGGTCTTACGGTGTCGTTTCATTCTTCCGAAACCAGGAATTTCATATCAATCGGGACGTTTTGAGACGCGCCGAACTTGCCATCTACTCGTAATATTCCTGCTGTATCCAACATCGGCGAAGTCTTATAGAGAAGGCTGGACTTTTCCAGTGGTTGGCGGTCCTGTACTGGGAGTAGTTGATTACTGATCAAAGTACCGTTTTGACTCAAATCCCGAGCATAACTCATATTCCGAACACTGGTGTAACGCCCTAAAACTAAAACTTTCATCGGTTTTCCATACTGAGGATCAAGATTACAAACGAATTCAAGATCCTATAGAGAAAAATACACGAATAATGGCCATTTAAAAGCGAGTGTTCGGAATATAAGTCATTCGGAATTTGAGTCAGAACGGTAGCCATTTCGTCGGCGTGTGACTCCCATTGTACTGCTCGAAACAGACATTCCTCCGCCTTCTGGAACTCGAGCTGTGTTAGATGACCGTTTCTCCGTTCTTGACCCATGGCTGGCGTTCGACAGTTGTCCACGAACCGACAAACATATGCCATCACGCGTAGCATTTTTTTCCAAGGAGAAGAACCGCCCATGATCGCATACAGGGGTTAGACAAAAAGGTTGAGATAGGCAAAATTTTGTCGAAGTTCAAATCAGCATAACTTTGCGTATAAAAATCCGATTTTGATGAAATTGGGACTATCGGACGCGGAAACTCTTATTACGTATATTATCCCCATGCAGAACCTGAGATAGGCCATTGGCCACCGGAGATGTTCCGGGTTTTCCGAGGGTATGTTAAAAATGCATTTTTTCTTCTGCTTGTCATTTTATGTGACGTTTACTGACATCTTGTTTTTTGCTTTCCCCAGAAACTAGAACTAATATGCTGACCAATGCTGGCTGCAGATCCAAAATCCATTAGGTATACACAGAGATATGGCCATTTTCGTGAAAACGGTACGGGACTGGCCATACACCCTGAATAAATATCAATTTCGCAGAACAATCGGAACCTGTTACAAATTGGCCAGAGAGTCTTACAGTCCTTAAAATATATCTTTAATATAGATCCTATAATCATCATCGTGGTTCCAGATGGTGCCAAAACCGGCTCTTCCGGGAAGGCCCTTGGAATCTGCTATAAGAGTGGCAGTGGACACTATGATTTTGGAAATATTTCTGTAATCATCGTCTCGCAAAGCCATGAAGTTAGATACTCATATTTGCATTATTTCGATCTGTTATCATTTCATAATGTTCCCGGGACCGTTTTTACGGAAATGGCCATATCTCTGCTTAGTTTTGATGGATTCTCGATCTACAGCCACCATTGGTCGGCATATTAGTTCTAGTTTTTGGACAAAGCATAAAACTTGTTGAAAGTGAACGTCATATAAAATGAAGCAGTGGAAAAAATGCATCTTGAAGTACCCTCGGCAGTGGAAAAATGCATCTTGAAGTACCCTCGGAAAACCCGGAACATCTCCGGTGGCCGGGAACCAATCTCAAGTTTTGCATAGGGATAGTATACTCGAAGAGTTTCCGCGTCCGATGGTCCCAATTTTATCAAAATCGGATCATTTTACGCAAAGTTATGCTGACTTGAACTTCGGCAAAATTTTGCCTATCTCAACCTTTTTGTCTGTATTTGTAACATTTGCATTTTGGTTGATTTTGTAAATCGTTTATCAATGCTTTCCACAAACTCAATCATTTTCAGCAAGATAGTAAAGCCTATTTTACTGTTGTGGGATTAGAAGCAGTAAATTGAGCTATCTTAACGATTCACAGGCTTTCTACAAAATGAAGAAAAATGCGAGTGTTACAAATATGCGATCATGGGCAGAGAACTTTTCGACGTTCAACAATGAATTATTGGCAGTGGCTGATTTTCTACCCGCCGCAGCCACATCCAGGCGCTATAGTATATGCACAAAATAGCCAGCAAGAGTTAACCACCAGAAATTTGAATGGCAAAAGACATCTAACGCTGGTTTTCTCAAAATAAGGAACTTTTCATGAAAAACTATTTGGTACCGGTTATGAGGGATGATTAGACCGGTAGTCCTCTACGGTCACGAGACCTGGACGATGCTCGTGGAGGACCAACGCGCACTTGGAGTTTTCGAAAGGAAAGTGCTGCGTACCATCTATGGTGGGGTGCAGATGGCGGACGGTACGTGGAGGAGGCGAATGAACCACGAATTGCATCAGCTGTTGGGAGAACCATCCATCGTTCACACCGCGAAAATCGAACGATTGCGATGGGCCGGGCACGTAGCCAGAATGTCGGACAGTAACCCGGTGAAAATGGTTCTCGACAACGATCCGACGGGCACAAGAAGGCGAGGTGCGCAGCGGGCAAGGTGGATCGATCAGGTGGAAGATGACTTGCGGACCCTCCGTAGACTGCGTGGTTGGCGACGTGTAGCCATGGACCGAGCCGAATGGAGAAGACTCTTATATACCGCACAGGCCACTTCGGCCTTAGTCTGAATAAATAAAAATAATAAAATAATAATGAGGGATGGTGTCCGCTACTACGCCTACCAAATATTTTTCGATTAAAGTGCTTAATTTTGAGAAATCGAACCTTAGATGCCTTTCGCCATACTGATTTCAAAAAGTTAACTCCTAGTGTGCCGCTGTAAGCACGCTCAAAGCAGTCGATTCATTGCACCGGCGTTTGTGATTCATACCGTGGGGCATCGAAATCCGTTAGAAAAAGAAAAAAGGGCATTAGAAAATTAGAATCGAATGTAAATAAAACATTTGTCATCGACACAGGAGCATGAAGGCTTCTACTTTTGAGCTGTTTCACATTGACTCATTAAAAACTATGAAAAACATGAAAAATAATGAATTAAATCAACTACTTCTGACTCGAAATCCGTCCACCATGGACGGATTTCGAATCAAAGGATCAAAATCCGTACAGCTATTTGTTAACTAAATATTTAAAATGAAACAGTCTGATTGACCGAACTACCACTGTAAATAGTTCGATACACACCTTGAGAAGCGATCCATTTGATTTGTATTGCGCTGATCTTATGTAATGATTCGCAATAAGCAATAATAACACAGTTACTTTCGGTGCAATGAATCGCCTGCTTTGAGCGTGCATACAGCGGCACACTAGGAGTTAACTTTCTGAAATCAGTATGGCGAAAGGCATCTAAGGCTCGATTTCTCACCTTAAGCACCTTCATCGAAAAAATATTTGGTAGGCGTAGTAGCGGACACTTTCCTACATAATCGGTACCAAATAGTTGTTCATGAAAAGTTTCTAATGTTGAGAAAACCCGCGTTAGATGTCTTTCGCCATACAACTTTCTGGCGGTTAACTCATGCTGGCTATTTTGCACATATAGTATAGCGCCTAGGTGTTTCAGCGGTGGGTAGAAAATCAGCCACTGCCAATTTCATTATGCTCTACCCGATCATAAGCATAGCAGGTCCGTATTTCGTCCGTCACCTTCTCACAGGGTTTTCTTGGTGACTCTTGAAAACTCGAAGACGAAAACCGTGTTTCAAATCAATCCAACGCAAAATCAATGTGCTTCTACAACTCCTACAATCACAACAGCTCCTACAACACGATAGATTCTGTACTAAATGATTTTGGGCTATTCGATGCAGACATTATTTTTTTCACTTCCTCTTCTCCCGCACTAGCTGGTGTGATTAAATAAATTTCTGCTCTGCGAGGCAAATTTTTTCACTTCTCCCGGACTAGCTGCCGTTTTAATCATCGTTCGATGATTTACCGAATATTAACTGTTGTGTGGAGTATCTCCAAACCTTTAAACTTTTAATTCTTACTTTTTTTTGGTCTTTATTAAGGTGTTTTTTTAATCTACAGACTAAGTTCAACACCGCTTGATTCTTACCTTTAGGTAAGCTTCAATTTGTTGTTTGTACGTAAAATGTTGCATTTCGGGACTTCTTAACTCTTAAGCGGTCCTCTGTTTAGTGCCTAATGCGCTTAAACCTGGTGGACCTTAGTGGAAATGAAGAAATCTGAAGTGAGGAAAGAGGCGCTCCAAAGTACTTCAAAAGGGCCCTAGGAATCCAGGCCACGGCTTTGAAAACAGTTTTATGATTCTGTTCAGCGGAGCAGCCAAAATTTTTGAACGACCGAACGAAACAGTATGGTTTAAGTTTAAATTTGTTTCGAAATTCCGTTAAATTTTGTTAAAAGCTAGTTTTTATAGCAAAATTTTGTAATTTTACGAAACGAAATCAAGAAATCAGATTTCGAACAACCTGAAACGAAATTTTTCGAAATACCGTACCATGCTTACTCTCGAGGGAGTATTTGAATTATCTGGCAAGCAGAGAAACGGAACTATCATCGACAAGTGCTTCCTGGTTTTGCGGATAACATCGACATCCATGTTGTAGATTGCATATCAACGGAATAAGGAGGCCTTCGTGCCTTTCGAACGGGAGACTTAAAAAACAGGGCTGAACAAGTTGATTCAAAAGTATAAGATTGCTAATGTCGTTCCTGTTCACGTGACTAACATCTAGGTTACTTTGACCTGGCAGCCAAAGTACCGGTACTACAAGTGTCAAACCGATATTGGTGATGATACCATACATGCATTACAACATGACACATAACTTATGACCAATTGAAAATTGTTGAAGCATAGTTTGGAAAAATAATTTAAGGTCACTCCTGACGGAGTCCAAGTTTCAAAGTGCTCGCGTCTTCGGGGGCACACCACTCGATACGGAAGCAACGCACAACTGTCATTTTTGTTGATTTAGTTTTGCTGCGTCGCAGCATGCATGAAAAAATAAAAATGACAGTTGTGCGTTGCTTCCGTATCGAGTGGTGTGCCCCCGAAAACGCGAGCACTTTGAAACTTGGATTTCGTCAGGAGTGACCTTAAATGACATGGCACTTAAATGACATAGCGTTCTAGTACTTATGCTTCTATTTCTGAACATAAACTCTGCAAAAACTTTATGGTGGAGAACCAGGCCACCCAAACAGTGTTGGTTCGGCTGTGTATAAGAATAGAGTCGTATCAAAGCCGAAGCGCCGAATCATGCATCTCTCAACAGAAATTGTAATTAATTGAGTTTTTTCTTGCATTCAATGAAGCTTTCTCTGGAAAAAAAATAGGCAATTTTTGCTACAGAGAAATATACATAAGGCAAAAATGTTCTTTCCCTATTACTTGAAACTGTGATTCTAAACATCTCACAAATCCAAACTTCGAATAGAAGATCAGGAAACACTGACGCGGGCCAGTAAAACATGAATTCGCAAATTGTCGCCCAGTATGCACTTAAACACGCGAATCATTATCTGCACGGTCATTATAAATAATTACATTACACCGTTTTTTTTGCCGTGCGGCAGTGAAATCATCATTACTGACTGGCCGAGTGACGCAGTGGTTACACGCAAAATCGATTTTTAAGTTTCAGGGCGTAATTTTGCTGCGTTATTGCATTTTGTCGAGATGAATAAATAAACATTATAACCAATTACTCCTACCATTTTAACCTAGTAGCTATAGAATAAAACATACAGGCAACAAAACAAACTTTCCATAAATAAATATTTCAAAAATAGAAAAAAAGGAAAGCACAATCAGTAGTCATAGAATGTTCTTCAAAAGCAAAAAGTATACATAAATACACGAAAAATTCCTAATGGTCCAAGAAACAAGGATTTTTTAAAGTAAAAATTTGAAATAAAAACTACAAGCGACAACCCTATGGGTGGCCTGTACGAACTTTAAACGTAGAACACGAAGCTACTATAGCATTATAGGGGAACTGTACCGGTTTTGGCCATGTTCCTAATTTGTCCAATTTTGCGAATAACTCCAAAAATAAAGCAATTCGCGAGTGTTTTATCGGTTTCATCAAAAGATATATCCCTCACAGTTCAACGCTGCTTTCAACTGATCGATTATTTTGGAAAAATATGTATTTTCGAGGGTTGGCCAAAATAGGCACTAAGTTGGCCAAAACCGGTGCACTTCCCCTAGTGGTCAAATCTAATAGAACATCCACCGTGTTCGTAGCTTTAATTGTTACAACCTCGACCAAAACGCGAAATTTTGAATCCTCAAAACTAACATTGTTGCAGAAGAATCATAAAAAAATGTATTTAAAATCATGATTTTGGCTCCGTAACGCTTTACGGCAAATAAGTGTACCAAATAAACGATAGAATAGAAACATCGAGTCTTCTAATCGATGGGTAGGAAAAAAATCGGTTGAAAAATGTAAGACTTAATAGCTGCCTATGATCGCATATTAGTCCCATTTTATAAAAAGCTTCAAATTTAGAAAATGAGGAAAAACATCAAACTTGTTCCATCTTAAAAATGCCCGTTATGAGTACCAAGGAAAAAGAGACTCATATGCGGTAATTTTCCATGTGGGATGAACTTTTGATTTTTTTGACTTTTCTTAAAGAAACATTCCTATTGATCAGTTGTATTCAATGATACTATGATGAATAGTTACAGATTCCATTCCAGATTACAGATTTTAACTACAGATCATAGGCAGTGCATCCATATCGAAAACAAAGAAGTATTTACTTCAAAAATATAGAATAGTTGTCGGACAAAACAAACACACACACTTATCGGTATCTCAGTAATTTGTTCAACTTTTACCGAGATTCGCCTAGCCGAGCCCCGGCAAACATGTTTACAGCCTCCTCGGGCATGTATTCCAAATAAAGCAATTCATGACAGTAAAAGATCGACTTCTTTAGACTTCTATACTGGTTTGCATCATTGAGACGTCTGGTGAGTTCAAGCATTTTTTGTGTTCCTGAAATGTGGGACAAGTCACCATAATGTCGTCCAGATATACACAAAATAAGGGGTTTTAGGACATCAAACCTTAGAACACAGTCCATAAGGTTGCCATGCTGATTACCAGTCCAAACGGTATACGAGTGAGGTGGTATAGATCCTTGGAATTGAAAATTCCGTTAACTTGTTACGAGATTCTCATTCCGAGGTACTGTAATCCGGCGGAACTTTGATACACAGGGTAATATTGATCACTTTAACCATTTTCAAGAAATGAATAAATGATTATTTTCTGTTATCTAATCTTGACTTGACTAAATTTGGTGTTGAATGATATAACTTTCAGATGAATTTGCATGTATTATTCACCAAAATTTGAGAAATAAAATCAATAACGGGTCATACCGCTGACTGCTTTCGTTGTTGAGGCCGGAATAGCCGACACAGTGACTCCAGTCCAGCTGTGTGGCCGTTATTCTCGGCAGAATCGCGAGGCGAGTGGCGATGCGGGCGATCGACATTCCACCGGACCAGCGGGCGTTGCTGGACGATGCGATGGTGGGCAGGCGTCTTCCCTTGTAGGCGCCATCTGCCGGTCGTGCCTTAGCCACATTGGACGGCCGAGAGGGGAATTCCTCCTTTATGGTTAGGGCCTACGGCCCAAAGAAACATCTGATTAAGGACGTCTTCTTGACGGACTAGGCGCGGAAGCCTGACGGCTTCGCGAGCCGAGTCATGTGCTGGACGTAAAAGCAAACCAAAAAGGGGTACAGAAAGAGAGATCCTATTAAACACGAGAATTAACTTAAACGTCTCACAGTGCAGGGATGGGAATTACTTGAACACTTTCCCCAATTCTCCTGATAAGGGGGGGGGGAGGGGTTGGATCACTCACTATATTACACTGCACTTCTAAAATGCACGTTTTTAGCACACGGACGCCTGATTGAAAAAGAGGCCGAAATGGGCAATGGTTCTCTTTTAAAACAAATTCTTCCCATATTTTCCCATACAATTTGCATATTATATCCAACATGGCTATTTTGACATGACGTGCCATGTTAGATGTTTGATAGCCAACTCGTTTATCATACTTACAGCGGTACCCAACCCTAACGCTTCTGTGGGCCAGATGTAGGGAGGGTCCGGTGGGGGGGGGGGGATATGGCGTGGTCCCGGGCCCTCACAAATCTTATGTACCAAAAACAACTTTTTTTGGACATTTAGGGCCCCCACAAACTGTCGGTCCCGAGGCCCCCTTTCGATTAAATCCGGCCCTGTCTGTGGTAGTTCTGTTGTTATTACACGAGAAACATGAAGGCTCCGACAAAACAACATAACACAAAACAAAAATCAACAATTTGTAACCAAACGGTTACAAATTTCTTATCGAAATTTTCAAAACTTTCCGTAAAAACTAAGAAAAAACTCGTGTAGAAATTGCGAAGGATTTCCCGCTGAATTCCAAAGAATTTCTCATTGAAATTGAATTTTGGACCGAAAAAGGGTCGTTTGGCTTTTGGACGAAGACCACAAGGCTGAAAATTGTTTGGCCGAATATGTCGTTTGACCAAATAGACCATTTGGTAAAAGAAGCCTAAAGTTATCCTAAAGTTATTTTTCAGAAAATGTCAATTTGTCGAACAGTTCATTAGCATAAAAATATCGGATGGCGGACTAGCTCAATTGACCGAATATGTCCTTTGGCAGAAAGCGCTGAAATGAGCATTTGATCAATAGTGTCGTTCGGCCGAATTGATCATTTTGGACATTTTACAGACATTAACGGAAGAATCTTTTGAATTTCGCCGAAAGAAGCTGATCTATTTCCTCAGAAAATACTTTAAATTTTTCCAGAATATTCATTTGTAAATTATTCTCAGATTTTCCACGGAAGTTACTTTGAAATTTTGAAAATTCTTTGGAATTACCAAGTGGTATTTTTGGATTTCCCAAGGGAAATTCTTTGGAATTTTAGCGAAAAATTTGTAACCAGTCGTTTAGCAATGTTCACTATCCTCTCAAGGGATCGTACACTTATTACTTAAGCAATTTACCTGGGTTTTTCAACCTGACCCCCCCAATTTAAGATTTTTTTCACACAAATATTTTTTATGTAAATGGAGCGTAAGATATTGACCGACCCCTCCTCCCCCCATAAGTGCTTACGTAATATGTGTACGACCCCCAAGAAATTCCAACCACAAATAATAATTATGAGGAAAATCCGTTATGATACATTGGAAATTTAGAGATCATAAGCATAAGAACGCGCGCGATTGTTTTCATTTTTAGCTGTCTAATTTTTGTTGCTATTTCTCCCATTTGGCTGGAAAAGGGCTGAAGAAATGTTCAGTGTAGGTATCAGGAAAGTGATGTTTACGTTCCAAATTGATTCGGCTCAAGTGAATTTTTAAGCATTAAATCGCTGAATTTCAGTGTACGATGATGGTCCTCAGGAGGTGCGCATATATTCGTCGCGGCGGCGTTTTTAAATTTTGGTCGCGCGGCGGCGTTTTCGGCGTCACGCCGAAAGTCATAGCCGGCAGGCGGCGGCGTGAATCGGCGTGGCGATCTTTTTTATTACGTATTAATTTTTTTGCATTTTTTGGGATACAGTGTTGACTCGATTTTGTCACTCCCCGATTTTGTCTACCCCGATTTTGTCACACCGATTTTATCACGTCCCGATTTATCACGTTTTCGACCCGATTTTATCACTCCCGATTTTATCGTCTTCGACCCGATTTTGTCACCCAAAAAATTGGTCATTCTTTTTTTTTCGTAATAATACCACAACAGCTGATTTTCATGAAATAACTTTCACCGCCTGTAGTTTATTACGAACGACTTCTAAGACCTGGGGAATATTCTGAACAATTTCGACAAGAAATAACGGGTACCGTTCACATGGCCTTCCGAACATAAAATGATTCATAGTTGGAATGAATTAAAATTGAAATTTTTTTTCAATTTGTCACATACCCTGTTTTATCACCCCAAAATTCACCAGGGGTGATAAAATCAGAGATATATATTTCAAGACATTAAGGGAAGAATCTTTTGAATTTTGCTTGAAAAATCTATACCTTCTCCAGAAATTCTTTAGATTTTCAAAATTTGGAAATTATTTTCGTATTTCCATGGGAACTGCTTTCAAGTTTCGAAATATTATGAATTTCCAAATAAAATTGTTTAGATTTCCCAGAAAATGGGTAATTTCAGAATTTTCCGAAAATTGTTCTTAACTTCTATAGAAATCTTCGAAATTCACGGAAAGTTTTTGTGAGTATTCTTCGAAATTTGCACAAAAAATCTTCATAATTGCAGGAGAGTGTGGCTGGTAGAATGGTTGTTTTCTGTTGACTTTCTCAGTCTAGAATAATTAGGACGCTACGGCAAGATGAACAGATTAACAAACACGATATAAGAGATAAAAGAATAGGGAAGAATATCAAAATTTGCACCGTATAAGAACATGTATGATAAGAACAAACTAATGGCACATGATATTGATCACTTATTAAAAATAGCATAACTATCTTCCCATGATATTTTAGTGCAAAATTTTAATATTATCGTCTGATCTTTTATCTCTTATATCAATCATGTCTATATCATTTTCTATCGAATCAACATTTTATATTAATGAGCTATTTTCGTCTACTCGGTGTTTGTCGATGGCAAGATAAAACAGTCAATTCTGAATTTTCGCGAAGGAGTTTTCAAGGAAAATTTTCTTGAATTTTCAGTAGAAATTCTCCGTGAAAACTTCTTAAGAATTTCTACGGATTTGTTCAAAATGTAGTTTTCAATAAAAAAATCTTTGGATTTCAACGGAAAATTGTTCGAAATATTGGATTTCTACTGAAATTTTTTTGTACAGTAGACGTTCGATAACCAAAATTATTAACGATGCTTTTAAATGCAATTCAATAGTTACATAAGATTGCAGTTATCGACGACTGAACTTCAAACGATGTCAAGATATGATCCGTTGCACTGCGCAATCAGGTGCACTTCTATTGCGTCGGACGTCGCCTGACAATTGTTTGACAAGAATGTATGTCGCAGATATCGGTATTCGCAACGAAACGAAAACATTTTGCAGTTATTGAACGACTAGTGTATTGTCCAATAAAATTCTTGGAAATTCCATTGGCCGAAAGCATTTGCCGAACTGGTAAATTGGCTGAAAAGTTGTTTGCCCACAGGTTGTTGGCCGAATTCATCAGCCCGAAAATGCCTTTGGCCGAAATGATCGTTTGACGTATGGGTCTGTGGCCAAAAATATCGTTTGAGCCTACTGATACGGCCAAATGTCAATAAGGGATGATTCATATGACGTAACGCAAAAGTAGGGTTGTTTAATATTGCCAAATTATTATGCAAAATAGGTGGTTCCTTCGAATATTTAAATATTAATTGAAATATCTATCGTTTGGCCTTATGACATTTACGTTGAAAAGACCTTTTATCAAACGACTTTGAACGAAATTTCGTAACCTCTACTTAATCGATACTACCTTTAGTCAAAGTCGTCTAAATCCCAATAAGCCAAATTGAACGTATATCCAAAACTGTTATCAGGTCGAAAATGGTTTGACCAAAAGTATGTATGACCGAAATCGGCATACAGCCATAATGGACATTCAGCCGAAATTTAATTTGGCCGACAAAATCGTTTAACCATGAAGTCATTTAACCGAAATCTGTTGGTAGGAATATCATTTGGACCGAAAATGTCTTTAACACAAACTCGACAGACAAAAACCCAAACGACACTTTTCAAAGAGATAGTAAGTAAGATTGCAGAAAAGAGCATTCTTGGCAAACGGCTTTTCTGCCAAATGACAATTCTGCACTTTTGGTCAAATGATCCGTATTCGGTCAAACGACTTTTCGATCGAACGTCATTTTCAATAATGAAGCGGGCTTGGTAGTCATATCCTACTGCTTCTGCCTTATCGCAGGAGGTCGTGGGTTCAATCCCAGGTCCGTTCCATTCTACTACTTTGTATCTTTCTCTATATTTCACATGTTCTAGTAATCGCTAGAACGGAAATGGAACTTCCATACCGTTTCCATCTACTTCCTATCCTTCAACTTGAATATTCTAACAGTAATCTGCTAAATTGGAAAATGAACTATAAAGCTCGTTTCCTACATCAATTAGAAATTCAACAGTTGCCTTCTCCAGCAAATGACATGTTAGGGGCCGAATAACTTTTTACAGATTCGACAAATTTTCTTTTTGCTCCAGCCAAACTACATTTTCAGTCAAACCGTACCTGATATCAATCTCCGTTAAACGTTTAGTTTTGCTAAGGAAGGTACTTGCTAGATTGCTGGCCTAAGAGTGAAATCAGCAGTGATTCAAATCGTTCGGGGCTATCAGTTTGAATATGAATCAAACATTATATCCCAGCAGCTGTTCTAGATTCATTTTTATACCAGTCAAATGTCAAAAAATAAAACTGGTATAACGCTCCGTTCTATTTTCTGCAGATTTGAACCACGATTGAATCACGAAATTCAAATATTTTCCAATTGTTTTGGTGTATGAATGCGTCATTTTATCTACGGATCAATCCACTTTGAATTATAGCGCCTTTCAAGGCGGCAACATAATGATTTCATTTAATTGAAAATTTGAAAACATGAATGGAACTGCTGGGAAACCAGAGTTGTTTCTATTTTGCTCCATTCAAACTAGACTAGTGGTCGAAAATTTGAATGAAACTGAATCACTACTGATATCACTCTAAGGGCCAGAATCGACTCAAAAATAGAGAGGTTACAGATTATGTTAAATGTCATTGACAAAGTCCATTAACCCAAACGAGTAATCATTTTGATCATATTACCGTTCAGTCCGAGGTTCAGTGTTATTGATATTTGCTGTATTTAAATAATTTTTATTACATTTCCGGCCAAATGGACCATTCTGTCAAAAACCATTTCAGCTAAGCGGCATTTTCAAGTCACAATTTTCTGTGTAAATTTCAAAGATTACTCAACAGAAACTAAACAATAAACTTTCCGTGGATACTTCGAATATTTTCCAGTAAAATTTGGAACAGCTTCCCGTGAAGAGATTCTCAGTAAATTCCAAATAGTTTTCCATGGTAAATCAATTAAGGGCTCCTTTGATAATTCTAAAGAGTTCTGGAACTTGATAGTAGTTCTTGTGGAAAATCTGAAAAAAAATCAAATTAATATTCTGAAAACTCGAAACAAATTCTAAGAAAGTTCATTATTTTTTAGATGAAGCACAAAAGATTCTCCGTTAATGTTTTAGAAATATCCAAAATGGCCAATTCAGGCGAATGACACTTTCCACCGAATGTCCATTTCAGAAAGAGCATATTCGCTATTATGCTATTCGGCCAACCGATTTTTCAGCCAAAGGAACTATTCGAAATGACATTCTCTGCCAAATAACTATATTTGATTTTTACATTAAATTGATTCAAGATTTGTTCACAATAGTGCTGGAGATTGCTAAATTGAATTATAGACATCAAAGCTGTACTTTGTTTATCGGAAACCAATATCAAAATTAGTTTTCGATTTGCTCTCATCGACAACGTTTTTACTTGATTCACAGTGATTTTTCTGCTATATCGTTTGTTATTTCAACGTTAAAACGACCAAAAAGATATCAAATTAAGTAAACATAATCGATGATTTTACAACATTAAAACAAGTTATTGATTTACTCTCAAGCTTTGCTCGGTAGACTTCTATCAAACAGTCTTTCGTTTGAACAACATATTCGCCAAACAACATTCAGCCTTGTGGCCTTCAGCCGAATGGATTTCATACTCTTTGCCATTCAAAAATTTAATTTCAATGAGATTTTTTAAATTTCAACGGAAAATCCTTGCAATTTTCACACGAAGTTTTGCTTAGTTTAGTTTAGAGTTGAGAGCTTTCGAAATTTGAACAAGAAATTGTATGAAATTTTCATGGAAATCATTGGTATCTTCACGAAACATTCTCGTTTCAACGTGATGTTGCAAAGATCTATCAGGATATTATACGGAAGTTCCACTGAATCTCGAATTTCCACTGAAAATTTGTGGACTCTTAATTTGAATCGCGTGAAAATTATAGATCAGCGTGACAAATTTTAAACGCGCGCGCCGATGCAAAATGTCGGCGGCGGCGTCGTGCCAAAAACAGTCGGCGGCGGCGGCGTGGCGCGGCGGCGCACCCTCTACCTCGGTCCTTTCATAAACCGTTAGTGTCAACAAGTGCTCTTCTGTTTGTCCGCAACTTGAACGGTCTGTGCTGAAAAATAGGCATTCAGGAACCAATTCCTTTTGCTTGCAACCATTACCAAGAAAGAGTGGAACAACGTGAATGTGGTGAGATCTTCCAATTATAGCTTTAATATCCTGGGCTGGGTCGAAATCCAGAAATGGTCCTTATTTGGATTGATGGTACTGCACTACATCCATTTTTTTTCGTTCTGCTTCCGTCATATTCTTCGTGATTGTATAATAGTGTATAAACAAAATTAAAATTAAAATACACTGGATTCTGTTTTACACGATTTACATTTCCCAATTTTCCACTCATCCTAAATGTTTCAAGTATATTAATTATCATGTGATTTTACTTTGATTTATTCTGGATTTTGAAACATGTTGCAAAGAGTTTGGTGGCAAATTGAAGTCACACGATCAAAAATACGAGCGAAAAAAATCGTGTAAAAACAAAATCCTGTGTAAACTAAAAATAAATAAAATAAAATAAAATCAACCGTTGTGTGGTCGGCAAAAACACCCTTAACCGACAGGATACCGGTACCCAAACTAAAATTCTTATGTCTCAGGCAATTTTCAACCGATCTCCGAATTTTGATCTCGATTAAAACTTCTTCTTTGATAGGTAGAGATAGTTATTATCGGGATGGACCGATCCGGTCGATTTCCGGGAAATCAGATTTCTAGGGACATTTCTACTTAGATGATATTGATCGTTGATTTCGTGAAGAATTCACAATATGGGTGGTAGCCATACTTTGAAATTTCATCAGCTTTGTGTTGAGTCCTTCAGAAGTGCAAATGCATATGGAGTAAGAAAAAAAAGAAATTAGTCGATGTTTTTGGTTTTGTACCAGGTCACATTCCAGTAAGAGAATGCTGTTATTATTATAATGCTGCAAAATTATTATATTTTCAGGAATATTTTAATAGTTTTAGTTTCCAGCTCTTATTCCTTATTTTATTCGTAATATTATTATATTATTATATTATATTATTATTCTATATCATCAATGGATATATTCGTTATAAAAATATAATCTTATATATTCACTATTGGAAATTGATTGAACTAATTGTTTTAAAATAACGGGTTTTTAACAACATTTCACTTTTTTACTTTATTAATGTGTTATTTTATTTCAGGATTGAGTTCAACACAGACTTCACTAACGATTCAAATATTAATGATTGACGTATATAAAAATGACACTCTGACGTTTCCCTAGCTAGATGAAACATATGAACACGATCACAAAACAACAATCTACTAGGGAACTGTTCCATTTTCCATATCACTGAACATATATTTATCACATCCTGAAACAAAGAAAGAAATAGAAACAAGTCTATCGCTAACATATTGATTATTCTTCCTCGCGTTAGATAAATATAAAACATTCACGCTAGCTGATTATCGCGGACAGTTGAAAGATAAACTCACAATAGCTCTACCGGAGCAATTGATTGTGATCCAGAGGTGAACCAGCCAAGAGCTGAAAGCCTCTTTAATAAAGAAGAAAAAAAGGCAATTGATTGTCTGCCCTTACATTGGGTGAACATTGACAAAATACGTCGTAGCTGATCTATACCTTGTTCTCGCGTCAACATTAACATGCTAGTTACTTGGGTTACATCACTTACCAAGGTGAATCCTGAACTAAGTAATGACACTTCCTCTCCCTACTTACAATACTCCTTCCCGTAACAACCGTAGGAGATGCAGACGATTCGTCGGTCTCTAAAACAACGGTTGTTACACTAACATTCCTTTCCTTCCCTCGATGATCGTAAGGACGTGGCCGGCGCCGTTATTGACCCATTAAAAGTTGAGCTTTCGGAACGTGCACATTGAGGATGGAGTGCTAATCCAAAGTCCCATCTGTTGGTTCCCTGTGCAATTTCGCTAGTTCTGGTCAATCACGGAGTAGCAACTACGAATTGTACGATCATCTCATGCTCATGCTCATGCTATGATACATTGGAAATTTAGCTAGCTTAGGGACAGAACCATATATTACCCTATTGAAAATGATATTAATAAATATTGTTTATAAACTAAATCATGCAATTAAATAATAATCATGCAAAAGTACTTAAAGCTAGATAGGAGGACGGCACAACGGTCAAATTGTAATAATGCACAAAACAGAATTTATATCCACAGTCATACAACACTTCACTTCTACAAAACACCCTTCTCGCTGTCTGAGCTTGGTAACCGTTATATTTGGGCGAAACCGTTTTCCACTGGTCCCGCCGAAAAAAGCCTTCTCCCTGGTTAAGCACAACACGTACTCAAAAAGTAACCGGAGAAAAAGTTTCGATAATTCCATTTTTTCACACTAAAAGTTGTGTTAAGTGTCCACGGATAGTGACGATTGTAATTGGACCTCGAATAACGACAATATCTAACGAGTGCCCATCAATACCCGGTGAAGAACTCCGGTTCTGCATAGCGAAAGTTGAGGGTTCTGCACAAGAACGTGGCGGCGAGATCCTTCAAGGACAATTCCGGCCAGTCGGCCGACGCTCTACCAAAAGGTGAAAGCGTACTCAGAGCATCCACTTTCGGACGCGAACGCGACGGCAATAACTCTCAAACACCATTCCGGCCCGGCGGCCGACCCCTCAGCATCGTAGTGACGCACGGTACACGAAGTGGCGGACCGCAGCGCAGGCCGAATCAAGGTCATTGGGACGGTATCTTGGCGACGACCTTCGGATAAGGCATCCAGCATGAGCGACTGCGTCTCCGGTGCCACGACTGTCCACGAACGAATCCACAGAAACATACCAGGTGGAGGCGTCATCAGGGCCCCACACTTACACCATATACTAACTATGAGTATTTTGTCAATGGCAGGCCGTAGTTAGGGCATTAGGGATGCTAGGGACCATTATTCACAAAAGCCGTCATTATTCCTCATATATTACCGTTTTTTCCTCTTGTTCGTTAATTCTCGGTGGAAAGAGCCGACCCTAAGTGAGCTGGGCGTCCTTGTGACTGAGCGGGCGTAACAAACGTAAGTTACAAATTCTTCGGATTTTACATGAGAATCTCATCAGAATATTCACGGGAAGTTGTTAAGTTATATATCGGAATATATATTTGTTGGGTATGCTTCAAAATGTGCACAAAAAATCCTTTATAAGTGTAGGAGCTTGTTACTGGAAGAAGGGATGCTTTAATGTTGACTTTCTCAATCCCGATTAATTAAGACGACTAGTGTGGCATAGCCAACGTTAAATCAGACAATTCTTTGGCATATTCGTGGGAGACTCCCTGGAATTTGCACGAGAAATTTTACGGAACCTTCACAGTTTTCACGGAAGTTTGTTCAAAATTTACATTAAAAAAAAAGCTGTTTGTTTTAAGTAGTCTGGCCGAAATGATCGTTTCGCCACAGAAGTCATTAGGCGTAAATGCCTTTTGGCTTTTTGGCCAAAATATTATTTGGCATACGGCCGAATGTCAATTGCTGAATGGAAATGGCCACTTGTTTGGCGAAATGGCCTTTTTGTCCAATAACAAATGAAAAAAAATCCGTGAACTTTTTACTTTTTGAGTCGATACTGGCCTGTAAGCTAGAAGTCATGTAGCCAAATTCCCGAGCCGAACTGAACGTTTATCTGAAACCGAAAGGTCGAAAATGTAGTTCGGCCGAAAGCAAAATTCGGTCGAACTGGTAATTTGGCCGAAAAATTTGTTTGCCCTTACAGGTCATCTGACTGAAAATACCGTTCGGCGGAAAAAGTCGTTTGACCGAATAAACCATTTGACCAAAAATCCAATTAGATAAGAATAGTCATTTGGAAGAAAGAGCCATTTGACTCGAAATGTTCTTTTCTGGAAAGAAAGAATAATGCCATTTCGGCCAAAATGCATTATCTGCGAAAAAGGTCGTTCGATTGAATTGATCATTTTCCTAAGAAGTCGTTGAGCCGAATAGGTCATTTGGCATAAAATTCCGTTCAGTCGAAAAGGTTGTTTTGCAGAAAGGACATTCTCGGGCCAAATGGATCTTTCTGCCAAATGATCATTCCTACCGAACAGCATTTTCGGTCAAACGAACTATTTGGTCTAAAGATTTTTTCAGCCAAATTACCTATTCGGCCGAATGTCTCTTTCGGCTATATATCGCTTTCGGTCAAACTACATTTGCGGACAAACCATGTTCGACCTGATAACAGTTTCGGATATAGGTTCAATTCGGCTTAATGGGATTCGGTTATTTAACTTTTGGCTCAAATCGGTTAGATGACTTTTGGCTTAAATCGATTTTAACGTAGAGAGGCTACGAGATTTCGTTCAATGATTTTTTTGACAATAAGGCCATTTCGCCGTAAATGTCATGTGGCCAAAAGGGTGTACATGTTTGACCATATTATCCATTCAATAATTGACCTTTTTCCATATGACCCGTTGAGCCAAACATTTTCGGTCAAACGGCCCGTTCTGTTCTATCATACGACCATTTCGGCAAAACGGTATTTCGGGCTGATGGCCTATTCAGCCAAACGACCTATTAGGGAAAATGAATTTTTGGCCAAACTACCAGTTCGGCCGTATTTTGCTTTCAGCCAATGTAATTTGCCAATAATTTCTTATGGACGATACACTTGTCGTTAGATAACTGCAACGGTTAAGTCTCTGTCCAAGAAAACGGCTAAGATATTAACGTTCAAAGTCTATCAAAGTACCCTGGTATAAAAAGCACAGACGTCGAGAAATCAGTTCTCTGTTTCATTTGAAACAGTTTTTGTTTTTTCATTTCGGGTAAAATTTTGCTTCTTCGTTGCAATTTTAACATTAAAAATTGCCATTTTTGTCTTTGATTCTGAGAGTTATTTATTTACTGAAATTATTTAAATTCAATTTAATTCAGTTAATTATGAACATTTTATGTGGAGCTACTACGCCCTCCTGATTTTAATCAGAAATTTTAATTTTTATTCATGGAAAATTCATTATTTTTCTCAGGACGATTCCATTTTAGTCATTCCATAAGTGCTTCGAGAACCATAACTGAGAAGAGAAGACAAGTTAGTACGTGGAAGATGACATAATGAGTACGACTTGATTACTGGGCATGGACGCGTGAAGCTGACCGTTCAAGAACATGGTAGAGAAGCAAAATGAGCACGTAATCAAATTTGCAGAAAATTATAAACGCATGTTTATCGGTGCCGTAATAAAATGGTACAGAAAACTTTTACTCACACCTGACTCTCACTAATCTTCACCATTTCCAGTTTAGCCCAGTGCAAGAGCAACATTTAAATAAAAATTCGTAACATCCAAAATGTTATCATTCCATCTTATATTTCAACATATGTGTGGACAAAAAAAACTAGAATGATTAAATTTGGCAGTTAAGACCAAGATGAATACACCACTAGGTGTTCCAATCTGCCAAATTCACGATTCAGCCATCTTGGATTTTAGTATGGGAGAGCCAGCCGGTTTGTTTTCGTTTTGCACTGAAAATGAATTTTTCACCCCCGCCGTCTTCTCTTCCACAAACTTGGCAGGTTGGAGCACCTACTACTGTATTCATCTTGGTTAAGACCTTTTAAAATGTTGGTCTAGAGTTATCGTTAGAATAATATGTGAATCGCAGCAATGAAGCAGTGAAGTAGGAACAAAAAAGGGAATAAAAATAAGTTTCTGAAATATGTCTTCAAATAACAATTACATATTTCCATATTCTTTGTCACAAGTACTGCATCAATCCAGAAATTTTTAAAATTGTCTTCCTTCATAAGAATCACTACTTCCATATTTGCAGCAAGAACAACGCATGATGCACGACCCAGTTCTTGCAAACGTGGATGAATTATTGAGCGATAAATTACCAACTGACATATTGCTCTCAAGTCACTTCACGACACGTCACTGTCTGCAACGTTGGATTGAAGCCGGCGTGATTGTGGCTGTTTTTATGGAGGGGCGGCTCCTATTAGAGGAGATCATTATTAACCGTACCTGTTATCATCGGCCTGTCGAGGAGTGTCATTTCTGACCCAACAGTCCAACCGCTACTTAGTTGAAACACTATGGCAGAGACCGTCAGACACACAAGTCGAACACTGCCTTCATTCCCTCAGGTGCCCACAGGCAGCGTCGAGCGAATCTGTGTTTCAGCAAGTCGAAACAACTGAACGATCGCGGATTTTATGATATATTTGGTAGCGCAGATAGTTTGTGCGGCAGCAGAAAACAAACTCGAAAACTGGTTTCTTCGGCAGATTTATCGGCTTTGAATGGAAAGACAACTCTATAAAGCCCAGCAGAAGGAGGCTACGGTTCGGAGAGCCTTTAAGCTTTTCGGTTGATTTATTACACCTGTTTGTGCCAATTATTCTTAGCTCCTGCAATTTATTGGTTCCCTTGAACAATTAAAACGAATGCGAAAACTCACGCAAGACACGTCAAATTGAGAGCACATCAGTCAAGCCAACGAAAAAATCAAAAATTAAGAGGTTTCGAGTTGAATACGTGTTGATGATGTACTCAATAATTCATAGTCGGTCTATGAAAATATGAGACAACATTTGTTGATATATACGATAAAAAATGTAAAAATTGAGTGATACAAATGCTTTTTTTAATATGCCAGCAACTCCATCAAATAATAACCAGTCTCAGGCTCGGTAAAAACGGCACTCTAGAAGTTGAGCACGAAGCTCAGCCATAAAATTCAACGCAGGAAATATCAAATTTCAGCAACCAATCGAACGTCGATCCTTCCACATTGTAGCGATTCATTACGAAGAGGAAATATAATTTGATATGACATAGTGTCAGCTGGTGATCCATCAATTTTGCACATCCATTGTATTGGGAACTGTACCATTCACTAAACTCGTCTGTCAACTGTCCGTTGACTGTCGCCGCCGTCCCGTCTCTAAGATTTATGGTGAACAGCTTTTTATTGGTGAAATTTAATTATATTGCGTGATGATACAGACGATTAATACTCATCAATAGATAAGTTGTTGATTTTTTTTTTATTACTTTGCTTGCATGATCTATTTGCAAAATATCAATTCATCAATTCAAATATCAATTAGAATATAATTAAAAACGGAAAAAACACTATCGAAATGGTAAAATACTATTATGAAATTTAGAATTTTCGACAACAAAATAAATTTGTAGGAACGGCGAACCGTCCTAATGGCAATTTAATGGGAATGCACCATAATCTAAATGGCTATTGTATGGAACTTAAATGGGAATGAAACTGCAATGACAAATGGTAAGAATTAATATAGAAGTCAAAACGAGAAGTGAAAGTTATTAGGATATCTTAATTTTGCTTTTGTTTTCTCTGTCACAGCTGTGAGATTTCCAATGCGCACAATAATTAATATAGTTTATGTGTTGACCGAAACTAACACTGTTCCATCGATGAGAAATACACCGAAGTCGTTCGAGTTTCATTCCCATCAATGATAGAATAAATGGTTCAGTCCCTTGAAACACGACATGACGTGGTTCGAAGGACCGAGGAGTGGTTTCAAGCTCGATTTGGTTTAAATTTCAGCTCTGAGGGGAGTGCTTGTGGAGAGAGGACCTGAGCTGCCCACGAGTGACAACACCGTTGGTTCTTTTGAAACCATCATCGATGGGGCAATGCTAGACGACGATAACGACGTCGATACCGGAGCCAGCTACAACTGATTTCTTGTTTTGCATGCCAAATACACAGCAATGTGGTTTCCCAGGAATGGTACCCAGTGCTACTACTGTTCCTCTTTCGCTGCTTGTGGGTTTGCTGTAGGAACTCCTAGACGACTGGCTGTCACAGTGGTTCAATTGTTTTTAAATTACCAGATTTTGTGTGGAATGCTACCTGTTTGCTTCAACGCTAGAAATTAAAGACATTAGTGATTGCGACCCAAACTTTAATAATTGGTAAATAAAATCAAGAATTCAAGAATTCAAGATTTTTTAAAAGGCTTATTAAACTTATAAATGTGATCCTTTGAAACTTATAAAAGATTTGAAAAGTGTTACCAAATATAAGTATATGAAGGTCACGGTAAACTAAAATTCATTCTATTTAGTTCACTCCACGACATTTACCAATCCAGAACAACTGTGTCACGCTGCATCGGCACGAGCACGACGCACGAAACTCTGCCGGTGCGGACTAATACGGCAGCAGGGATGGGGTCCCAAACCAATCAATTGAGCATTGGAAACCACAGCTGGATATCTTCACACTCTAATGATTTGTAAATTCAATTATATTGAACTTTATGACTTGGGGACTGGTCGTCCTGTTTCGTCGTCGTTGCGGAGCACCTACGCCAGTTGAAAACGATCCAGCGAACGACGACGCGTCGTCGGTCAGGGTTCATGTTTCAGTTGGTGGCTTGACATGCCTTGACGCAAGGGATCGGCAGTTGGTATTTATTGCGTGAAAGAAACTGCGATTGTTGGTTCTGCGTTAATGATGAAACACTCCTAATATGGATCAAGAGTAGCGCACTGCTAATCATTTTCTTCTATGCGGAATCTTGTTTCATTTATTTTGAACCGCGACATGTGAGAAAAATTAGTACTAATGACAAGCTAACAAATGTAATTACGCTTGATTATGGGGTTGTGGTACGTACATACAATTGATCTAATTGGTATATGAGAAATCATTTTTCAGACAAACAAAAGTATTACTTCATTTATTTTGAAAGAATAATTTGCTTGATTTATATAATAATGGAAAATGTTTATTTTCTGTTCCCACCAACAGTCATAGCCACGATTATGTTAAATAATAGTGACTACATATTACATTTCAGTAAATTTGTTTCAATTATTACTTTGAAACATGCGATGCAAAAAAGTGACTTATATAGGCAATGATTTAATGTACCAAACAAGAGAGGACTGGCTAATTTGTTTTGATGCAAATATCTAGCAAACAATGCGACTTATGAAAGATTGCATTGACCATCCTAGCAACCCCATGGAAACCGAAGAGTGGAGCTAGCTGTCACTTAAACTTTGCCCTCTACTTGCCACACCCTGCGTCCAGTGACTGCTTAGACCACCGTACCTAGTTGTGTACGTACTTTGAGCCTAATAGCCGAAATTATATTTCCTTTCTTTTATCAATATTGTTTTTTTTTGTGGTTTAAAATTCAGTTTATTTTGTCAAGTTTTGATACAGAGTTCACGGTTTTACGAAGTATTTACAATTTAAAAATCTAGATCAAGGTGGAATTCTAATGCATTCACATCGATCCTGTCGTTACACTGGTTAACGAAGTTGATGTAATTTATAAAAATCCTAAGAATTTCCACTCGCATAGGTTTTCCTATACCAGCCAGTACAGATTTATATTAAAAAGTTCTTCGAAGAAAAATCGTCTCCACCCATTCGTTGTTCTTAGTAGCATTCGTTGCAAAACTGTTCATGCCTGGGCGACACGAGCGGAGGAACAAAATTTATGCTGGTGCGTTTCGACCATTTGGTTTCCGCAGTGTGTGCAGTTCTCGTCTACCACCCGTTGCATCACAAACAACAGTTTTCGATGCTCAATTTTACCGTTGACTAGTAAGTACAACTTGGATCGTTGCGCGGATGTGAGCTGCTTTACCGAAATATTTCGCCACACTCGTGGCCAGTTGATCGCAGGACTGTTTATTTCGACCTTCGGCAGGTCCGTTTGATTGATGAAGTGCTGGTGGAGTAGATCGGCGGAGGGGTTTTGTTGGATCTGGTGTGGAATTTGGGATAAGCATGAGAGGATAATTTTGATGTCGGGATAGTCTATTGAAATTGGTGGGCGAGGATTTGAATGGAAAAGAAGGGATCTGTAAAAAGGATGGGAATCGATCTCATTGAGGGCTCTGTTGGTGGCTAAGCTTTTGCTTTTCAGAGCCGGAATTTGCAGGCCCAGGCCTCCATGCTCTTTACTCCGTGCCAGCTGAAATATCGGTACGCGGGCAGCTACTCCTCTCCACAAAAACGTACCCATTGTTGATGTGATCTTCGCCGTGTGAATACCGAGGGGTGGCAACACAGACGAAAGATACCATAGCTTGGATGTGCCGAACGTATTTAGCATGATGACTTTCTGGTGTATGGTCAGCGTGCGCAACGATTGGAGCCACATTTGCTGCGCGAACTTCCCAACCAGTGAATTCCAATTTAGGGTTGTCATCAGACGAATGGAGTTGGTGAAGGATATACCCAGGATTTTGACTACATGGGTAGTTTGTAGCCACTGGGTATCAAGAATATTCCCTTCGCAGTACCCCACATTCACCGCAACGGTTTTGCGCAAATTTAATTGCGCGCCGGCGGTAAGACCAAAACGACGGAAAACTTCCCTCATCGCCTCGATCTACCACGGTGACGTCACAATAACGCTAATGTCGTCGGCGTAGGCAACAAGCAAATCTTCCCCACACACTTGCTCGAGCCGACACACTAGAGGATGGAGGTAGATGACAAAAAGGTGCATGGACAACGGGTCCCCTTGCCGCACCGAACGAGAGATCTCGAACGAACGAGAGAGACGCCCGTTGACGAGTAGCCGGGATGTGGACCGACTGGCGATGCGCGCAAGAAGAGCGATGAGTCCTTCGTTGAATCCGAGCGACCGCATGGTGTCGAAAAGGAATGAATGGCGCACCCGATCGAAGGCGTTCTCGAGATCAAAGCTAATGAGCTTACCGGCGCGACGGTGATGACGGAGGCTGGCGATCCGATCTTTTAGAGCAAGAGTGGCTTCACGCTTAAAATGACTTACATATTTTTGTGTTCCGTTCACACAAAACGGGCCTCTCCTGGAACAACTCATATTATGAGTAACTACGATGTTACTCATTTTTGTGTAACCGATGGCCGATGATTTTCGGTGAGTTCATTTTACACAGCGAGAGAGCAGTCGGAAATCGAACCTAACCTCAATTGTTAATCAAGCCAACTTTTCCATACTTATTCGGAGGCATCTCCAATCGTTTCGATCAACAAAACAAAGTGCGATGATTGTATTCGCACTTTTTTTTTGTTTCGCCATCAAAACAAAATGAAAAACCTCCGAAAAAGTACGATTTCTTGCAGCACATTCTGCACACGTTCGCCATCATAGCGACCCGAAGGGACTTTGACAGTTCGAGGCAAACTCACTTACACATATCATGCACATTTGAGACAGTACACAGCGACTGCTTATGTTTCACACAAAATTTTCACTCATAGTGAGAGTTGGCCAAGGCGTCGCCGTGATGTGTGAAAGCTATTCATGCGGATTGTACGACAATTCCCCGAAAACCAATTCCCCGAATGCAACTTCCCTGAATGCAATTTCCCCGAATAACAATTCCCCGAATGCAACATTTCCCCGAATGTAACAATTCCCCGAAAGTAACAATTCCCCGAATGTAACATTTCCCCGAATGCTTCTCTTTTCTTTTTGAGTGCAGCACAAAGCGATGAGTAGCAGGAGTGGTGGCGAGCAAAGGCGTAGAAAGTTGAAGAACAGCGCAGGTTTCAGATATGTAGAATGTAGAGCCATTAATGATGAAGACAATGCGCTGAAAGAATGCAATGCTTTCTTAGAATGAGCTCATTTGGTCGGTATAAGGCGAGGTGAGAAAATAATCCTTTCTTTAAAGAGTAAGTTTGCTCGGTATGATGAACGCATTTGCCCGGTGTTAGGCAAAGGGAAAAGATAATTGAAGTGTATAAGATCAAGATTACAAAGCTTGATCTTATACACTACAATAATGTCCTCTTAAAATGAACGCGTCTGCCCGGTATAAGACGACGGTTGTAGGAGATAATGCCTTCTTTAGGTGATAACATCGCCCGGTTTTAGGGGAAAGGAAGTGATAATGCCTTACTCACATGTATATATTTGCCCGGTATAAGGCAAAGAGGATAGATAATCCCTTCTTCAAATGAGCTCGTTTGTCTGGAATAAAGTGAAAAAATGAGACAATGCCTTCTTTAAATGGTGGCGTCTGCCGGTGTAATGCGAATGGAGGAGATAATGTTTTCTTTGAATAAACTCGTCTATCCTGTATAAAGCGTCTCGAGGGAGAACATCTGTCCGCAATAAGGCAAGAAGAGGAGATAATTCGTTCACTAAAAGAGCACGCTGGCCAGGTATAATAAAGGATAGATATGGAACAACTGGAGCTATACTACACCATACTTATCTAAGAAAATGTCAATTTGTTAAATATAACATTCTAAAAAACGGTATTCCGCCAAATGTCATACTGAATAAGTTATAATTCATTAAATGTCATACCGTGTAATGCTATTCTGAGAAAATGGATTCGGCAAAAATGTTTTTCGGGGAAATATTATACATTCAATGAATATTGCTTAAGAAGGGATCTTATATATTTTTCCTTACTCTGGCGAAATTCGCTTACATCGAACAAAGAGATCACTCACATAATCCGTATTTTTATTCTCAATTTATACATCTTCGCCTTATTTTGAACTGATTCTGAAGAATGGATCGCATCTACCATTTCCTTACTTCGTGAAAATGCCTGGATGGATCATTATATTATTCCGGGCATATACATGTTAATATAGAAAGAATAATAACATTCATTATCTGGGGAAACACATACTGAAGAAGGGACACATTTACGATTACATTATTCCAAGCAGATGCATTCTTTTTAAAGAAGGAATCACATTCACCATTGCCTCATTCCGGGCAATCACGTTATTTTTGTTTACTAGGATTCAAATCCACCATTACCTTACATTTCTTAAGAAGGTATATACAGGACAGGAGTTTAATTTCGAAGATGTAAAAAATATTTACCAAAACGCTTTCAGTTGGAATTACCGTTTGAGATTTTCCCTGTTTTTCAAATACAGTTTCTGTTCGACAATTTAAAAAAAACTACCTTGGAAAACACTGTACTATGATATCTTTATAATTTAACACACATGTCTTGGAGGACCAAAAACATATAAAACTACCATAGGATATTGAGCTGATAATCTAAAATAAGACACTCTTGAACGTATCTTTGAACGCTGCTTTTATCGGACGCATACAGGTGATTGCGAAAGTGTGTTTGGAAGAAGTACTTAAAGATACTTTATTTTCGGGGAATTGTTCCATTCGGGGAAATGTTACATTCGGGGAATTGTTACATTCGGGGAAATTGTATTCGGGGAATTGTTACATTCGGGGAAATAACATTCGGGGAAATTGCATTCGGGGAATTGGTTTTCGGGGAATTGTCGTACAATCATTCATGCGATGTGTACTTGACTTTAAGCGTGTTGGAAAATGGTACGCTCTGAGTTCGAACATTTCTGTCCGTCGCTCAAAACACGATGGGCTTGCATGACGCTCTCTAGCCGGTTTTTCAGTATGCGGGAAAGAAGTTTATAATCGCTGTTGAGCAGCGATATGGGCCGGTACGCGCGTGCCGTGTTGTCAACACCTTTCTTCTTCACCAGCACGATGATGCCCTCAACGAAGGCATGGGGAAGGTTGCCGTTGAGTGCTTCATTGAGAAGCAAGTTCAACTCTCGGTGGATGACGTTGAACATGCGGAGGTAGAACTCCCGTGGGATCCCATCGGCACCGGGGGATCTTTTTGGCGCACTCGCTCTGATAGCAGATAATATTTCTGCCGTCGTTATCTCTTCGCTCGTTCAGAGGGTCGTCTGGTGGGATGACTCGTTCGCATACAAACCCGTCCGCGTTGTAATCTGCTGCTGCTTCCGAGTAGAGGCTGGAGAAAAAACCAAGCAGATTTGCTTCGATTGCTTGTAGGTCATTTTCAATCTCGTTTTCAGCCGTTTGTAGCTGCGTAATGTGTGTTTTTTCCGTCGTCTTTTCCCCAGCTGAAATATAGACATGGGCTCTCCCGCCAGGTGCGTTTCATTTATACCGATAAATGCATGCGAAAAGTTTCTTTGCAGCGCACAGTGTTTTATTTCTTCATTTTCACGATCGAAATTCAAAAACTCGAAAAGTGTTGATTTTGGATATGGGGTTTGTTCACAGAAGTTTCAAGATATTTAGGAGCGCATCTTTTGATAAAAACAGTTTGATGATTAATCCCCCTAAAAGTGAGTTGAGAAAATTATTTTTCCACCAGAATGAGATAGACACGTAGTGTCTTCCGCAAGGTTGTAGTAAATGTTAATACGAGCAACTTTGCTGAACATCCCGAGTTTCTATCTCTTATATATAACAAACTTAAGTCGTTTTATGTAAAAACCCCATTAAAATCTTATTTTTCATTCTAACTCTTTCCAATGATTTTTCCCATTTTCCGTCTTCTCTACAAAGTTGTTAAACAAGCAAAATTACATGTTTTTGCTGAACATTGTAACATTCTATCTCACATACAACAAAAGTTATCTCTAAATTATACATATTTTTAGAGGTATTTTTACTTGTGATTACTCCCTTAATTGCAAAAAGTCGCAAATTTCTTCACGATATGCTAAAAATCGCTTATTTCATTTTTATACTGACATTGAAAACTTTTGTCGACAAGAGTCTTCTCGAATGCTGTGTTAAAAACTTGTAAACCTATGAAAAATCATAATATTTGAATAACTTTTGTTTTATAAGAGATAGAAAGTTACAATGTTCAGCAAAAACATGTAATTTTGCTAGTTTGACAACTTTGTAGAAGAGACGGAAAATGTGAAAAATCATTAGAGTTAGTTTAAGTTGAAAGAATGATTTTAAGGGGATTTCCTCATAAACCATGTTAAGTTTGTTATATAAATAATATAGAAACTAAGCTTCAACGCCGCATTTGTTATAACGTGAAATGCAAAGTTTGTAATACCAACGGAAAAGTTGTTTCCAAATTCAACAGGATTTGTATTCGTTGTTCTCTTTGTTATCGCTTTCACACTTTCAATAAAATAGTTTGGTATCTTCTGGAAGCACCTTCCTTCGACTTCTTGGCTTTTGATACAACGGGATCCAACGATATCAGTGATCAATGCGTCAGTTCCTCGTTTGTCCTAAAATTACCTGACGCAGATGTGGTTTAAATCGTTGGATCCCGTTGTATCAAAAGCCAAGAACTCGAAAGAAGGTGCTTCCAGAAGATACCAAACTATTTTATTGAAAGTGTGAAAGCGATGACAAAGAGAACAACGAATACAAATCCTGTTGAATTTGGAAACAACTTTTCCTTTGGTATTACAAACTTTGCATTTCACGTTATAACAAATGCGACGATGAAGCCGAGTTTCTATATTTTTAATCTAACAAACTTAACATGTTTTATGAGGAAATCCCCTTAAAATCATTCTTTTAACTTAAACTAACTCTAATGATTTTTCACATTTTCCGTCTCTTCTACAAAGTTGTCAAACTAGCAAAATTACATGTTTTTGCTAAACATTGTAACTTTCTATCTCTTATAAAACAAAAGTTATTCAAATATTATGATTTTTCATAGGTTTACAAGTTTTTAACACAGCATTCGAGAAGACTCTTGTCGACAAATGTTTCCAATGTCAGCATAAAAATGAAATAATCGATTTTTAGCATATCGTGAAGAAATTTGCGACTTTTTGCAATTAAGGGAGTAATCACAAGTAAAAATACCTCTAAAAATATGTATAATTTAGAGATAACTTTTGTTGTATGTGAGATAGAATGTTACAATGTTCAGCAAAAACATGTAATTTTGCTTGTTTAACAACTTTGTAGAAGAGACGGAAAATGGGAAAAATCATTGGAAAGAGTTAGAATGAAAAATAAGATTTTAATGGGGTTTTGCATAAAACGACTTAAGTTTGTTATATATAAGAGATAGAAACTGATGTTCAGCAAAGTTGCTCGTATTAACATTTACTACAATTTTGCGGAAGACACTACGTGTCTATCTCATTCTGGTGGAAAATAATTTTCTCAACTCACTTTAGGGGATTAATCATCAAACTGTTTTTATCGAAAGATGCGCTCCTAAATATCTTGAAACTTCTGTGAACAAACCCTATATCCAAAATCAACACTTTTCGAGTTTTTGAATTTCGATCGTGAAAATGACGAAATAAAACACTGTGCAGCACCAGCATTTCGCCTTTAAGACGGTTTATGGTAATCAACATTTCGGGATGCTGAAAGTATCCGTCGTACGCTAGCCGTAGTTGCGCATAGAGACGCTGGTGCGCATCGTGAAATTCCTCGAAAACGGCTCGAGATTTCCACTTGAAAAATGATTTGATTTTTGGCTTAGCGTACGACAGCCACCATTCCATCCACGACCCATAGTTTCTGCGCTGCCGAGTCCAATATTGCCACTTATAATGGAACTCGGCAACGTTGTCTTCCGTCAGAAGATGGGGCCGTAGGGCCCAAAATCCGCGCCCGGGCTCATGTCCCAGTGGGGGGAGACAGAGTCTTATCGTTAGCGCCTTGTGGTCCGTGAAGCAACAGACGTGCGTGTATGCGGATTGTAGGTTGTTTCGCAGGCCGGCGCTTACGTAGATACGATCAAGTCGAGATTGTGCGTTTCGATTGACGTATGTGAAACCGGGATCACGCGGACACAGCTTTTCCCACGCATCATGCAGCTGCAGCTGTTGGACGGCTGCTTTTAGGGACGGGCTTGTATTCGAGCTGGACGAGTCGCATGCACGCAGTACACAGTTGAAATCGCCAGCGAGAATGACGTTTGCGGTGTTGTGGCGAAGGTAGTACGCCAGCGTGCTATTGAAAAAATCTTCTCTGACCGCTCGATGCGCAGTACCGGAGGGAGCGTAGACGTTGCAGATGGTCGTGTCGTACACCCGCAGCGTGATTAACCGGCTATCCAGACTCTTTTTCACGTGAGTGACCTGGATGTGCTCCTTCACCGCCACAGCTGTGCCTCTGCTCGTGTGGTCTACATTAGCGAAAACTACAAAGCCAGGCAATGAAAGCTGTTCGTTCTCGACTTCTTGCAGACACACGATGTCGAGGCTTTGGCTACTGATGAAGGCACGGAGCGCATTGAGTTTCGTGGGGTTCGTGATGGTTCCGATATTTATCGAGGCAAGATTGTACGAGGTGAGAGCCATTTATGGAAGAGAATCCACGTCCTGCTCATCGTCACCATCGTCGCATCGCTGCTTCTTGCCGGGCGGGCGCCCTCGGCTTCGTCCGCTTCTCGTGGACGTTGTTGAGTCATCCGTCTCGAAGCCGGTGGTTCGGCTTTGCGAACGAGTCGCAATCGCAGGCTTTTTGAAAAGGTCTACCAAAGTTACCTCGGCTTGCCTTGGTTGTGTGCGTAACAACGACGACGATGAGCAGGGCGCGTTTTGCTTTTGCAGCGGGATGGGAGACACCGTCCGTTCGATGCTTGCAGCGGGCTGACTTGCTGGCTGTTTTTTTGACCCAGACGGTTCGGTCTGACTCACACTTACCGGCTTCGGTAGCTCGGGAAAGGCCTCTAGCGATGCTGGAGGTGGAGCATGAGAGCCCTGACCAACTGGTTTTGCGATCGGGGGTTTCGCTCCGCTTGTCTTCTTCGGCGCTTGTTTGCTCAGTTTGCTTCATCACGTTGGCGTAGCTTTTTTGGACCAGCAGTTTCTTGTTTTGTACACAAGAAATGCCAGTGTGTGCCTGCTCTTTGCAGTGTTTGCAGGAGGCAATCTGACCCTTGTAGTGGATGTACGCTTGCTGGCCATCAATCGCGACCCACGAATCGATATTTCGTTTGATCAGCATACGAGCCGACCAAATACCGAGCGGAATTCCTCCGAACTCGAAACCATCACCCCACGTCAATTCACGCAGCGAGATCACTTCCCCAAACGCACTGAGGAACTCGACGATTTTTTCTTCGGAAACGTTCTCTGGCAAAACGTGCATCTTCACTTCAACACTTCCATCTTCCATCGTTATTCGCAACTTGTGCTTCTTCCCCGCAATATCCACTTCATGTTTTTCATCGTGTTCGTCCACGATTTTTTGTGCGAGCGTCAGATCGTTGACCTTGACGAACGCACATTGTTCACCGCGGTGGCACTGGAGTCTCACAACATCTTCTTTTTTCAGTCCTAGAACTGTGCGGCAAAAGCCATGCACCTTCTCGAAAGACGGCTTCACCGGGAAACGCGAGTAATCTATACGAAAAGTATTTTCTCGCCTCATCGCGATACACTAAAAGCGCGCGATGCGGCACGGACGGATGAAAAATAAACCACCGGATTTAATATGCTTGACTTTCGGAGAGCGCAATCGAAAACACGTCTGCTTGTCTCAGAAGCTGAGCGAATATGTATTGTTCAGAAAAATCGCCTTTGAATAAAACTTTTTTTTTGAATTTAAATTGCGTATAATGTTTGAACCTTATGATCAATTACGTGAAATCACGTAAGGGACAATATTCAGGATGATAAAAATGTCACACAGTATAGGCACATTTATTTATTTATTTATTAATTTATTTATTTATTTATTTATTTATTCATTCATTCATTTATTTATTTATTTATTTATTTATTTATTTATTTATTTATTTATTTATTTATTTATTTATTTATTTATTTATTTATTTATTTATTTATTTATTTATTTATTTATTTATTTATTTATTTATTTATTTATTTATTTATTTATTTATTTATTTATTTATTTATTTATTTATTTATTTATTTATTTATTTATTTATTTATTTATTTATTTATTTATTTATTATTTATTTATTTATTTATTTATTTATTTATTTATTTATTTATTTATTTATTTATTTATTTATTTATTTATTTATTTATTTATTTATTTATTTATTATTTATTTATTTATTTATTTATTTATTTATTTATTTATTTATTTATTTATTTATTTATTTATTTATTTATTTATTTATTTATTTATTTATTTATTTATTTATTTATTTATTTATTTATTTATTTATTTATTTATTTATTTATTTATTTATTTATTTATTTATTTATTTATTTATTTATTTATTTATTTATTTATTTATTTATTTATTTACTTATTTATTTATTTATTTATTTATTTATTTATTTATTTATTTATTGATTTATTGATTTATTTATTTCTTTATTTATTTATTTATTTATTTATTTATTTATTTATTTATTTATTTATTTATTTATTTATTTATTTATTTATTTATTTATTTATTTATTTATTTATTTATTTATTTATTTATTTATTTATTTATTTATTTATTTATTTATTTATTTATTTATTTATTTATTTATTTATTTATTTATTTATTTATTTATTTATTTATTTATTTATTTATTTATTTATTTATTTATTTATTTATTTATTTATTTATTTATTTATTTATTTATTTATTTATTTATTTATTTATTTATTTATTTATTTATTTATTTATTTATTTATTTATTTATTTATTTTTGCCTTTCTCGTATACAAAGTATACGTAAAGGCTATATGATCGCTCCAAAAACAAACTTTTTATAGAAGGCCCGGAGACCCATAGTGTTATATACCAATCGACTCAGTTCGACGAATTGAGGTGATGTCTGTGTGTGTGTGTGTGTGTGTGTGTGTGTGTGTGTGTGTGTGTGTGTGTGTGTGTGTGTATGTGTGTGTATGTGTGTGTGTGTGTGCGCAAAACTACTCAAAAAATGTCACTCATTTTTCGGGCACTTATCCTCAACCGATTTGCTCGCAACAAGTTGCATTCGACGCAAAATCCTGTCCCATTGTTTCCTATTTGCAATTGGCTAGATCGGACTATGGGATCAGAAGTTATGGCCAAAATACAAATTCATACAAAAAAAATCGCGTAAAAAATGTCACTCATTTTTCGGGCACTTATCCTTAATCAATTTGCTCGCAACAAGTCGCATTCGACGCAGAATCCTGTCCCATTGTTTCCTATTTGCAATTGGCCAGATAGGACTATGGCATCGAGAGTTATGGCCAAAATACAAATTCATACGAAAAAATCGCGTAAAAAATGTCACTCATTTTTCAGGCACTTATCCTCAACCGATTTGCTCGCAACAAGTTGCATTCGACGCAGAATCCTGTCCCATTGTATATTATTTGAAATTGGCTAGATCGGACTATGGGATCAGGAGTTATGGCCAAAATACAAATTCATACGAAAAAATCGCGTGAAAAATGTCACTCATTTTTCGGGCACTTATTCTCAACCGATTTGCTCGCAACAAGTCGCATTCGACGCAGAATCCTGTCCCATTGTTTCTTATTTGAAATTGGCCAGATAGGAGTATGGGATCGAGAGTTATGGCCAAAATACAAATTCATTCGAAAAAATCGCGTAAAAAATGTCACTAATTGTTCAGGCACTTATCCTCAACCGATTTGCTCGCAACAAGTTGCATTCGACGCAGAATCCTGTTCTATTGTTTCCTATTTGAAATTGGCTGGATCGGACTATGGGATCAGGAGTTATGGCCAAAATACAAATTCATAAGAAAAAATCGTATAAAAAATGTCACTAATTTTTCAGGCACTTATCCTCAACCGATTTGCTCTAAACAAGTTGCATTCGACGCAGAATTATGTACCGTTGTTTCCTATTGAAAATTGGCCATATCGGACTATGGGATCGAAAATTATACCATTTTTTTTATGGAAAAATCGCTAAAAAAAATCACTCATTTTTCAGGCACTTTTCCTCAACCGATTTGCTCACATTAAATTGCATTCGACGCAGAGTGTCTCATATTTTCTTATTAAAAATTGGCCAGATCGGACTATGGGCTTAGATGTTATGGTCAAATTACTATTTATTGCGAAAAAGAGTTCAAAAAAGTCTGGCTCACTTTTTTAGCACTTAGACTTCATATATTCCCCAAGCAACACAAGTTTAACAAATCTGGTTGCAGTAACCATATTGTGATTGAATCCGGTCATATATAAGCTACTGTGATTGATGTGCAATATGTGTACTTCTCAGGTCGCTCGCAACAGATTGCATTCGACGCAGAATCTTGTCCCATTGTTTCCTATAGAAACTTGGCCGGATCGTACAATTGGGTCAAAAGTTATGGCGAAAATACTAATTTTAAAACTACAAAATAAAATGCCATTTTTTGCTCTTATGCTCATCCGATTTGTTTGCAACAAATTGCGTTTGGCGAGAATTTTTTTTATGCATATAAACAAATATGAAAAAAAACACTCGGCATCGTTTAAAACGGAAGCATTTTTTCTCGCGTGTGACATTTTGTCTTGTTCAAATTTTGAAAATTGTTGGTGTACAAATATTAACTTCCACGGGTAAGAATGGTCGACTTAACCCAACTTAACCTACACCCCCGAGGGAGACCATACGGCCCTGAAGGCGTCCGTTAGCCGATCGTTTTTTCTTCGACTCAAGGTCGTTTTCATTTCTCTCAAGGTCGACTAATGCTTAACAAAGCAAACCCTGCCATACAAAACATGTAAAGTAAATAATATATGGTATGGGTTCTTTGACACTGTAGCAAAGAGTAAACATAGTATGATTCACCTGTGATTTTTAGCTCGTAATTTATTGATATTTTTTTACGTATTAATCTATTACAGATTAAATGTCTTCTGTTATAGCCTATTCAGAGCACGATTTTACTCACATGATGAAGAGTCGCTTGATATCAAGGATTGCTCATCGTATTTTCATTTCATATGAAATTTATCACGCTAAATGCCTCGTAAATGCTTGTAATCTGAATATGCCATTATTGAGTTGAAAAACATTTGTGATCAATAAGAATCACTACATGAAAACTTTCGTTGCATTTCATCAGTGCTTAATAAAACTTAGCAAAACTCCGACCATATTACCTCGATTTAATTGATCATTTCTAACTTTCAAATACATTTCTGACATAAAAAAGACAGGAAGAAAACAAACAAATAAAAACAAATAATGTAATAATGTTTCATCATATACATATTTATTTTGCTTCATCAAATGATTTGTAACATTCATATTTTTTTTTTTCATGACATATTTTATTGTGAAATCAAATATATGGCCAACAATCAAACTCATTCGGATGGCTATATGATATTTTGCTCGCACATCTATTGAGAACTTTATATTGTAAATATGTATTATCATTATTTTATACTAATTACATTGGTTATTATCATGCATATATTTCATTTTAGTTATAATACATATGCTATATTATTTTTATGCCATCAGGGATATTTTGTTCAGATCAGTCCCAAGGTCCAGGGATAACGGTATTCATCAGCCGAAACACCACCTTATTACATAGTGCTCTAATTAAGTAGTTATTTATAACCTAAATTAACAATCAATTTAATATTTCAGTATTGTATTGGAGCACAGTAGCTTTCCACGATTATCTACCAGAACAATATTTCATATATTCTCTTCACTTGTCTAAATTTCCTCTACAATATTACTGATTTGACTGTAAATATATGAAATGGGACTGGGCGGATGCATCAGGGCATCAATGAAGTTACAATTGGACAATGAAGTGGTAGCCAATCGGAGTCAAGGAAGGAAAGTATCAGTCGTTCGCGTCTATTACTTTTATCTCCAACAGTTGTTAACCAGTTGACGCGCCCTTCTCCCGTGGAAAGCTTAACAAGAATTGCAAATTTCATTATTATTTTTGTTGGATCATTTTGCTGGAAGGATATTCTTATTTTCCCGTGGGTTTAGTGTAAGTGTCTCTGCTTACAGGTCCACCACCCCCATTTTTGGCCTTTCATACAGCAATATGTTGAATTCAAAATTATATTGAAATTTGACCTTACTGTTAAGTGGAACCGCATGCAGAGCAAGACTCCAGCCAGGATGGTGGCTAACTACATACATACATACTAGACCTCTTCATGTTTTCAAAAAGTATCAAAAATTCAATCGGTCAGCCAAGAATCACAATTCTTATGCTAAAATAAGTCTCCTGTCAAATTTTCAGCTAATTCGGATAAAATTTCTAGGTGGATCAAGTCGATTTAGTGTTTTTGGGCTATTTTCAATTTTGGAAAAAAAATCTAACAAGAGATAAACGTCGAAAACTATCGTAACAACCTCTATACTTAAGCTTTTGGTGTGCTTTACAAGTCTTGTGAACATTTCCATTCGTTTCGTTCACGTTTTGTCCATGTTAAAGTGATTTCCAAGCTTTTAAGTGCATAAAAATACTGTTTCCCCCAAAAGTCGTTGTTCTACAAAACTCTTGAGTTTATGACAAATTATTGTTAATTTAGTATATTATTATTCCTCTTTTTTCTTTGGAAATTTGAGTAATATAATTGCCCATGTGCGATTTACCGTAAAATTCTTAAAAATCAGAAGCTGAACATTTGTCATAAATTTGCACGCTGAGATTTCTTCAAACAAGTTGTTCAAACAAAGAAGCTTCGATTTCACTTGTTAGTACAATGCACTCAATGTTAAAAGCATGCAGACATATGTTGAATTTAACAAAATTTGGAAGTCGTTTGTTGTAAGCATCAAATATCATATGATTTAATTTATGTTTTGTTCGAACAACTTGCTTGAAGAAATCCTAACGTGCAAATTCATGACAAATGTTCAGCTTCTGATTTTTAAGAGTTTAACGATAAATCGCACAGTGACAATTTTATTACTCAAATTTTCAGGGAAAAAAGAGGAATAATAATATAATAAATTAGCAATCATTTGTCATAAACTCAAGAATTTTGTAGAACAACGACTTTTGGGGGAAACAGTTTTTTTTATGCAAAAGCTTGAAAATCACTTTAACATGGACAAAACGTGAACGAAACGAATGGAAATGTTCACAAGACTTGTAGAGCACACCAAAAGCTTCCGTATAGAGGTTGTTGCGATAGTTTTCGACGTTTATATCTCTTGTTAGATTTTTTACAAAATTTAAAATAGCCCAAAAACACTAAATTGACTTGAGCCACCTCGAAATTTTATCCGAATTAGCTAAAAATTTGACAGGAGACTTATTTTAGCACAAGAATTGTGATGCTGGGCTGATCGATTGAAATTTTGATACTTTTTGAAAACATGAAGAGGTCTAATACATACATACATAAACAAATATGAAAAATAAGGCCAATCCACATATTTCTTCCAAATTTTTCCAAACCTTTTGAACGAACGAGAAAGGCACCATCACCGCTAGGTGGATTAATCTGGGTTTTTTATTTATTATCGAATACAGCAATCCGTGTAGTCTATTTTTGTTGTTGACCTGTCATTAAACGAAATAAAAAAATAGGTTTAGATTTCTCTCAAAATCGGTAAAGCATAACTGAAATACCTAATCCTTTTCTCGGCTTTGCACCAAAAGTTGAGGTAGTGTTCTTATAGTTGCGTGTCCCATATGAAAACTATAGAAACACGAATTAAAAATATATAGCAACTATTGGAACACAGCACCAATAATTGGAATTATCATTTTAGGTAACAATGATGGATGCTGCTGCAATTGAGACACTTTTCATATAAAATATAAAAAATAAACTTTCATATGCACCCTTGAGGTAAGTGAAACCTACAAATAGTTAAGGATTGTGATTTCAAACATTTCAAAACTGCAAGTGCTACAATCGATCGAGACCAGACCAGCTAATGCACGAACACGGATTAACTTTTCAAAAGGACCTAAGTAACATTTTTTCATGAATTAATATGAATCAACAGAAAAACATAAAAGCTTTTGATTGCAGTACTCAAATTATTTCATAAAATAAATGTTACATAAGGCCTTAAGAAAAGTTAAGCGAGATTTCTCGCTTAACGTTTCAAAATGACCTAAGAAACATTTTTTCATGAATTAATTCGAATAGCGCAATTAACAGAAAAACATGAATGCTGTCGATTGCAGTACTCAAATTAATTCGTGAAAACAATGTTACTTAGGTCCTTTTGAAACGTTAAGCGAGATTTGGTTTCGCCGACAACATTGGTATTATAACACGTTATTTTGAGAAGATGGAGGAAGCCTACATTAGACTCAAAAGTAGGGCGACCATATGCCATTTCTCAAAAGGAGGACAATTTACTTAAATTGTGGTAGAAAAGGAGGACATTTTGTGAAAAAGAAGGACATGGGAAAGAAGATAACGAATACAAAAATATTGGTATTTTATACTCTATTTTCAGATTTTCATTCAGTTTAGAATATCATATTTATCAAAATCTGGAACACGGAAATAAAAAACAATGTAGGTCGAGGCAAACACGATTTTTTTGTTTATTGATATTACCTCTTAAACTATTTAAGACACTTTGATAAGCACAATTCTAGTAATAAACTGCGAGCACTGTTTTAGTGAGAATATTTGGTTTCAATAGCTTCAAACTAGCTTTTAATGTCAACAGCGAACTTAAATGAATATTATTGGTATTTTCAACAATGTACAACCGAATGTTAGCAAGCTTTAGCTTAGCTTTAGCTTAGCTTTAGCTTAGCTTTAGCTTAGCTTTAGCTTAGCTTTAGCTTAGCTTTAGCTTAGCTTTAGCTTAGCTTTAGCTTAGCTTTAGCTTAGCTTTAGCTTAGCTTTAGCTTAGCTTTAGTTTTAGCTTAGCTTAGCAGCTTTAGCTAGTTTTTAGCTTAGCTTTAGCTTAGCTTTAGCTTAGCTTTAGCTTAGCTTTGAAGCTTAGCTGGCCAGCTTGTTGCTTAGCTTTTAGCTGTTCCCACCCCAGCTTTCCAGCACCCCTGTTCCCAGCCCCACCCAGTCCCTGTTCCCACCCCACCACCTGTCTCAGTTCCACCCACCTGTCTGTTCCCAGCCCCTGTTCCTGTTCCCACCCCACCACCCCACTGTTCTGTTCCCACCACCCCACTGTTCCCACCACTGTTCCCAGCCCCAGCCCCTGTTCCAGCCCCACCCCAGCTCCCACCCCACCCAGCCCCAGCCCACTCACCCTGTTCCTGTTCACTGTTCCCCAGCCCCACCCACCCCAGTCTCCTCTCCCAGCCCCACCCCTGCTCCAGCCCCAGCCTCCCAGCCTCACCTCACCCACCCCCAGCCCTCCTCAGCCCCACCTCACTCCAGCCACTGTTCACCCACCAGCCCAGTTCCCAGCCCCAGCCCAGGTTCCTGTTCCCACCCCTGCCTGCTCCCTGTTCTCAGCCCCAGCTCCAGCCCCTGTTCCCACTCCACCACCAGTCTGCCCCACCCAGCCCCACCAGCCCCAGCCCAGCCCACCTGTTCCAGCCCACCCCACCAGCCCCACCCACCCAGTCTGCACCCCCAGCCCACCCCGAGTCCTGTCTCCAAAATTCTGTTCCACACCCACCCACCCCACCACACTCCAGCCCACCCCACCACCTGTCTCCCACCTGTTCCACCCCAGCCTCAGCCCCCACCCCACCACCCCTGTTCACCCCTGTCTCAGCTCCCACCCCAGCCCAGTTCAGCTCAGCCCCAGCCTCCAGTTCCCCTGTCCCCCACTCCCAGCTCCTGTTCCCAGCCCCACCCCTGTCTCTGCCCACCCCATGTCCCCAGCCCTGTCTCCAGCCCCCAGGCTCCAGTCCCACCCCACCCCACTGTTCCCCACCCCACTCCCACCAGCTCCCAGCTCCCCTGTTCCCAGCCTGTTCCCACCCCCTGTTCCCACCCCAGCTCCCAGCCTCACCTCACCCACCTCACTCCACTCCCAGCCTCAGTCCAAATGCCTCAGCCACTCTGTTCCCACTCCACTCAGCCTCCCAGCCCTGTCTCCCAGCTCAGCCACCAGCCCCACTCCCACCCCCCAGCCCAGCTCTGTTCACCCACCCCACCTGGCCCTGTTCCCAGCCTGTCTCAGCCTGTTCACCCCACCCTCACCCACCACCCCAGCCCAGTTCCCACCAGCCCCCTCCCACTCCCACTGTTCAGCCCCACCCTGTCCCCAGCCCCAGCACTCCCAGTTCCCAGCCCCACTCACCAGCTCACTCCACCACCCACCTGTTCCAGCCCCCCAGGGCCCCAGCCCTGTTCCCCACCCTGTTCCCAGTTCCACTCCCAGCCCCTGTTCCCACCACCTCCTGTTCCCCAGCTCCCAGCCCAGCCCCTGCCCCACCCCAGCCCACCCCTGTTCCCAGCTCCCACTCCACCCACCTCAGCCTCTGTCTCCCCACTCCCACTCCACCCCAGCCACCTGTTCCCATCTCACCAGTCCCACCCCACCAGCCTCCCACTCCATCCCAGCTCCTCAGCCTCAGCCCCACCTGTTCAGCCTCAGCCCCTGTACTCCAGCCCCAGCCCACCCCACCTCACTCCCACTTTCCCAGCCTCCCCAGCCTCAGCCTCACCCTTAGCCTCACCCTGCTTAGCTTTTAGCTTAGCTTTAGCTTAGCTTTAGCTTAGCTTAGCTAGTTTTAGCTTAGCTTTTTTAGCTTATTTAGCTTAGCTTTAGCTTAGCTTTAGCTTAGCTTAGCTTAGCTTTAGCTTAGCTTAGCTTAGCTTTAGCTAGCTTAGCTTAGTTTTAGCTTAGCTTAGCTTTAGCTTAGCTTTAGCTTAGCTTTAGCTTAGCTTTAGCTTAGCTTTAGCTTAGCTTTAGCTTAGCTTTAGCTTAGCTTAAGCTTAGCTTTAGCTTAGCAGCCTGGATATAATTTATTCCAACATGTGTATCAAAATTAAATATGAACACGTTATTAAAATAACTCTAGCCATATAAGCAGTGGGTTCTATCACAAACGCCCGACTGACACTCGCCCGAATTCCATCCCAATGACAAACGCCCGAATTCCATTCGCCTGAAAAGACCAAATTCCCGAAAAGACCATTCGCCCGAAAAGACCATTCGCCCGAATAGACTATATGCCCGAATAAACCCTTCACCTTACTTGATGAATAGTATATTTGATTTTCCACTTATTACATATTTTGTTGTACACGTCTCTCACATGTATCTAAATATTCGTTTCGTTTATGTGTGAAATAATAAGAAAAATAACGACGATATGTACTTTCTTTTTCATAATATCCAAATAATGACTTGATTTCTTTATATACGTATGCATGAAGTCCTTTGAGGTACCACCATCCGGGGTGACAATGGGTCTGGGGGTGAGAATTGGTCATCGCTTTCACCGGCAGTCTAGAGGTCGTAGAGCAAAATCGTTCAAAAAAAAATCTCTTATATTTTAGTCTTCTTGCCCTCAGATACATTTAATTTATTCTACAAGCACTCTAAGTAGTTGAAACAGTAACCGATTCTCACCCCCATTTGACCCATTGTCACCCCCGATGACGGTAGCTTCACACCTCAAGAATTTGGTCTGCATATTTTTTCCCTAGGGCTCAGGGCACCAAAATCCGGCGGAACGAGGAATCCGAGGTGTAAAGCCCCATTTAACATTGATTATAAATAAAATCTACTCATCACTGTCTTGCAATCCATTCACATAGAAAAAAAAGTCAGTTTCAATCGCTCAGCATTGTTGAGAGAATCAAATATTAAAATAGGTTTTATGTATGCTAGTCACTTATACCGGTCCACAAACATCCTGAAATTAATCAAAACCTGACGGAATGATTAGAGCAAAAAATAACGTTGCAAGGGTATTTATTTAAACCAATCGTCAAAAATACGAGGCGCAAATAGGAATTTACCCTTTTTTTTCATACATTGTTCTTTCTAAATGTATTGAAGACATGATTTATTCCTTAAGTATTAAGGTTCAAGCTAAATTCGTTTTAAAGATAAACAAAAACGTCGTATAATGTAACGCCGGCGACGACGTGATGAACTCTTATAACCATCAGAATGTAACTTATATATGTATTATATGTGTATATCGACAGATGATATATGACAACATTGGACGCAGAACCTTTCTTGCGATCGACTATCCATGGTAATGATGGGACGATCTTTCTATTTCCTTCAATACATCATTCAGTGTTGTAAGCACAATCCAAGATTTGGATAATTGGTGGAACATTCTCAACTGCTCCACAACATTTTGCTCAAGTGATCACAATTCACGGAACTGTAGGCGAAGGTCTACACCGTCGATTCGTTCCCTTGGTATTAATGCTAAAACACGGGAACGTATGATACAGCCTTTTGTTCATTGATGGAACGAAATTTATCAGTATACGTTATATCCAAAATATATACTACTGGATTTTAAGATGACTGAGATTAATGCTGAGGAACGTGTCTTCCCAAATTCAAGTTTCAAGGATGTTTATTTTTCCTCAACCAAAGTTTTGATTTAAGAAAACATCAGCGATTGGGATTACAATCGGCATACGGAAAGAATTACAGACTTCAACTTTCCTATAAACAGTTTGTTACCTTAGCACCTTTTCCATGTTAAAATATAACAACGACATTCAAGGAGGTTCGAAAATCTTGCCCAAAGAAACGTATTTTTTTATATAAACAAGTATTATGTGAATGGGGTGTACCCGCTAGGCATAATGGACGGTATACATAAATGACCCATAGAACAGCCCATGACATAAAGAAGGCAGAATTATGCCAAACGACCATTATGCCTAACGTACATTATCCCTAACGTTTGTAATGCGTAACATCCATTATGCCTAACGTAGCGAACTCATGTGAATGGTCGCCAATCAACGCACAAAAAGACCACTAGAGACCCACTTTTCCCCCCTTCATTATGGTCGGTATATGAAACTTCCAAACTTCCAAACTTCCTCGAACTTCCAATAACATTTAAGGGTGGTACAATAAGTGGAATACGCTTTTGAAACGAGGAAGTCCTCCGTTTTACAGCGTTCCAAAACAGTTCCAACTAAAATAAAGAAATGCTACCACTGCTACCCTACGACTACTGCAGGCCAATAAGAAATTTAAAATAGCAGAAAAGGATGAAAAACTAGACAAACTGGTACGTTCATTTATTCCAGGTGATTGGCATATTTTTTTCTTTTAATATGATTAGAAAAAATAACATGTTGTTATAGGATTTGGAGATATACATAAATATATGACCTATTCGGGCGAGTCTTTTGGTCTTTTCGGGCGTATGGAATTCGGGCGACTGTTACATTCGGGCGAATGGTATTCGGGCGAGTGTCATTCGGGCGTTTGTGATTGAATCAAGCAGTGGCTCTTAGAAGACCTACTTGCTTCTGAAATATACATTTTGGCCTTGAAATGATTTTATGTTCAATCGGCATTGTCAGAACTTTTGTCCGTGATTGTAAGGACGTGGCCAGGTATACAACTGCTACTGTATAGGAAAAGGTACTAATCCCAAGTACCAATTTACGACAATATACAGTAGATTGCTCAATTGAGCATTGTATAGCCACCCATGATTTGTACAATCACATATCATGGTGCCCCGGTAGACCGTTATTATTAAATAAAAATGTCCATCAAAACCAAGTACAGGGCTCGATTCCTGTGGTAATTCTGCACCTCTGGACCAATTTAAAAAAAAATCCCTAGGAGGAATCCCGAGAAATCTTTTGAAGTTTTTAATTAAAAAATTTCAAGAGAATCTATATTTAAATTCAATAATATCCCCAAAATACCTTCAAAGCCGTCCTAAAAGTGGTCCAAGTTGTTTTCAACCAGTTTGCATTTGTTGCCTTTATTACAATTATAAATTTTTACAACTGATTAAGCTCTCTAAACTGACTTAGGTATGTTTTTTGTATGGCTTGAAGCCGTCTATCTTCAAGAATGCTATGTTCAAATCCATTCATGAATTCACGTGCACGTTGCAGATTCTTTGTTGAATGCCATCCAGATTAAAGTTTGTATTTTTTATTGTATTCACAAATGTATTCGAGCATCAGAAGTAAAAATTGGAGTATGGAAAAAAATGATGAAAAAAACATGGGCTTGAATATTTGTTTAAAGTAGTGTAGTTGTTTAGCATTATATAACAGGTTAGATCTTCGGCAGATGCTGTAGCAATTGAAATGACGGAGCTTTATCATATTCTGAGATTTCCACGCAAAAGGATCATCGGACTGGTAATGACTCCAAAGATGGCGGTAAGGAAAAGCTACGAGTGAGCTCGGCATATAGAATGAGATCTCGAGAACCAAGGAAAACATCAGGAAAAATGCACAAGAGAAAGAAAAAAAATTACAAGCTTTGTGCATATTCTTTTGGGTTTTCGGTTACGACGAGGAAATATTCAATTTTTGAACTTTTAAAAACACTTTAAAAAAGAAGCAAAATGAACCTTTGCTTATCTCCGTCACTACACATCTAGTGCGGAATTGTTAATACGATTTTAAAGTTGCTCGAGAAGCGCCATGTTGAGTAAATTTATGGGTGAACCAAGTACAGGTTTTTTTTAAACTTTATTATCGTGGAGACCAAGTACAGATGAGGTATCAACAAATTGCATAGAGTTTACTAGAATCTCGATTTTTCGGATTACGGCATTACTCTGCTTGAACATTAACAATTTTCTAATTAATATTTCAATCAGCAGTTTCTGAATGATTTCAAAATAGTGTACGCAAGAAACAGCTTTTTGAAACACGAGCATGTTTTTGAGGAAGCAATTGATGGATTTGCTGCTGAAAAAAGCCGCAGCTTCCATTCACCTCAAAGTACCATATCTTGAATTATCATGTTTCTGAGTTCTGTAGAGGTACCGGAATAGGTTTTGGCTTACATATCAAACATGTCCGTTGATTAGAACTTTGACGCGATTTGGCAGCAAAGATCGGTTAATAAGTGTTGTGATCGAGTATAACAACTTCTAACTACTATTATTCTACAGTTCTACACGAACTCTGGTCTTACTTCTCTCCATTATGAACATAAACACTATATTAAAATTATTTTTTCCTTTCATTCTATTAAATATTGAAAGCAACACTTATACTAAACCCAAGCAAGTTAGCCATACAAAAACATACTTAAGTCAGTTGTAAATATTTATAGTTCTAATAACGGAAACGCGTGCTTAGGGCCATCTTTGGCGTTGTGCAAGAGAATGGTGTGTGGCGGCGAAGGTTGAAACAAGAGCTCGCCCAGCTCTACGGCGAACCCAGTACCCAGATCGGAGCTAAAGCTGGAAGGGTACGATGGGCGGGGCATATTTCAAGAATGCCGGACAGCAACCCTGCAAACCTAGTGGTTACTTCCGACTGGCAGGTTCAAGAAAAATTGAAGGACATCTATCTAGGTGGATTAATCAGGTTTTTTGGTGATATTTTTGGATTCTTATATGGATTCTTTTAAAATTTCTTAACTAAAAACTTCAAATCAAGATTTCTCGAAATTCCTCCTAGGGATATTTTTTAAATTGGTCCAGAGGTGCAGAATTACTACAGGAATTGAGCCCTGTACTTGGTTTTGATGGACATTTTTATTTTATAATAACGGTCTACCGGGGCACCGTGATATGCTATGCTATGCTAAACGGCATTGTCAGAACTTTTTTTTTCTCCGTTTTTTTTAATGTTGTTTCCTTGCTAACTGGTGAAATTAAAATTTGAGCAGAAACTCTAGCCGAATTACTCTGACGAATAAGATCATTGTAAACTGCGTTTTGGCTCCTTGACCAAGCGAAAATAATTTGTCACACCAATATTTTGAATTCCACACTCCGCCGTTTTGTTAAATGTTTGCGTTGTGCACCTTTGTCTTGCATCATAAAACGAATTGAAAAAAATCCCATTAGAAAGGCCAAAAACCACGTTAGGGGTCTATATAGCATTTTTTGTCTATTATCTTTCATGCTTTTGCATTTTTATTATGCATTACCACTACTGTTAGGAATTTTTTTCCAATTTTGAACAATGATTTTTTAATAATTTCGAAATGCAATCTCCGATCGAGCCAATTTTCAATGCAACTTGTTGCGAGTAAATCGGGTAATGCGAAGTTCCAAAAAGTGTGTCTACAAATGTTGTACACATACACACAACACACACATACAGACATCACCTCAGTTCGTCGAGCTCGATTGATATACAATATACAATTTGGAGTAATCTTAAAGCCTTTCGGTACAACTTTGTTGTACGAGAAAGGCAAACATGTAGAAACTGTGGTTGCCCGAAAGTTTAATATAATCTTCTTCGTATTGGCATTACATCCCAACACTGGGACAGATCAGTCTCGCATCTTAGTGTTTATCAAGCACTTCCACAGTTATTAACTGCGAGGTTTCTAAGCCAGGTTACCATTTTTGCATTCGTATATCATGAGGCTAACACGATGATACTTTTATGCCCAGGGAAGTCGAGACAATTTCCAACACGAAAATTGCCTAGACCGGTACCGGGAATCGAACCCTTGCTTGTTTTGTAGCCGCGCGTCATACCGCTCGACTAATGCGCGTAAGAATCGACCTCAGTTTATACCAATTTTTGGCAACATCATCTCATCGACCGACACAGAAAACAACGTCGAACAAGAATAAACTGCTCAGCACTCTTTAACGAGGTATAAAAAACAAATTACTTATTCAAATCAATGATAAAAAAATCAAACATTAAATGAAAACCCGTTTCATTGCTTTACGATTCGAGATATTTTTTCTTCTAAAGTGATTACGCAAATTGTTGTAATCATTATTTTGATCTATGCTGATATCGCCGATTATTTATCCAAATTAGATTATGTGAAAGATTTTTACATATTATGTCTCTTTAAAGGCAAGTCAAGTCCAACATCCGCTACGTTACAGATAATACCCACTGAAAATGTTTTTCATATTTCCATGTATTTGATTTGGTGATGATCAAGTTAGAGGCCTCAAACAATTTTGGTTTATGGGAAATTGGCCTTAAAATAAAACGAGATAAAATGTTTGACGGGAAAGGTCAATTATCAGTGCAGTAGTTCGAAGATACAAATACACTACTCAGAAGATCAAATATAGCTACCTGCCACAATTGTACGAAAAATCAAGTGGAAGCAACGGAATGGCTGAATCGGTGGGTGTTACAATACCTCTGTGGATTGCTTGGCCTTGCAGCTGGACCGCCACCTCTGGAGGCTAGTCCCAATCATAATAATAAACGATGCCTCCCCGAACGTAATGACGATCATTACGCGAGCAGTAATTTATTACAATTTCCTCCGGTTAATACGGTTGCTCGGTTTGTGTGAGTCGGCTAAGCAGCTTTGACGATCTCCAGCGCCACACCGACCGCGCTACCCGCGCACACCGTCATCAGCAACATCGCCGACCGATTCGATTCGTGTCGTCGTGAGCAAATGCAAACAAACGTGAAGAAGTGGTTCAAATGATCCTCAGGAAGCCTCACGGCATAGAAGTCAGAGAGTGGGAGCTGGTCGCGCACACATAAAACAAGAAATAAAAAATATGAATCGTACCGCGCCAAGAGTTCCTCTCCTTTCGCGCCACATGCCAGAAGGAAGCATGGCAGCGCAGAAGTTCGACCGATGTTTATTCATATGAATGTGCCCTCACATGCCTGGTCACGGATACACGATCGTAAACAGATCACAAATCAATGGGTTCACGGACAGGGGACAGGTCTTAATGGCCATCTCTCTCTTTCTAAGCTGCATGTTGAACTTCATATTTGTGGACGAGGTGGAGCGAAAGGCACTGCGGATGCTGGTTGCTGCATCCAAGCCTTCCTTTAAGGTGCGTCCCACGCGGAATCTATCCATTGCCAAGTTTGTCAAGTTTAAGGGAAAGAGCAATAGGTACCTCCGAGGATTTCGTAGAAGATAAACAAGATTTATGAAGTCAAAGATCGTTAAAACAAACTATTCGTGCTGTAGATAGTGGAAACACTGAACTGAATTTAGTAGTACAATGGAGAATGATTCCGAAGCTCATCAGTCGAAATTTATTGCATGTTCCAGCAAGTTTATTTGCTGTTTTAATTCGGATACAATAATCAGTGGAAATAAAATTCGTTCCGGCCACTATTTTGATTGATTCCTGATGATATTCAGAATTATGAAGTCAAAATAATTAATAAAAAAAATGTATCAATTAAGATTTTAACGCGTTCTCAGTTACTGTTATCAGGGGGATCAAATGGGCCACTATTTCAAGAACTTAGAATGCCTGGAAACCTGATCCTAAGAGTCCCAATAAAATCACATTTAGTTTCATGTTTTATTCACTCGCTCTTTTTTTGGTTATTCAATTTTCGCTTGGATTTTTTGAGACAATTCGCTTCTTAGCATTACGCGAAGACAGTAACAATTGCTGCACCTTTTTTGTTCAACCGTTAAAACCACCGAAAATCTGTAAAATTATTTACCGAACAGTTCTGCTGTTGAGATTTCGGTGAAAGATTTCCGTGAAAATGTAGCCTCGTCTCGGTCTTTTACGTTAAGCTATACACAGTTGAATCAGAAGCTGATATACACGGAAACTAGAAGAGAAAGTAGAAGTAAGTTGATTACTCTCTGCGTAAGAGTTGGGAAATGATCACCCACTGCCCCATAGGTGCTAATGTCAAAAACACGTTCTGTGAATTGCAACCTCCAATGAAACGTGATCCCAAAACTTCGTGTGAAGCAGGAAGTCTCGTTTTTCATCTGCGTAGAATCAAATATCGAGACAGCTTCATTTTCCCAGCACACGATACCAGCTGAGCACCTACGCTGGCATCGAAGGCGGTGGACGGTAACAATCCTATCGGCAAGCTGGTAATGCAGTTAGTAGCCCCTAAAACATCGACAGACGGTCTAAGCCTTTAAGCGGATTTCGAGGGCCGCGCCACTCTTAAAGTGTTGAGTAGGTTTCGATGCTCAAACACGGCGCGATTTAAGCTCGACTATCTTTATCACCGGGCGTCAAAGGTGGAAGCGCACCACCAAACAAACCAGATACACTAATGTGCTAAGAGTCTTAGGTGGCCTCTACCAATCGCCAGGGAACTTGCACGCGGTATGTGTCAATCGGCGGCATCGCAGCTTTTGCAAACGAGCTTCCCTAACTAAGAAGCTCAGCGATTATGAGAGGCTGCTAGTGGGCAGCAGCGGCATTGATCAGAGTGCAAAAGAAATATTATTTTATAATTTTATAATTCAACAACTGCATTAAAATCGCATAAATGCTTGACCAGATGCACTTCAAAGCACTGCTGCTCAGGCAGGCTGCGTATGGGTATGCTTTTTTCTCGCAGGCGCAGTTTCGTATAATTTATGGCACGGTGCGCGGTGTGCAAACACTAATCACAACTGGAGGATCGCACCACTCTCGCTACATACATGTTGGTCGAATAACATAGAGGCGATTCAAACGTTACAATAAAATACGGACGGAATAGAGTCATGAAATGTTATCTGATTGTGGTATTGGAGCCAAATTCTTCAGATTTATCTTTATATTATTTGGAAAGTTTCAGGAACAAAAATGAACAAAAGCCGAGAACCATGATGAAAATGAATTAAAAATCGTTAAAAAGAAGTTCCGGTGACTTTGACCTGAATTTTGTTTTTTATTTGCTTGCAAAAAACTTAATTTACATTTTGCAATCTCAAACTTTTACCAGCAAAATGTAAATTAAGTTTTTGGTTTCTATTTTGAAGTTGAAAAATCAAATCCGTTCGAAGTGAAGTGTGAAGTGTGAGTGTGAAGCATGTAAAACTTTCAGTAGAAGGGTCGTTTGGCTGAAGCTCATTTGACCAAAGGGGACAAAATTTGGCCGAAAAAGCTGTTTGACTAAATGGATCATATGGCTGAAAAGATCATTTGGTCGGAAATGCCATTTGGCCGAGATGGTCGTTTGCCAAAACGGACCATACGGATGTCGTTTTCTGAACATGACATTTGGCCGAACAACAGTGAATGTGAAAAGTGCGAAGTGACGTCTCACATCTTACTTCTCATTTCTCATTTCCCACTTATATCTCATATCCCACTTATCTCACTCCTTATCTTCGCTTCTCACTTCTCACAGTAATAATTGTGAAATGATAAATGAGAAACGAAAAAGGATGTGAGATGCTAATGGAATACTAATTGTGTTTCACTCCTCATCTTGCACTTTTCATTTCTCACGGTTGGTTTTATGTTGTTCGAATAGTTGTAAATATTCGATCGAGTCTGTATCATTTGTGCTATTTTGTGTACCGTCAAGTCACCATTCACCGTGCATTTTAGAGAACTTATCATGGCGGAGCGCTATCCAGATGTATAAAATTGAAAATAACACTCTTGAACAGGCTTGTAAAATGTCATCTGCATGTCATTTGACTAATTTGTTCATAACTTTCTTTAGAAGCAAAATTTCTTCCATAATTTTGAATGTACTCATAACGCTTGAGTAGGGCTATATTTTTGTCCAAGGGTACATTTCTCTAAGTATAACATCAAAGGCTGAAGAGCGAAAACTCTCCAAAATGTCACGTGTCATTTGACATAATGTCATTTGAATGACATTTTGCCTCCCACGCCCCAGATTACATATTTACAACAAAGTCTCGTTAGACAAAGTTGTAGGCCCATTTAACCGCTATAAGTTCGTCATACAACATGAATTGATAGCTACCTTCTGAAAAAAGTTCTGGGAAAATTATACAAACGAATGCAAATGACATTTTACAACACTGCTCTTGAATACTGTTGTGTACATTAAACAGTTATTTCAATTCGAGTAAACATTAGAAACTATCTGTTTTTGGCAAGATAGATGGATTTAGATTACTTTTCATGATATGTTATGGTCTCCTTCCACCGTGATAGCGCACCATTTACCGTGCTGGTAGGTACCCATTTACCGTGCATAAGAACTTTTCATTCAATTCGATTAAAACATGAACCCAAACGTTGAATTTAAAATGTTAATCGTGACTTTTATTTTATTAGGTAGGTAGAAACATGTGAAGTTTATGTGCTTTAGTGTAACACTTAAAAAACAGAACAAATTCATATAGTGTACCTATGCATATAAAAAAGAAAACAAAATTTAAATTCATAACAACAAAGAGGAGGGTGGACAATGTCTCGCTTCTTCTTTCCGCAACCAGCCGTCTCGGACGCCGATGGTATGGAAAAAGACTTTTGAAACGCATTCTCCTCAGAGTCTGGCCATGTATCTTCACACTCAATTGGAGGCAAGTTCATTGGAACTGGTGCAGCTCCACTTTCAACGGTGCATTCATGATCTGTTGAAGAATAGAATATAACTTAAATTAAAAAGTCAAAATCATATCAATCAGTATTAACCTTTATCGTTGGCAACCGAATCAACGACATCTTCACATTCAGGACTGCGGTTAACTTGATCCTCAGCAACGGAACAATCTACAAATATAGCAGCAGCGGATTGATCTTTCTTCATTCCTTGCCACAAGTAGAATAGATTGGTATCCGCAACATTTCCTTTCCAGAGCACATCGTTCTTGGCCTTCTGAAACTCAAAAAACTGCCTAACAGTCAAGCGACCTTCAAGCGCCTCCAAGAGCTTGACCTCTTCAGGTTCCTGGTGCTCAGGTTCGTTGCCTCCATTTTCAGGAACAGGCAATTGACCAGCACTGGAGGGAAGCGATTGGTAGTCCACCGCATCTGGATTCCATGGGTAAATTCCACTCTTCCTGAAGCCATTCCTGATTGCGGTCTCCTTCCCGATAAATGCATCCAAAGCCCGTTTCATCATCGGACAGAAGTCCGCTTTTGCGATTGTCTGAACTCCACGTTGACTACGCTTGTCGAGGATCGTCTCTTCCCAGTATTTCTTCAGCGGACCGAAAAAGCTAACGTCAAGCGGTTGAATAATTTGTGTAGAATTCGGATATAAAGCAATCAAAACAATTTGATTGCAGATGCAGAAATCAATGCTCATTAGCGTCACGTGACTCTTATGACCATCAACGAACAATAGAACAGGAAACGAGATTCGTTGTTCTTTCAGCCAGGGAAGAAAAATGTTCTTAAGATACTCATAAAAAGCATTTCCTGTCATCCATCCGCTTTCTGTTATCCCAACTCCGTAGTATTCAGGGGCATTCCTAGCTATTTCTCCTGGAAGCCGACTTTTGTAGGGGAAGAAAACTAACGGCGGGACCAACCTCCCAGCTGCATTTCCGGCAAACAGCGCTGTGTAGTTTTCTTTATCGCCATTTCCGAACACGGATTGGACATGCTTAACATCCTTTGGAGCCAAATATTTTTTGTTGCGGACAACCAGTTGGAAAGCTGATTCATCCAAGTTAAAAATTTGGTTCGGAAACTACAGCAGATGTTCGTAGCCCTCTTCCCTGAGCAGTGTTAATGTGTTCTGGAACCAATTCCGTACTTGCAGTTCCGTTACTCTTGCCCTGTGTTTACCGAATACGTTAAATTTCCTGCAAGACACTTGAGGGTGTCTTTTAACAAACATCGCCATCCACTTTCTCCCAGGAATCCCATTTTAAATGGAGTTTGACTTTTGAGTGTGACAGGGAAACCAGATCGAGCCGAATGTCTAATCCACTCTACCACTTTACGTTCCGTTTCTGTAGAGAGCACCGTTGATTTTCTTGGCTTTGCTCCAGGGATATATTTGCCACGGATTTTATCCCGAAGCGTCTGCTCCGGAACACCAAAAATCCGACCCGCGGACCTCACGGACGATCCACGCCAGACGGCGTCCAGTGCTTTCTCCAAGTCTTCCACGGAATACCTTTGCTTCTGCGGCGTTTCCTGGTTCATCCTGTTCAAAATTACAGCTATATCATTCATACTATTTAAAATTTCGATGCACGGTAAATGGAGGCAGTTGTTTTTTTGAGGATCCATTCGCCGTGCATTTTTGTTTTTGTGGAAAGTGAAGTTTAACACATATATTCGGATTAATTTTATACGTAAACTTAAAATACACAACTGATACTTCAGTGCACGGAGACTAAGAGGTAGGGGAAGTGGGGGTAGCACGCCCATAGGGGTTAAAACGCGCCACCCCTGAATAAGGTTAAATATCCCCATTTTGATTATTTTCAATAGTCTATACGATAAAGCAATGAAAAATATTGCCATTGGATACATATATTTCATGATTTTTCTCTAGTTATACATGAAAAACTCGAAAAAACGATTTTTGCGTGTTTTGATGCAATTCTAGCTCGGTGGAATTTAGTCTTTCTGTCGCTGTTATACATTGATAAATTAATAATTGAGCCATGAGCCATGCTGCTTACTCGTGTTCTTTATGTTCCACACGAAATCGTCGTCAAAAATGGTTTTAAAACGATTTTATGGGCCTTCAAACTTCTGAGGTCGGTGTGGGGCTTTACGCCCATGCTCATTTCGTATGACCGAAACAGCTGAAACATTCGGTTAATTGCCTTAATGTAGGCAATTAAAATGAAAATCAGTACGATAAGCACATGCGCGTTTTAACCCATCCACTGGCGCATCTCACCCCGCATGGTTTCAAAATCATTTTTTTCGGGTGCTTTTTAAAAATCAAATTTCTGTGCAATAAAATGGACAATTAGATATCTGTTATCGGTAGTCAGTCGCAGATATGCTGTTCTTCAGTATGCGCTGATGAAAACTGGCTGAAATGGTGGTTTTCATTGATAAAAATGGCATTTTCCTTAACGTGGGCGTCCTACCCCCAGTTCCCCTAAAGGTCACTGAAAAATTCACTTTTTTCACTAGTTTTTAACGAGCGCAGTTTTCACTTCGTGCTTAAAAACAAAGGTGGAAGCAGATAGCCAAAGGATGTAAACAAACTCTAACGTCAAAACAGCTGTTGAAACAGTTATATTCCACAGTAATTACTCGGTGAAGATTCTTCTGAGCTTCTTTGTCGGAGCTGATGTTAAAATATAGCATTTTCCATTTTTTCGTGAAAATAATGCAAATTGCTTTGAAACCCCACGGTGAATGGTACACCCACGGTGAATGGTGACATGACGGTATGTTTTATTTGTTGTTTCTGTGTCTGGACCCAAGATGAAAGCCTGAAAGTAGGCAATAAAATGTTTAGTTGTGACTTCTCCCAAGTTTGTTCCAGACACAGACATCGAATCGTTGATGCCTAATGGCATTAATTGATTCGAGATGCCCAAATAGGATAAGAATCCTACACAAAAGGTTCGGCTATGAATACAGCAAACTAATTGTTGTAGACAAAAAGCGCAACACGCAATAAAAATATATTTGCCGGATTTGTCTGATGGACCAAAATCTCATATGAAACCTCGGCATTTCCCGTAATGGGCACCACCAAGCCGTCTCTCTCAGGGCACCCGGAGGGAACGTGCATTAGTTAATCTTTATGTTGTTATAAAATAATTGTAGCGTGGGGCTTGTTACACTGGCGCCCAGCTAAATAACCCACAATGATAAGAATGACGATTTGAGATTACGACAAGTATCGATTTGATTGTTTAGTGTGGGATTCATTTGATTTTTTACTTTTTATTTTTTATTTTTCACTTTTATTTAATAACAACATTTTACAGCTGCTGCTGCTGCGGCGGTGGTTGCTGTCGCTTCTGCTGCGGAGGTGCCTGCGGTGGCTGCGGGGGCTGCTGCGGGAGCTGCTGCTGTCCGCCTCTCCTTCCCCGCCCTCTTCTCTGTCTCAGCGGCGGTATTGAAGGCCAAGATGGCGGCGGTCCCCACATCTGAGGCCTTAGATTTGCGCCACAATTTGGACAAAAATTATTCATACTGCTTAGTTTTGATCGATCCTAACAATAACTTAATACTACTAATGCACATATAGTAATGCAAACCCTTTGTTTGCCAGAGTATACTGATACTATTCTTCCCCTTCTATAAATTTCATAATAAGCACCAGCGAGTTCTGGTAGATGTGTGATCTAACGCCATGACTGATGACCAGAAGTCTTCGACAAAGTTCTTGCATCGTGGAGCTACTTTTAACTAATCTTCCGTTGCGATTAATCATCCAATTCATCACAATCCCTTGATAATGAAAGGGGTGTGAGATGTGTATCTTTAGCATGCACAATATCTTAAGGCTAACTGTACATATATACACATAATAATTTGGATTTTGAGTGATTGTTCTAGGGAAAGGACGATTTAATTTCCAGGAACGACAAGAGCCCACGCATGGAGGTTTTACCGCGCCTCAGGTCGCGTTGCTTCTGGGTGTAACCCGGGATGATGCTCTTGTCGTACCCCCTTTTCCAATCACTATGTTCAAGTTTTGGGGATTTGTCTTGTTATTGGACTCGGAAGCATCACCTGGTAGGGGAAATGTTCCGATCTCCATCTCACTGTACATATATCCATCTCATCGCTAAACAAAGAAATGCGGCACCAAATTTGTCGCTTCTTCTTGTCAACATGCGTGCTCACTGCTGGAAAAAATCACAAAAATAATAAACAAACCAATTTCCTTACCATTGCTTTGTTTTTGATGGGATGGAAATAGGAGCTATGAGATGAAGTGGCGAACCGTTCCCCTATATCTGGTATTATTGGCTTGTCCTTTCTTGGATCAACCCGGTTTTTAGAGCCATGTGCTTATTTACATTGTAGCTCTACCATGACTCCACTATTGTCGTTATTCTTCATCTAGACGGAGAGGTAGAATTTTATTAGTTTTTGCTCATCACGTCTGATTACTGCGTATCCCGTAAACGGTGTTTTTGTAGCCTAGGGCATTTGTTGACAGGTGTAACCTATGGACATTGCTGGTCACTTTCAGGCTTTCATCTTGGGTCCAGACACAGAAACAACAAATAAAACATACACAAAATAGCACAAATGATACACACTCGATCGAATATTTACAACAATTCGAACAACAAAAAACCAACCGTAACAACATATTGCAGAAGTAAGTAAGGCTAAGAGGGAAACTGATAAGGGATTAAATTATGAGTTTAGGTCTAAGGTAGCTGAACATATATATCAGGAAAATCATTCAATTACGACATCAAACATAAAAAATTTAAGAAATGTCTCTCCTCCGTGGAAATTTGATGTTGCTGAGAGCTTGGAAATCTACCGACAGGTACAAACGCGGTTGTTGAATAAAGATCAAGGAAATGGTAGCTCCTGGCTCTTCAAGCATTAAGCGCAACAAGCGAGTAGAAGTAAGCACCGTAGTAAATGCATCTAGATAAGTACCTAGATAAATTATTATACCTACGCATAGTATGAATAGTGTAAGCTGCGATCATTTTCTTCAAGTCGAGTCAAGTACGAGACACTGAAGACGGCCTTACTGTTGAGGTCGAAATACGTATCTGTCAAGATACAATTAAGTGGTGGAATTCAATGGGATTCTACAAACTCGTCTTATGACAAGTGAACATATTCCACTAAAAGCTCAAACTAATTTTCTTAACCAAATCGATACAATTCCCAATCCGAAAATTGCCTAGACCGGCACCGGGAATCGAACCCAGCCACCCTCAGCATGGTCTTGCTTTGTAGCTGCGCGTTTTACCGCACGGCTAAGGAAGGCCCCTCAAAAACATCTCAGCATATCTAAAAAAAATAAACAACTTCTGCGGTTTATTAACAGGATACTGACCAAATAAATATTATTTCAAAGAACATGTAAAGTTTAAGATGATACCTGTCGTTTTTGTGAAAGGGAATAAAAGATTCTGAACAATTAATTTGTACCTGTGAAGCACTTTCCAAAAACCACGCATTTTTTCGATAAAGGATTGATGCAACCATCAGATGTATGGATAACTTCTCTAAGGAAGGCAATACATTTCATTAAATATGTTTAACCTTACTTGGATAATGTCTACAATCAGCTATGGAAATCACTCAAGTTCATAGGGACATGACACATTGCAAAGCACACACACATTCAAACGGGGACTGCCACAATAGGTTAATCAATTGTTCGCAATGGAAAATGTACCCAACAGGGAAAAATTCGGCGGACCATAGGTCGTTGCGCCAAAAATTGTTTGTACTACTTGTACATGGCCGGGATTCTGCTAATACGCATCAAACGCCAGTAAAAAATAGTAAAATTTTCGCCCAAGTTTTCATGCAAGAGATTCAATTCATCACAAATTATATCGGATATTCGTTATATTCGAGGATATCCTACAACATATTTTCGCTATGAAGCACACGAATGAACAACGGAAAGAAGATCCGAACAACCATCGAGTGGCTAGTATTTGAGTTCATTCCTTTTGATGTTTTTATTCACTCGTTGGTCTAATCATTCGCCAACTCGAATACCACTCGCAGCGAGTCGTTGGAAAAAGAAATGTGGCCGAATGATGACTCGCGAAGAGGCAAAGATTGCCGCTCGCGAAGAAGAGCCACAGCAACCCTGCTCATTTCTCACTGTGAAAAGTGAGTAGGGAGACGTCTCACTTCTCAATTCATACTACTCACTTTTTATAGTGACCAGTGAGAAATGAGAAGTGGGACGTCTCACTTCTCACTCCTCATTTCTAACTTCTCACTCTGAAAAGTGAGTAGTGACCCTTTCGGCCAAATGACCCTTTCATCCAAATGACCCTTTCGCCCAAATGACTCTTTGTACCAAATGACCCTTTCGGCCAAGTGACCCTTTCGGCTCAATGGCCGTTTCGGCCAAATGGCCCTTTCAGATAAATGAGTCTTTCGGCCAAGTGACTCTTTAGCCAAATGACCCTTTCCGCCAAATGACCCTTTCCGCCAAATGACCCTTTCGACCAAATGACGCTTTCGGCCGAATAACCCTTGCGACCAAATGACCCTTTCGGCCAAATGACCTTTTCGGCCAAATGATATTTTCGGCCAAATGACCTTTTCGGCCTAATGGCCCCTTCGGCCAAGTGATTCTTTCGGCCAAATGGCCCTTTCAGTCAAATGACCCTTCCGGCCGAATTACCCTTTCGACCAAATGACCTTTTCGGTCAAATGATCTTTTCGGCCAAATGACCTTTTCGGCCAAATGACCCTTTCGGCCAAATGACCTATTCAGTCAAATGAACCTTTCGGCCTAAAGGTCCTTAGCGGCCAAGTGATCCTTTCGGACCAATGACCCTTCCGACCGAATGACCCTTTCGACCAAATAACCCTTTCGGCCAAATGACCTTTTCGGCCAAATGATCTTTTCGGCCAAATGACCCTTTCGGCCTTATGGTCTGTTCGGCCAAATAGTATATTCGGCCAAACAACTTTCCGCCTAGTGGCCTTCGGCCAAACGGCTCTTCCCCATTTTGCCTGATAACTGTTTCGACCAAATGCCCATTTCGGCTAAAGGAAGTTCGGCCAGAGGATTTTCATCTTATCGTCCTATTGGACCAAAGAGTTCGATGAGCACTACTTGTTAAGATCATTTTTGCAAAATGGCATATATGTCACTTTCAGATTACGGCAGAATGGGCATTCGGCCAAATGGCTTCCAGCCGAATTAATTTCGGCCAAACGAACCTCCCCAGTCGTTCGAATGTCGTTTGGTCGATTGCCAGTGGCCAATTGCCGATGATCGAACGAGTCGTTTGACCGAATAATTGGGTATTGTTTAGATAAAAGAGAAATGAAGGAATGAAAATGAGGAATGAGACATTTCTCAATTCACATAAGAAATAGGATTAAGATGTATGGAGTGAGAAATGTGAAGCGAAAGATGAAAAGTGAGAAGTGAGAAGTTAAAAGTTGAAGGTTAGATGTGTCTTTACGAAAAGTAAAAAGATAGATGTGTGATATGAGGAATGTGAAGTGAGAAAAAAAATTAAAGAGTGAAGTATCTCACCACTTACGTTTCTTTTCTCAACATCTCGTATCTCACTTCTCTCCTCTTGCTTCTGTTGTTTTCACTACTCACTTCGTACTTCTTCCATCCCAACTATCACATCTCACTCCTCACCACTCTCTTTTCATTCCTCATTTCTCACCTTTTACTGCTCACTACTAACTTCTAATTTCTCATGTCTCACTTTTCATTTTTTATTGCTTATTTCTCACTACTTATTGCTCAATAAAGAAACAAATTTCAACTATTCTGTGGAGCACTGCATTTGGTCAAATGACCCTGAACTGTTTGGGTGACAATTGAATCAAATTAAACAATATATGTGGAAGCGGAAAACGAGCAGGTGTTTCAGGGTTCTTTTGATCCATCCACCTTCCGTAGCTGCATGGAATCTGATACCACCCACTGGTACTTCTAATCATGACTGACGATTTTCTTAATCCAGCATTTGGATTAATCGTCAAACCGAAAAAGCAGGCTTTGGTGACCAGCCTGACGTAACATTCTCTGCAACTCCACTATGCCCCGGAATCCAGGCGAACACACTTGAAATAAATCGCCGATTTCTGTGAAATTTCACCGAAATCTCAACAGCAGAACTGTTTGGAGAATAACTTTACAGGTTTTCGGTGGTTTTGACAGTTAAACAAAGGAAAAATCGCCGAAAATTCGGTGAAATAATTACCGAATAATTCTGCTGTTGAGATTTCGGTGAATTGAAGCAAAATTCACCGAAATATGTGAAATGATTTTAGTGTGAAGGCTATCCGTTGCTGTACGAGAATAGCCCGAATCCAAAGGTGTCTCATGTGGCCGTTAAGAAGCGCAACAGTTGCACGGGAGGAGTCAGTCATGTCTAGAATCGGTTTGACGGCGATGAACATGAGTGGTGGCGTTAAACAGGGCCGTGGTTTCGGCCTTCGATGTATTACTTGAGAAAACTATCCAACACTGTTAGGTTCCTACTAGGGATCCTATAATGAGAGATATGCGAAAGCGGCCATTGTAAGCCAATCGAGCATTGAGAACTGTCAAAACGTGAGCCAAATGAACATTGTTATTGTTGCAGATCGAGACGAGGTTGAGAGGTATTGAGATAGATTTTAAGAAAAGTTTCATCGAATAAATATTTTGTTTTACTTTCGCGAATAGAAGTAATATAGTTTTTGTATTGTGTTTCGCCTGTTTGTATTGCACTTTTATTTTAGTGATAAAGCTTATTTAAACACTGTTAGTGGACAGACAAACATAATCCAAATTGTTATCAAATGTAAAGTCATATACAAGCTTCAACACTTTGCGCTGCGGCAAGTGCTGGAAGCGTTTGCTAACAAAAGTAACAGCGTTGCTAAATCGTCTGGAAAAGTATTGCATATCTCTCATTATAGGATCCCTAGTTCCTACCCATGAGTGACTCCTAAATCGACCCCTTGCCTCGAAACGAAACAATCGGTAGAGCGATGCTCGTGGTTGCTTTATTCCGTGTTCAGCAACGCAGCAACCAGCCTACAAGGGCTTCCGTATTGTCTCCTCTCTAGAAACATTTTCGCGATTGAGTGATTCTGACCACTGGGAGGAGACTGACGCCAGCCACCACGCGCAGGATCCAGTCTCCTCCAATGAGAAAAGAAGCGGCGAAGTAAGCAGCTTTGAGGCAGCTTTGCTAGCAGGAGACCGGAGGCGACTCAAACATAGCGGTTGAATGTCGAGGTTAGTACGTTTAGGAGATTGCCGAATGCAATGCAGGTGATCTCAAAACCGTACAATAACGGCAGTCTAGAATGAATTACGCAACACAATTCCTTCGGTGTTTGGATGACGTGGCAGAGCTGCCTACAATCTAGAAATATTTGGTACAAGGATCGGTTGACCAAATCTACGAACAGGGCATTAACGGAAAGGGGAAGGTTATTCCATCTGGACCCGAGGACCTCCGCTACTTCTGCCGAGGGCAAATGAAAACTCGATGTAAGAGCATTGGCGTAACTACAGGGGGCTAGGGGAGGCTATAGCCCCACCTAGAACCAAGCTAGCAACCCTAGAATTGTCGCTACTTTGCATAAGATTTGCACATGTCTAGCTCTCTGATCATATCTGCGTAACTGCAGCGTATAAAATCTACAGCAAGTTGAATCTATTTCATCAAGTTTTCAAACTTCGAACTAATTGTTGTATCTTGCGATATGGATGCTTAATACGAAAGACATTACGCTCCCTTGATTCTAAGCGGTAGATATAATTGCTTAAGATCACTCCTTTCGGAATCCAAGTTTAAAAGTGCTCGCGATTTCGGGGGCACACCGCTCGATACGGAAGCAACGCACAACTGTCATTTTTATTATTTCACGCATGCTGCGACGCAGCAAAGCTAAATCAACAAAAATGACAGAAAATGCGAGCACTTTGTAACTTGGAATTTACCTTAAGGTAAATTACGCACGAATTTACACTTTTGGCCACGTAGCTCCAAAAGCAAAAGAAAGGTAATAGTAGAAAGCAGTTTTCATATTTGCTCACTTGCAGTGCGCACAAGAAAGTGCTAATTACCTATGAATTGACATTTGTGCCGCCAAAAAACGAGATGAGGAATAGGACAGCCAAGGTGGCAGCCATATTGGGACTCTGTTGTGATTGTCCTTAGACAAGTTGGAGTTAGAACAATATTTTCATGCTAATTGAATAAATAACACAAGCAGGGCCGGATGTATGGGGGGGCCGGGGGGGCCGTGGCCCCGGGCCCTCACAAATCTTATGTACCAAAACCAACCTTTTTTGTACATTTTGGGGCCCCCACATACCGTCGGCCCCGGGGCCCCCTTCCGGCTAAATCCGGTCCTGAACACAAGTAACAAACTAAACGAATAAGTACAATTTCTGAAATTTTGATTGAATAAAGGAAATTTAATCAAAATATTAAACAGCCTGTAATATTGAGACAAAATAAAAATTTATTACCTTTAAAAAAAAACAGTGCTAACCAACTTGATTTGGACCCCTACACATTTTGGACCCTCCTGGCGACATTTTCTTGTTTTCTGAACTAAAATCAATGCTGCTGCTAGTTCCTCCATTGGCTTCAAAAAAATAATATTGTTCAGCATCTGTCTCACTGGTTTCCCGTGCGAAAATAGCGATATTTAGATGAAATTTCGAGGAAACGAGTTTGTTCAAGGAGGCGAGCGTTACAATGCGTTACGCTTAAAAGTATACACCACTGAAAATCTCAGAACGTACACAATAACTTCTGGCGAAATTGTGAATTCAAAACGCAGGAATCTTCTCATTAATGCATGCCAATCGAAAGATTGCTTCGACGAAATTGACCAGTGTAAATTAGAAATTAGACCATGAAGAGAATAAATTGGGGGTACTTAAAATGTGTACATTCTGGGGTCCAAAATATGTTGCACTATCCAAAACGAAGAATATTTTCATTTCAGAAAATGGCAAATTTCACTGGTTTATCAATAACTGAAGCCCATTTCGAATTTCTTTTTCATAAATAAAACCTTCATCTTTAAAATTGTACCATTTCCGCCCGTATCGAACATGTATTTCAATATATATAAGCACATATTGGGAAGCACTTCCTCTAGGGGCCAAAAATAGGACAGTTACCCTCAGAGTGTAAAATAATCGAATTTTTTTTGGTGAAGTCTACCTTTCTTCACTTGTCAGTTCACTTCCAGACACATTCATAGTCGGCTCTGGACTGTCATTATTCGGTTGAATATTAGTCATTGAATATTTATGCACATTTTACAAATTGGTTAATTATCTGAAATCTAAACACGTTTCAAATGAGTGAAGTAATTTATCACATAGAACTGAATATTATTTTCGCCCGTGAGGCACTTTCAACGGTAAACATCGACATAAACAATGCTAATTATGTTTTTTCTGCACATAGTAAGCACACTCAGTGATAGTCGAATGAATGAATTGGTAGAGTAGTCGTCTGACTGTGTCATTCTATGTTTTGAATATTCATGCGATCTTTGTCAAAATTCGGAGCGAAGTTGCTTCATGAAGATGAATATTTTAGGCTCTGGTCACTAGATCCTTGTGAGTAGTTTTTGCTGAATATCTAGCTTTCTAACATAATCCTTAGGAACAAGCATCTCAGAATTCATAAATAAATTCACTTGCGTTTTGAAGGCACGCCATTCAATAAAGCTCAATACGGAAGCAATACACAACAACTTTTATTATTTCACGCATGCGACGCAGCTAAGCTGAAATAAAATGACAGTTGTGCATAGCTTCCGTATTCAGTGGTGTGCTCTTAAAAACGCGAGTATATTTTAATTTGGATTCCGGGAGGCTTGTTCTTAATGATGCATGGTATTTATGAAGAGATTGTCAAACATTTCGATGATGTGGTAGCCAAGTACAACGTATCGTATGGACATTTTGATGACATGTATTTCTGCAGATTTGTCTGGTAAAGTGTTCTAGGAATGTTGCTGCTATTTCCCAAAAAAAATAATTTCCGATAATCCTACTACGTTTCATGAGATTCGAAAAAAGCTCGATAAATCCTCATGTTTCAAGAAGAGGCTACTAAAATGTAAATGAGAATGAGCTTGGAATTCGTTTGAATGGATATATAAAATTCCACAGTCATCGTTTGCTTTGCGACGCTCCTATGTTTTTTTTATGTATCGATGTTTTTGAGAAACCTACACAACATTTCTAGATTTTCATATCAGGGTTATTCAGGTCATCACTGGATTTGTTGAAACGCTGTCTGGTAGGCCTACTTCTGGACAGCGGTGAGCGGAAACGATAACTTTTCTGTGTGAAACTTGACTAGAAACAATAGAAAAAAGTTAGCCCCCCTAGAATGTTTCCTTAGTTACGCCCATGTGTAAGAGAAAGGCAGGTTGAACGTGAAGCTCGACATGTCCGACTTGAAAGTTCTCGAATGAAAAGGATCTGGTGGTGATGAACTTCTGGAATTCGGCTGGATAACCACTTGACAAGACAAGCGAGAAACATACTCCCGAGCGCTTTGGCAACTTCCGGAATGTGGGATATGGTACGGTATTCAACGTCAAGGTGTATACGACAAAACTATGCTTGCCACACATGTTGGCGATGGCCCCTACAGAGCAGGCTCCAGAGATGTTGGAGAGGATCATCGCGGGGCTCTTCCCACGTCACGACCCAAGTCCCTGGCCTCCCTTTGTGGAGCTGCCACGGGCCAGGGTGGCCGACGAGGGAAGAGTAACGTTGGCGGAACTTGCGGGGATTGCACAGTCCCTTAGTGTAGGTAAGGCGCCAGGACCGGATGGTATTCCGAACCTGGCCATCAAAGCGGCCATTGCTGAGGCTCCCGAGATGTTCAGATCTGTCATGCAGAGATGCCTGGACGAGGGAGTCTTCCCTGAAGCATGGAAAAGGCAGAGCTTGGTCCTATTGCCAAAGTCGGGAAAACCACCAGGGGGATCCGTCGGCATATAGACAAATATGCCTGCTTGATACGGCGGGGAAGGTGTTCGAGAAGATCATCCTCAACAGGTTGTTGATACACACGGAGGGTGCGGATGGTCTATCGAGTAACCAGTTTGGCTTCCGAAAGGGTAAGTCGACCGTAGACGCTATCTTGTCGGTTACCAAATCCGCGGAGATAGCTATCCAGCGTAAGAGGAGGGGAGTTCGCTATTGTGCAGTAGTGACACTCGACGTGAGGAATGCTTTCAATAGTGCCAGTTGGGCAGCTATTGCAGATGCGCTCCTGCGTCTTGGAATTCCCGAGTACCTGTACAAGATTCTCGGCAGCTACTTCCAGAATCGAGTACTGGTATACGACACGGAGGCGGGTCGGAAGTGTGTTGACATAACCTCAGGGGTTCCGCAAGGTTCCATACTGGGTCCGGTGTTATGGAACGTCATGCACGACGGTGTCTTGAGGTTGAAGTTCCCGGTGGGCGTGGTAATCGTCGGCTTCGCTGACGATATTATGCTGGAGGTCTACGGCGAATCGATTGAAGAGGTGGAGTTGACTGCAGCCCACTCGATCGCAATTGTGGAGGAGTGGATGAGTTCCAGGAAGTTAGAACTGGCTCACCACAAGACTGAGGTGGTTGTTGTTAACAACCGAAAGTCGGAGCAACAAGCGGCGATAAGGGCAGGCAACTGCATGATCACCTTTGCACGCTCCATCAAACTCTTGGGGGTAATGATCGACGATAAGCTCATCTTTGGTAGCCACGTCAATTACGCCTGCAAGCGTGCCTCCACAGCTATAGTGGCATTGACTCGGATGATGTCCAATAGCTCTGCGATTTATGCCAGCAAGCGCAAGCTTCTGGCTAGCGTTGCTCTGTCCATACTGAGGTATGGGGGCCAGCTTGGGGCACGGCCCTGCGTATTAACTGCTACAGAACGAAGTTATAAAGTGCGTATAGGCTCATGTGCCTAAGAGTTGCGAGCGCGTACCGTACCGTGTCGCACGATGCACTTTGCGTCATCACCGGTATGATGCCTATTGACATCGTTATCGGTGAAGACATAGAGTGCTTCGAAATGCGCGGCACGAGAGGCATCCGTAGGACTGTCAGGTTGGCCTCAATGGTCAAATGGCAGCGTGCGTGGGACAGTTCCACTAAGGGTAGATGGACACATAGGTTGATACCGGAGATAGGTACGTGGGTCAATTTCCACCTGACCCAGGTCCTTACAGGCCATGGTTGCTTCAGACAGTACTTACACCGGTTCGGACACTCGGCCTCGCCCTAGTGTCCGGTGTGCGTAGGTTTAGAGGAAACGGCGGAACACGTGTTGTTCGTGTGCCCGCGTTTTCGCACAATGCGTGACCACATGCTTGCCACATGTGGTCTGGACACTACCACGGACAACCTAGTCCGGAGGATGTGTAAAGATGAAGTTGGCTGGAACGCCGTTTTATCGGCTATCGTCCAAATAGTCTCGGAGCTTCACAGAAGGTGGCGCGTGGACTCGAGGAGTGGCTAGTTCAGGCGCAAATAAGAGGTGGTCCAAGGGTTTGGAGTCGGCTTCATGGATCATACCGGTGCCCTGTGGTCGAACTCGATCCTTTTATCGAACAGGTGGCCGCGTGAAGAGCAACATGGTATCGTCGCTTTCGCGGCGTCAGTCAACCGGGCGGGTTCCGAGCCCGAGAACGGAAAGGGGTCCTCGTCAAGGCTGGGGCAGGCGAAGGCACCGCGTCGGCAACTCCCTCTGTGTGCTGGCGAATAGGCCCTATCGCAGAGAGGTCAATTTGGGGTGCACGCGGCATTCATTCTTGATACGTCGTGCAGAGGGAAGCAGGCGCGAAGTCAACCCTGCCTACCTTCCGAGGACATAGGGCGTGGCAAGGCCACCTGGAAAGCCGGCAATGCGCTGGCACGATACCATGGTGTTCTTCTAAAAAAGCGAGTTACGATGTTCGATGCTGCAAGGACACGCAGCTAACCTCGAGGGTGCGTTATGCACTATTATGGTTATGGCCCCCCTTTGAAGCATTACTTTCTGGTTGTACCGAAGGGACGATGGGCTTGGCGGCAATGGAAACGGTTTAGCGGGTCGGGGATGCAGTCCTGCCTCCCTCGTTGGAGGTGGCCCCTAACCCCGCACTTCCTGGACAACCCAGGATGTCTGTTGAGCAGATTCCCCCTCCATTGTTTAGGAAGGAAAAAAAACACATGTTATACATAGATTGCTGCAACCTCTACGTGACTTAATTCAGTCACATTAAAGTTATTACAACTAGTGCTTTCTCTTGGATACTTGGATGAAGCCACGATTTTCGAAATGTTTTTCTCTGTATAGGTGAGTCATGGATGCCACCAGGGGTAGTCCCAGAAAGGCTCGAATTTGGGTGACATCGGTGTCCTAGCATAGCGCCCTATCTTAGGACTTATCACCCGGATTTAAGTGTCCGGTGTGCCCAGGACTCTGGATCTGTTGAGCTTTATAACCCGGGTTTGGTATTCCCGGGATGCTTAGAGAGCGGTCTGAGCGAAAAGGTCTTATTTATTAGTTTTTCTGGATTGTACCGAGGTGCCAGAAAGACTAGCAGTGTTTGCTGTTCTGCTTGCTGTTCCGCCAAGAGTCGGAAGGTGGTAGTTCTGTTTGGATTAAACGGTGTTACTTGCAGGCTTGTATCCCAAGGCGTCCGTCAAGGCAAAGCAAACACCTGTCAGGATAAACCTGATTCCCACAAAGTCATCCGGAGAAGCAACAACTCTATTGGTCCTCCAAACCATAGGCCATCGTCGGCTTTGCAACGTGCTTTGGAATTACCAACAGTAGAAGCATTGCATGAGGATGGTCAAGAAAACAAAGTGGATATATTCTGGTCTTTTGACAGTAAGAATCAACTGGGAGATGTTCTGCCGTAATCTGAAAAGGTGACGTAACCGCCATTTTACAACATGCATTTTTTTTTTTCATTTTTCTGTTAAAGAGCTCGATGAGTAGTACTCGTTAACACCATTTTTGAAAAATGGCGTATACGTCACTTTGTCAGATTACGGCAGTGTTGACATTAACGTCGCGACGCGTCGCTTTGTTTCTTCGTGATATGATAGATGTCTAAAACTCCTTGGTCCTGTAGCTTCGACTAAAGCTCGCTAGTCTCGTAGCTCACCACAACCCGAAAGTACACGACGGACATTGTGTAATTGTGCATCGAGTGCAAAATAATTTGGATAGGCGTCCCGTCAATGATCAGATTGAGAAGCTGCAGCCTTTCAAATAGTATGTGGTTCTGGCTTTTTGAAAGATACGTTCTGACTCCACCTTTCGGAAAAGCAGAATCGATGTCCCTGTTAAGAATTCGCTCGACAGACTTATTCCCGATTAAGATTATAGAAAAAAAAATTTATATGATCTCAATTGTGAATTAGTCCGTCGAGCAATTTCTAAACAGTGACATTATAGACAGATTTCTGACTCTTATCAGTTCTGAGAAAAGAAACATCCTAAATTAGGGTTAAAATTATCTCCTTAAGAACATACCAATCATGCCTAACGTACTTGCGATTAACGTCATTTCTAACGTCCATTATGCCTAACGTTGCAATGCCATACTAAACGCATAAAACTTTTTAGTTTTATAGAGCTCTGACAAGTTCAGGTCATAGACGTTGCGGATATTTTGCAATTAAAAATTCAGTTCTGTCTTTCATTGTTTTCATGAATTATAAAAGCGGATTTATCTATAGATTCATGTGATGTATAAATCTGGTTCTTGAATTATTTTGTATGGAGCGCTCCTAAAATTTTGGCTTACTTCAACTAAGCGTAAATAGTATATTTTTCACCCTCGTAGACAAGGTGAATGTAAACACATCAGATTGTTTCTATCAAATGAAACGCCCTAACCCCAAAACACTGGACCATAATGTCGCCAAAGCATAAATTGACCAGTTGGTAAACGCTTAAATACCGTAATAACATAATCTAGCTTGCTAATCATTGCCCTGCAGAAACCCAAACCATTCATTATCCATTGACTAGCGGTGGTTGGTTGTTAGCCAACGACGGCTTTTAAAGTATATGATCCAACCAAGACCTATAATAGCTATTGGACCGAGAGGGAGATATCGACCACAGCCACCAATCGGGTTATGACGTCTCTGTCAACTTTGGAGCTGACTTACAAATCGCTTCTGGTAAATTTACAACTTTTATGCATAAATCCGACCAACCTGAAGCACGTGGCCATAACTCGCGCCCTCCTGATTGAACAAAAACAATGCCGAAAGGGGAAAAAATGATGAAAAAATAGCGGCAACCGCAGACCCCGAACCAACCGGATAAGCAGTATGGCCCTGGCTTGTTAGCGGTTTGACCATTTGAGCACAGACAAATGAATCCAACAGTTCACGAATTTTCATTATCTACTAACTATTGGAACGGTAACTTCGGGTTTTGTTGGTTACTTATAGCTTAACTCTAGCATTCGTATGATGAACAACACATATAAATAGAATGATGGCAAAAATAAGAGCGATGAATAAAAACGAACATGTTCCTGGTCTGCTTATCTCTGATTCGATGGTTGCCCAGCAGTCGGTCATTCCGGGCAGGGACATGGCAGAGGGTGGCAAGGCTGATGCAAATTAAGACATAAATCATTCGGTGCTGAATAATTTCTTTATTAGCATCCATTGAAGGTGGTGTGAATGGAATCCATAATACCGAACGGGCGATGTGAGCAGTGATTGGGTAGATGCAACTTTAAATTCGGGGATATAATCGCGCAAAAAAAGTGCTCATTTAGAATTCTGCAACGAGAAAGTTGCAAAGTCATATTGCAATTTGGTTGCATCTAGATTCAGGTCATTATTGTCACTGTTGCAGGGTTTATTGTAGGAGAAATAAAGTAACACCGGTAGCCGGTGCTGTTGACTCAATGAAGCAGGTCATAAATCTTCATTTGTCGGTAATTTTACCATCAGCAGGATTCCAATCACATCCATACGTTGGAAGCAATGCAAATTATTTAAACTCTTCCACTACTGGAGGTACCCAACAGAGAAAAATATCCATATACATATCTAGGGAAGAGGATTCTGATTTGTGCTTATTTTGGTTCTTCAGCTATTCTTTCCGGTGCTACATGGCGTTTGAAAAAATGTCAGTTTTTATTTTAGAGTTATTTTTATATGGTGTTAGATAATGACATTTTAGACACCAAGTTTGGTTATAGACAGTTTATAATGCCTAAACCCCTTTATCAAATAATGCAGAATTAGTTCCCAATTGATAACGGACAACAGTAAACTAGTGGCCTATACTTCTCTCCATCTTTACAACCCATTAAAACAAGTTCATCGCAACCTTATTCCTACCTGGATACCTGGTTGGCTACAGCGTCGATACACCTATGCCTGGCGTATTGTAGAGCTCCATAATCGTCGGTCTTGGGCGCCGCACACCATTTTTTAGTTTCCCTCCGAGTATTGTATACGCAGCAGTTTTCGCAGCACCCTGAAAACTCTCCAGTCCGCCTCTTTTAACATCCATGCTTCATGTCCATAAAGGGCCACTGGTAGAATCAGAGTCTTGTATAGAGCAAATTTCGTTTCCGTCTGCATGTTGCGGGACCTAAGCTGGTTACGTAATCCATAAAAGGCCCTATTCGCAGCAGCAATACGTCTTTTAACGTCACGGGAAACGTCATTGTCACATGTCACAAGCGTTCCAAGCTAAACAAATTATTCAACAACTTCAAACACATCCCCACCAAGCACTACCTCGGCACCAATACCACTAGGTCTTCCTCTATCTCTACCTGCCACCATGTACTTTGTCTTAGTAGAGTGAGACAAAAGCCTCCACTACTGCTCTGCGATCAATTCCAATGAGGTCGATGTCGTCCGCAAAGCTCAGGAGCATATGCGACCTTGTGATGATAGCGCCGTTCCTCTGCACGCCAGATCTCCTAATAGTGCTTTTGAGTACAATGTTGAAAAAAAAATTTGAAAGTGCATCACAACCTGATACAAGTGCGAAAAAGATAATCACACTAGTGAGCTATGATAAAACGCTTCGAAGAAACGCGAGAAGAACAACATTCAACAGAGAACCAGATAGGGTCCGGCGACTTTGTGGAAGGCCACGAACACGCTGGCTGCACGCGGTGGAATCGGAGCTGGGGTCCTTAATCGCCCAAGACCGATGATTATGGAGCTCTCCAAAACGCCAGGCATAGGTGTATCGACGCTGTAGCCAACCAGGTAGGTAAAACGTTTCGTTGTCGCTCAATTACCAAATTATAAAATTAGTCAAAATACATTTTAAGAACATGTGCCGCTAGCAATGAAAACTTTCATAAGCTTTATCATAACTTTCTTCTTCTTCTTCTTATTGGCATTACATCCCCACACTGGGACAGAGCCGCCTCGCAGCTTAGTGTTCATTAAGCACTTCCACAGTTATTAGCTGCGAGGTTTCTAAGCCAAGTTACCATTTTTGCATTCGTATATCATGAGGCTAACACGATGATACTTTTATGCCCAGGGAAGTCGAGACAATTTCCAATCCGAAAACTGCCTAGACCGGCACCGGGAATCGAACCCAGCCACCCTCAGCATGGTCTTGCTTTGTAGCCGCGCGTCTTACCGCACGGCTAAGGAGGGCCCTAATCATAACTTTATCTGATTCAATTTATTATCATTACAGCTTTCGATAATGGTATCACACGATATCCTAGGGTATCGGTACCAATAGTGGAGGTATTAGTAGGCCCAAACAAAAAATTAAAAAATCGATAAATAAGGAAAATTTACAGCTTTAATACCTTTGGCAACTAATAAATTTGATATCAAAAAAGAAATTGTTGCTATTTAACATCAACAACTACTAACAATTGCTTACATCACTAACAGGTACACTGTTCCTACAGTGGTAGTATTTTTTTTTGTCTTTATTCAGCCCAAGGCTGGCTCGCCTCGTTGGTAAAATTTAACTTTGGTTTCCATAATGGTGCTAATTAATGTTTTCCATAGTTTTTCAAGCAAAATCTTGGAATAAGTTGACTATAAAAGCACATTTAAGGCACGACGCTTCAAATGAAGCTATCGTAAAGTGTGAAGTTACGAAAAATAAAAGCTCGTTCAAATCTCACTAACTCCACTAAAGGTACGGACACCGTACATATCGAGTGTGTATACGGAGATAACACGGCTCAACAAGATTTTGTCCCTAACACCAAATAATGTATCCATAATAGATTTTTGCTCGCTGAATCCGAATCTGACTTCAGATTTGTTCTAACACCTCAAGATTTTGAGATATACCTCAATAAATGTCGTAAAATCAATTATTTTGAGCATTTTGAAACAGCCATCCTTAACACTATAAAAAGAATTACTAGTCAAACAAGGTCCAAAATGGATCACAAACATCTAATCTTTCGAAATGTGGTGCATTTTGAGTAAGTTAAACGTAATAAGTGTTATTTATTTATAATTTTATTAAGTGAAAGTTATTTTAAAATGTGTTTTATGCAAGCCACCTTCGAAGACTTGTATACAAGCCTGGTTATTTTCTGTGAACGGTTTTGAGAGGAAAGTAACAAGAATTCAATATAATAGTTTGTCCAAGCAAAAAAATAATATGTTTTCATTGAAGTAAGTTCTATTGAATGTAAATATGATATTGTATTTCCTCTGGCGCGATAAATTTTCAATAATTGCTCAAGTGATATGATGTATTAATTGTCAATTGAAGCTTCTTGAAGAATTGAAGCCAATTGAAGAAACTGTACGCAGTTCTATATATTTTGATTATTGCTGCTATTTGTGATCATTCCAATATTCCAATGATAGAAATTTGGGCGGAAAACTATCAATCAGCAAAATTAATCAACGAATCGATAAGTTGCATTCGATCGTTCTTGTGTATGATTGCATACAAGCTGAAGCAACGTTGACGGCTACGCAACGTCAACAACCTACTCGTGCGTGGGGGACTTCTTATTTGATTCGCGTTGAAAATGCTGCGTGGATGTTGCAATAATCCCAATGCAATTTATTTTATCTATGGTCAGTTTATAACAGTGAAACGGGAAAAAGTTCACTAGTTTTATCAAGCTTTGTTGTGTGCTAAGACGCAAAGTAATGCGCCAGAAAAAAAAACTTGGGCTCCGCTCCACTCGTGTGCTATTCAACATGTTACAGTCACCCGAGCATATGTATGGTTGGATGATCCGCCAATTCTATACTCTAATATTTCTCTAATTTAACAAAACAACGGCATAAATGAGAAAATTTACGATGAAGTTATAAATGTTTAAGTTTCAACTTATTTTACGAGTGCTTTATTAGTCAATGTGGGTTGAATGCTGTGGTAGGGGATCTAGTAGAGGATTTGAATTTGTTCAAATTGCAATCCGATCTGTTTCCTTGTTGATTAAAAGAAAGGAACTTTCTGGATCATCATGTTTGCACTATATTCCAGCCAGTACTGGAAAAGGTGGTGATCGTCATAAGACAGAGAGCAAAGCGCCTTTGAGCGATTCCAAGCAACAGCATCAAAATTTAAGAAAATTTTTAATTCATGATTTTCTATTGAGTTGAAACTTTGCACAGTTTTTCAATTTCATCTAAATCGTCATTTTTCGATATCAAATCTTCATATTGAGTCACGACTAACTTTTCAAAAGGGTGTATGTGAAAATGGTTCAAAAATATTTAAAAAGCTGCACAGCAAAAACGGAATGTTCGATTGTTATGATTTTTTCAGCAAAGTTAGACAACTAAATGGTGATTCTTAAGAAAATGTGCACAGTAAAAAAAATTTTTTTTGCCTTTAAAAATATCATTTTTGTCACAAAAACTCAAATATCTCAAAACCCTATCTTTTTTCGAACGTAATTTTTTTAGGGAAAACGGTCCATTATATTAGCTATCTACCATAAAAATTTGGTGATGGTAAACTAATAAACAAAAAAGTTATGACATTTCAAACATTTCACAATTTTCACATATAGTAAACAAAAAAAAATTTCCGTGTATTTTTTTTTTCAAGAATCGCAGTTTGATGCTGATTTTATTGTTAAGGGCCTTGCGTGAGTTAAACAAGTTGTTTGTATGATATTCCATATTTATGTATTCATCGATATTATGTATATTATATGTATAAATATTATATGTATAAATAAATAAAAATGAATTAATATTATCCTAAGTATTAAATTAAATGTGGCAGTTACACAATGTTGTTATAGAAACTCTAAGAGTTTTGGGTTTGAATTTTGGTATGGGTTATGATATCATGAAAACAGTTTATTAATACTTATTTTTTTTTATTTTTATTCAATTTTTTTAAAATATCGAACACTTTTGAATTATTATCAGCACAGTTTGAGTATAGTTTTGCTTTAATTTTATTTTCCGACAATGGAATGAAACAGTGAAATTTTTGGGTTCCTTGGATCGTTTTCGCGTTATTAAATTGCTCGCTGAGCTCTGAAGCCTTTATTTCGTACTCTTCAGTAGTAGTAAAACAAAATGATAATTTGGTTAAATCTTTTCTTTTCTACGATTTGCCCAATCAAAAAGTTCTTTCGCAGTTTTAATTGGATGCTCACGTTCTTTGGCTAAACTTGCTCTTGTGGCCATGCGCTTTATTGTTCCTCCAATAGCATCACAAGGACCTTTGCCATGTGATGTAGCAAAAAAATGCCATTCTGCATCAATTCCGTACATTGATTTAAATTGACATAGGCTCGAAAAATTCTTACGATTTTTGTACTGCGACGCTGCTCCATCAGACATGAAATATATCTTTTGGACTTCTTTATGCTTATCAACGCGTAAAAAGTTAATCATTTTTTCAATTTCGGAAATTAAAATAAAACTTAAGTGTTCAATTTGCGTACTTCCATTAAAATAAATAACGAATGGATGAATTGTAGCTTGTTGTACGTTCCAGTGATGGGACTGCACTTCATCTTGCAATACAAAGCTGTAATTTTCAGAAAAATCACAAATGACTAAAAATTCACCATTTTGTAATGTATTTTTCGTATTTTTTAAAAAGCTGGATTGTTCTGTTTTAATGAAATCGTGAGGGATTAAACTTTCTAATTTCAAGCAAAAATATGACACAAACTCATCTACAGGTTTTACAATAGTTTCTATGTCACACCTATCCGTGGTCACCCATTGCTCAAATGATAACTGATCAATATATTTTTCTTCAAACTCAGCGAATAAAAGTATTTTCCAATGATGAAGAATCTGGACAATCCGAACAAGATCGTAGATAGCAATTTGATGTTGTATTTTCACACAAAAGACTACCAGTTAACATTTTAATATCCTTTGTTAAATTGATTCTTTTCAAACTATGTAAAATAAGATTAATATTCTCATGGGTTGTGCACACACACACATTATGTGTTCCTGAATTGGAAAGAAGCTTACATTGCCTTGGCCGAAGGCTTGCAAATGAGGAAAAACCTATTTTAATATTATCGTGAATTTCCTTGAAGCGTGTGTACGCTTCTTTCAAAGTCGTCATCATTAATCGTTTTTGGATTGCTTGACGCTTTCCATCTTTTTTACTGATACATAATCTTTTGACCAGGCATAGCTCGACTTACTTCATCATCTTCAAAATATTGAACTACTATTTCTTTTGTCTCATCTGTTAATGCAGTACTAGACCTAGTATTTTGGTTGAAAGACAGTTATTCTTCAATTGTTTTGCCTCTTTTACTGTATTTCTATTGGTTTTGAACTCATCAATGGCATCCTGAATAGACCACGAACTTGGCAGCATCGACAAAATCAATAATTTTTCTTTCCTTGTCGTGGCTGGATTCGAGAACCTTTCCTTCATTTTTATAATTACCTCATCGTAGTCTGTATTTTCCACATCCTCAGGAATAATTTGAAAAGGTTTCTTCGTAAAGCTACGTTTATTTCACGGTATTTTTTCTCTGGGTAATAAACGTAGTCCATCTTCCTCCATTTAATCGGAGTCACTTTTATCCCAGCTATGCCCTCGTTAAAGCGTTCGATGTTGACCTTTTGGATACACTCATCTTCCGATTGATTTGTTGAAACAGATTTCGCTGATGGTACGGTGGCAAGGCTCTCAGCACTTAATACTTCTGGTAATTCCTCAGTTGCTGTCGTTTTCGAACTTCCTGCGCTCTGCTCAACCGATGATATACAGATTGCTCTTTTGTCAACGTTTAGACGGCAGGACGTGCAAATGCGTAAATTTGTATTCAATGTGGACATTGGAGCATAACCAGTCGCTTTCAGTTTATCTATGGTGCTTTCGGTGAGATTTCGTAACTCTTTTGAACACTTTTTTCCATCAAACGGCCCACAACAGTTGAGAAAGCGGCTACTCATGTTGTTCGTAATATTTCAATAAACAAAATCACTTTTAAGTTTTTACTGACTAGTTTGGTGTCATTTGCTTGACTGAAGAAAAAAATTACTATAAGATCTTTAACAACCTTAGTAGCAGTATTTTTTTGCTTTTTCGTGAGCATTGTCATGGTATGTATCTATCATGCATTTGTTGTTGTTGAAGATACCCGTTTCCTCCCGATCATAAAGTCTATTCTCTAAGAGGTATATTTTTTGCAGGTAAACTATAGACGTACACGTGTATATAAATCTTTGATTTTGCAGCTTTTGTCTTAAAAATAACATTTCTGATATGTTTCTATCAACGTTATTATCAACAGGTTTCAACACTATTAAAAGAATTTTTCGCCAGTCACGTGCAATGAAAATTATGACACTATCAATACTTTTGATCACAACACTGGATCGTGTCTAAGTTTCTTATAGATGCTATGAATAATTAAATCAAAATATCATGAAAACAACTTGTTTAAATCACGTCCCTTAACAATAAAATCTGCATCAAACTGCAATTCTCGAAATAACTTACATAGAAAAAATTTTTTTTTACTAAATGTGAAAATTGTGAAATGTTTGAAATGTCATAACTTTTTTGTTTATTAGTTTACCATCACCAAATTTTTATGGTAGATAGCTAATATAATGGACCGTTTTCCCTAAAAAAATTACGTTCGAAAAAAGATAGGGTTTTGAGATATTTGAGTTTTTGTGACAAAAATGATATTTTAAAGGCAAAAAATTTTTTTTTTCACTGTGCACATTTTCTTAAGAATCACCATTTAGTTGTCTAACTTTGCTGAAAAAATCATAACAATCGAACATTCCGTTTTTGCTGTGCAGCTTTTTAAATATTTTTGAACCATTTTCACATACACCCTTTTGAAAAGTTGACTCAATATGAAGATTTGATATCGAAAAATGACGATTTAGATGAAATTGAAAAACTGTGCAGAGTTTCAAATATTTTCGAAATGGTCGCTCAGGATCGACTGACATGCCCCCGTGGAATGCCTCCTTTTTCTATTTCAGGCGACCAAATGAAAGAATCGTGGGTACTTTGATCAATTTCGCATAAAAGGCAGTCATGAAAGGATGTCGTGCTTTATTTTAAAATTTAAATTTCTAAGTTATTTTAATAGATACATGCGAAAAATAGTGACTAGTCGATAAATTAATCATACTTCTTATATTCACCGAGTTGAAAGTGAAAATAAACACAAAAATAAAGCAGATATTGCACACTTTCATGACCTGTCACGGAACAAATATTTTTTGAGATTTTTGTAGCATGCCATTCATCCTTCGCGTTTCAATAGAATTTGAAAGGGGCAGATATGTAAACATCGCGTGACATCTCTTATTGAAAATGAGAAATTCCGGTACTGATTCCAGCACAACACAATTGTAACATGATAACAGATTACGTGCACGGGAAAAAATCCGGAGCCAAAAAGTGCCAAAATGAGTCATGATTTCAAGAAAAATGTGCGTTTTTATGTTATGAAAATACACCATGAAAAAAGGTCATGAAATCATGACTCATTTTGCCGTAACGCAAGCTTGGCGTTACGTTTTCGATATTTTATGACGAAATTTGGCAAAATGAGTCATGATCAGGGTTCGTACTTTTCGTTTCGGTGAGACGAAAACAAGCGATTTTCGAACCGAGGGAGAATCTTTTTTCTAGGTCTGTGGCGATAAACATCTTTCAGTCGCTACTTTTTTCTCTAGAACAAGCCTGAAAGATAAACGAAAATCGTGCCTACTTAATGAAATTTCTTTTTCGTTTCATCATTCTTACGGCTCACTCATTTTTCACGAAAATTTTCAGTTGCATTTATAAAAATTGTATGACCGCAACGGGATGCGAACCTAGAACACCAACAAAAATGGCACTGCGCTCACTCTAGCCACACCACCATATCGATTGTTTATTATGGATAGGTTATAAGTTCCATAAAAGCTACTCTTGTTTGCATTGGTGAAGGCACGAAAAGGATGAAAGAAGTGAGAAAACGAGCAAATCAACTTTTCGCGGCACTGACAGTGAGGGAGAAATAGTTATCTCTCATCAGCCCTTTTTGCTTTCCCGCAAAATGCTTTCTCGGTGGAAATCTGCGTGAGTGAGCATCCTCTGCTCGTGAGAATGAGGGAGCATTACGTTCCCTGGTCATGATATCATGAAGTATGGACTCCGAGACCATGAACTGAATTCATGAAAACAGAATCATAATTCATGAATCTGGAATCTACCATTTATGGTTCAGATGTTTTTAACGAAAAGTGGAAATTTGGGTCATGATATCATGACGCATGTACATTGAAACCATGAACTAAGGTCATGATCGTAGATACATATTTCATGCATCTGGCATCCGTCATTTATGATTCCAGGGTGTCAGTTCAAATTTCAGAATATAAATCATGAGTTGAAATCATGCATAACTGACTAACTGTCAGCTAAAACAGCTAAGAGGGAACAGAGAAGTACAAAAATTATTTTCAAGCAAATCTAATTCAAAATGCATTTTGTAACCAATTACCATTTAATCTATTTCAATGAATTCTTTCGAACACTTCACTGCTTCTGACTATAGTTTTGGCCTTATTATTAATAAATATTCGAACTATGTATCTATTTGACCCTTCGTAATCATGGAAATTATATTCATTATGAGTTTAAAACTAATGTGAAATTGATTTTGTGTTTTATTTCCATGCTTCAGATAGTTTATGCTTTTGGCTTGTATTGATTAAATTAATATAATTGATGCCAGTTTGCTCAAAACAGTATGATGAAAAAAAAAGTGACACGTTTGCGTAACGCTGATGTTTTTGACATATTTTCATGACTCTAAGTCATGTTTTCATGACTCTTGGTCATGATTTTATGACTCATGACCCAGCTTCATGATTTCAGAGTCATGAAAACATGACTCAATATCGTGATATTTTATTTCTGAAAAAGCGGCTTGCATTTTGATAACGCTTTTGGCGAGTATGAACTAAATTCAAGAAAAAAAAAATGCAATTATTCATCATGCTATACATCGTTTGGGTCATGATATCATGAATTGTAGTCATGATATCATGACCCAACCGGTTTTACGAAATCATGGCTTTTTATTCATGAGTTCGGTTACGGATTTTTACCCGTGTATGATTATTGGAAGTTGATTGATAAAAAAAAAACAATCAGAAATTGAGCAGAATAACACTTTAGGACTAGGAGAATGTTGAGCATAAAAAAAAATATTTTATTAATAGTCGAATGAAACATATATTCACAAACTGACTAGTATCTCTATACTTCATTCAACATTATCCATATCATATCCCAGTTCCTCTGCCCATATGTTGTTGAATTTTTGGTGGCTTCGAACTGGTGGTGATAGCGTTTGCATGCAAATTTTTGAAATGGACTTGCATGGAATATATTTAAATTAAAATTACTGCACCTAAATTCAAGGAAAACCGAAAAGAAAACATTTGTAACGTGCAAATCTGATGGAAATTCATTAGATCAGATGTGCTTATACCGTTTCGGGTATTGATTGACCTAAAATTATGTTTATATACTTCATGAAAGTCCTTCGAAAAATTCCAATTTCTTCAAATTAGCGATATTAATCTAGCTATATCTCAAAATTTGGACGTGTTAGAGCTTATCTGAGGACAGATTCGGATTCAGCGAGCCAAAATCTACTGAAGACACATCAATTGGTTCTGAGGACCCGCAAAAGGTTACATTTTGTTCTCCTGTGTAATGAGTGTGATTTTTTATATCTCTCTCTGGATTCAATCCCTGCCTTTCATACATACCAGTTTACATCACTTATGTTGATTTCCATATAATGCATACCTGAAAAGAAATAAAAGCGGCATAAGTGTAAAAAATAATTTGCAGAATTTTAATAAGTAAGTTTTTCAATGGAATGTAATCACTTGTCATAAGACGAGCTAGTGCTATTGCATTCAATTCCACCACTTGATGATTGTGACTTTACATATACGCATTTCAACCTCAAGAGTACGACCATCTTCAGTGTCTCGTACTTGAAGTCGAGACTGAAGTCGAAATGGGACAGCACTTATTCGTCTCATGGAAAGTGAATTGGCAAAAGTTATTCCCCTTAAATAAACGAAATAATCTAGGCGATGACTCGCTGGGTGAAATATACCGCGCCGATGATCTATACTTTATCAAAATGCTTCAATTTTTAAGAAATCTATATTATTCAACTTTGAGTACCTGGTGTGATATGTAAAACTCTTTTAAATGTGGTATATGCCCTTTCAAATGTGTAGAATAGAATAAGTCAACGGCAGAAGTTGTGGAGTTTGGCTTTAAGATCTACATGCGTAGCTAAAGATCAGTCGAACTGTTTATAATATGTAGCATGCAATTTGGATGTGTAAAATAGAATGTGTCAATGGCAGAGGTTCTCGGTCATCCAAAAAATCCATGGAGTTAGGCCTTAAGATCTACACGCGTAACTGAAATTAAGAGGACTGTTTTAATTATGGTACATGCTGTTTTGGATGAGTAGAATAGAATAAGCCAATGTTAGAGATTCACGGTTATTCAAGAAATACCCGGAGTTAGGACTTATGATCTACACGTGTCATCAAAGAACAATTAAATTGTTTTAAAAATATGACATGCCCTTTTGGATGTGTGGAATAGAAATACCCGGAGTCAGGCCTTCAGATCTACACGCGTAACTAGAGATCAATCGAACTGTTTATAATGTGGCACATGCCCTTTGGGATGTGTAGAATAGCATGAGTCAACGGCAGAGGTTCTCGGTTGTCCAAGATATCCTCGGAGCTAGGCCTTCAGATCTTCACGCGTAATCAAAGACCAATCAAAATGTTTTAAAAATTATACATGCCCTTTCAGATGTGTAGAATAGAATGTGTCCTGATTCAGAGGTTCTCGGTCATCCAAAATACCCCTGGAGTAACTCTTTTTACACGATTATTCAAAGATCAATTGGATGGTTTTTAATATGGTAAAATATGTATTTGTGATGCATAGAATAGAAAGAGATCGCAGCTTAGGATCTTTGTCATCCAAGAAATCCATGGAATAAGCCCTCAAGATCTTCACGGGTAACTAAAGACCAATTGGACTGTTAAAAAGGTGGTACAGTCCACATTTTTTTATAACATATATATATATATTTTTAAATAACATCAGATCTCGACGTTTCATGCATTTAAAGTCATTTGGCATTATAAAATAAAATTCGATTTTCAACTTTTCCTTTGGGAAAATTTTCATGGGAAAAAATTTCAAAACTTACATGAATTTAAGGCACCTCTAAATCATGTCCGATTGAGCTCAAATTTTACATGTAATGAAACTTGTGAGGAATGTCGTTTTTGAAATTCGAAAATGTCATTTTCATTGGCGCCCTAATGAGTAACCAAAGATAAACCGGAAGTTTTTGAAAACGATTCATGGCCTTTTGATGTATGGAATAAAATGTGTTAACGGCTGAGGTTCTTGGTCATCCAAGAAATCGCAGGAGTTAGGCTTTAAGGTCTACACGATTAACCAAAGATCAATCGGAATGTTTTGAAGATGGTCCATGCCCTTCGTGATACATAAAATAGAATGAGTTCACAACTTAGAATATTGGCCATCCAAGAAATTCTTTGAGATAGACACTCAGGTCTACACGTGTAATCAAAGATAAATCGATAGATTTGAAATGTGATACATGCCCGTTTTAAATTATAGAATATGATGTAACTACGGCATAGGTTGTCGGTCATCCAAGACAAACCTGGAGTAAGGCCTTAAGGTCTACATGCGCAACAAAAGATAATTCTATGCATCACAAAGGGCATGTACCATATTTGAAACAATCCAATTGATCTATGGTTACTCATGTAGGGGCAGCAGGGACTATGTCCATGGGCTTTACGTTCCCTCCCCAGGCCATTTGCGAGTTGTGGTGCCTACCTAGAATGTGGAGGTTGACAGTGAGCTTTGCTAAACTTCTATACCACTGTGTCACTCAAAGCGCACAAGCCCAAGTACTGGTGTTAGGTGGGACGCTAAACATGGATGCCCACTGCGGGACGTCAAAATTGTCAACGGTGACACGAACGCTCAGGTGTCCCTCAGGGGCCCTCCTTAGCCGTGCGGTAAGACGCGCAGCTACAAAGCAAGACCATGCTGAGGGTGGCTGGGTTCGACTCCCGGTGCCGGTCTAGGCAATTTTCGGATTGGAAATTGTCTCGACTTCCCTGGGCATAAAAGTATCATCGTGTTAGCCTCATGATATACGAATGCAAAAATGGTAACTTGGCTTAGAAACCTCGCAGTTAATAACTGTGGAAGTGCTTAATGAACACTAAGCTGCGAGGCGGCTCTGTCCCCAGTGTGGGGATGTAATGCCAATAAGAAGAAGAAGAACGAACGCTCAGGTAGAAAGGGAGGAAATGTATGGACGGTCATCGAACCGGATAGTCTGCATACCGTATCGAACGACAATGGCCAACGATATCTGCGCTCAAAACTCTCGACTGTGTACACCACGCGTCCGAGTCGTCCGTCGCGGCTAAACATTAGGCGGCTACAAGACGGTAGACTAGCCCAAGACTACGCGCATCAGCTGGAAGTGGCACTCCCAACGGAAGAGCAGCTAGGCGCAGCATATCTTGAAGATGGCTAAAGAGATATTCGATCCGCCATTGGAAGCACCGCAGCCGCTGCACTAGGCACGGTGCCTCCGGATCAGAGAAACGATTGTAAGCAGTTAGTTGAGGAAAAGAATGCAGCATGGGCGAGATTGCTGCAACACCGTACGAGGGCGAACGAGGCATGATACAAACGGGCGCGGAACAGACAAAACTCGATTTTTCGGAGGAAAAAGCGCCAGCAGGAAGATCGTGACCGTGAAGAGACGAAGCAACTGTACCGCGCTAATAACGCACGAAAGTTCTATGAGAAGTTAAACCGTTCACGTAAGGGCCACGTGCCACAGCCCGATATGTGTAAGGAAATAAACGGGAACGAGCGTGAGGTGATCCAAAGGTGGGGCCACCACTACAAAGAGCACCAGAATGGCGATGTGGCAGACAACGGTGGCGGTATGGTAATGAACCTAGGAGCACGCGCGCAGGACATGCGACTTCCGGCTCTGAATCTCCAGGAAATCCAGGAGGAGATCGGACGGCTGAAAAACAACAAAGCCCCTGGAGTTGACCAACTACCAGGAGAGCTGTTTAAACACGGTGGTGAGGCACTGGCTAGAGCGCTGCACTGGGTAATTACCAAGGTTTGGGAGGATGAGGTTCTGCCGCACTCTCCGCCGACCCTCTGCAAACTGCGTGGTTGGCGACATGCAGCCATGAACCGAGCTGAATGGAGAAGACTTTTATGTATTGTACAGGCCACTCCAGCCTTAGTCTGGTAATAATAATAAAAAATGCGGCAATGGTAAACATCTAGCAACGCGTGTTATGAATATTTGATAAACTGCGCAGTTTGCTAAGTTAGATGTAGATCTCAAATAGGAACTAATGAGTCATGGATTACTTGACTTACCGGAGCAACAGCTTAAGCTGGCTCAAAAAGAGGCTTCATTAGTTCTCAATTCGTTCTCATTTGCATTGGACGTGGCTGGCCTTCCAAATGAAATTCAGAATGAATATTTGGTGTCGTGGTTATGATGTCGTGAATTATTCGATGGAAAAGTTGAGCCAGTTTTGTGTGCCTTCGTGTAATACAAAATCGCGTTCCAAGTTCTGATACCGTTTACTTCTATACATAACTATGCGAAAGTAGACTTCCAACACATCTCCAGATAAATACCAAAGCAAGAAATAGATTTAACATTGAGGACGTTTTGACATTGGCTTTTTCATACACGCAACCGCGTATACCAAAGCAGGTATCACAAATGCATGTACAAAAATCGTACCGAATGAATTACACTGGAGACGGTTTTTAATTGAAAGATACTTACCACGTAAAAAACGCGTAAATCCCGAAAACTGCGTAAAAACCAACGTAATTGATTTCCCGCTTATTTCTTGAGTTTTCCGACCTTTTAAAAATTGCATAAAAACAACTTTTTCAAAAAAATACGCGTTAATTACCAAATCCACGTAAAAAAAGCCGCGTAAAACGTAAACACGTAAAAAGCGACCCAAGTGTTATGCTGTAATATTCAAATGAAAAATAATATTAATACAAAATGACTTAAGAATATATGTTTGATCTTAATTTCAGCACGACAGTACGGGCCTTTTGGCTTATACTGAAGGGGGTCGCAATCCCGAAAAGGTTGGGAACCATTATTCATATCGACCCTGTTAACAGATTCACTCATAACGAGCAGCGATAGGGTTGCTATTTACACGATAGTTTGTCCATTACCAAATCGAGGGGACTGCAGCTGGTAGGGACCAGTACCAAACACCTATTTTTGCTTTATTTATCTCAGATTTAACATACTACACACTTATTTTGGATTGCCAGGGTTGTTTTGTTGTTTTGTTTTGTATTGTTTTACCGATTTCCCAACAGCTGAGCTCTTAGTAGTCACCTCGGTAATCGAGTTCAACTACCGGGGGCTCGGTCGTGCAGTCCTATATTCAAAATGTCAAATATGACTGAGTTCTGGTCAATTGCTTGACTTTATACTCGATAAAAAAAAAAACTAGTTTGTCGTCAAGAACACTGAGGATTGCAGTAATTCAAACCCTCAATAAATTTTATGTGTCACTAAAGAAAGAAAACAAGAAAACAATTTTCATTTATTTAATTTTTATATTTGTATTAAATTGTAGGTTAGCAGGGAAACGCGATTTTAATATTCAGTTTGTTGTGTTCTAGTCAGGGCCGGATTTAAATCCAATCTTATGTACCAAATCCAACCTTTTTCGTACATTTTGGGGCCCCCACAAGCTGTCGGCCCCGGGGCCCCCTTCCAGGTAAATCCGGCCCTGGTTCTAGTATTCAAATTTCGCAACGATCTGTTACCGCTCTTGAAGCTGCTCAGTGATCCAGATTAGTTTTTCGTTTTTTTCATTGAATTACTGCTAATAGACACAATCTTTTTAATCCGCAACATTCAAAAAAGAAATCCCTTCCATTTTTCCTACATGGTACATTCTCCGTGCTGATAATTAACAGAAAATTCTCGCGGCTGCTTTAATTCTGTATAATCGAATTGGTTAATTTATGTTGAGTTGAGTTGAGTCAGTGCAATGTTATTTGTTTAGATGAAGGTAATAAAATGAGAAAAAAATCATTTACTTCACCAATAATCCCAACTTTAATACCCGTTACTTTAAAGTTATGTTTGTTTTATTGACTATTCTAAGATGGTTATTCCTGCGACAATGTGAAATTGTCGTCGTTTTAGATTGGTCTGGCCTTTACACAGCAATTGGTGGCGCCGTCGCTGTCTAGTGAAAGTCTCGACTAGCACAAACTCAAAAGGAAGTCTGAAACAGAAAGAGCGAAAATCTAGAACTAGATGTGCTCGATGAAATGCGCCATGTAAATAAACCATTAATAAAAGAAGTGATCTCGAACCTAACGAGTGTGAGATATTCTTCCCATCGCCGCACCACTTCGCTACGATCATAACTTTTCAACGCCTGTATACTGAGTGGGAGAAGAAATCAAACCGCGCTGCTGAATTGCACGCGATTGTTAGCTCGTTAGATAGAAACAAAAATAGGGAACAACGAGGTAAAACTGAAACTATTTTTGTGGCACCACTTTTGCATGGAAATTTCAAGTACAAGCTCACTAAGCAATCAACAGTTTCACATTATTTAAAATAAGTGGTTGGGTTGAAAGTATTGTGAGTAATTTTATCATCATTTGAGTCAACACATCAACACTATCCACAACAACAGACCAACCGGCTGCACCCTATTTCAAGAATGCATTTTTTGGCTAATTGACCCTGTCCTTTTCTCCGACTTGGGTAGACATCCGAGTCAGGTTTATTTATAGAAAATGTGCGAATCTCACGACAAGAAGTTAAAGTGATTAAGCAAATTTCCTACCATTGGATAAAGTTATTCCGTAACTCTAGAAAGCATGATTACACGTGAATGATGCCATCCTGGATGAATCGCTGCTGCTAACGGTGACGGGTTTCAAACTCACTCCACGAGCACTTGTCGGTGGCCCCGGATTCTGCTAATCTGGAATAATTAATTTAAGTACATATTTTCACGCACCAACGAAGGATGCACTCAGGCGGAAAATTATTCATTGGATTTGGTTCAGCCCACGCATAACGCCCGTCTTTCGGAGACCGGGAGCGCCATGGTGGAAGAGAAAACTTTATCCAGATTGTTGACAGAATAAGTGTTATCGATTGCGTTTCGGGTTTCATCGTTTCATGTGATGGAGCTATTGGTTTTCTATGAATCATTTACGAGTGAAATAAACAGCTGTGGCAAAAGTTGTTAGAAGCATTTACAAATTATTTATTATACCTACTTTAAATATAAATTAATACATCGATGAATTGTAAATTTTAGTCATGTATAAAATAACCATATCTACTTCTTATTTCTATTTTGTTTGCATTACCTACATCCTCCACTGGGGCACTGCCGTTGCGGAGCTGCCACAGTTGCGACGTTGCAAAGATACCATATTTTCCCAGTATATCATGTGCCCAACACTATGATACTTTTATGCTCAGTGAAGTTCAAAAAATTGCTAGACCGGGCCTGGAATCGAACCCACTCACTCAGTATGATACTGCTTTGTAGCCGCAATTCCTGCTGCTGGGCTTAGGAAGGATTTTCATCACGAATTAACGAAACGTGACAACGATATTGTCAAACCGGAGTGGTTCAATTCTTGAAGGCATATTTTGTGCCAAAGAATCTCTTGATAACTCGTGCTTGTTTCCACACTTTACAAGTTAAGCAAATATCCCATTTTTTCCACTATGCCTATTTTTCCTCAAAATGACAAAACAATGATTTTGATTCAGTCTCACCACAAAGTACATGCTTTTTTTACCCGTTTTATTCTTACTCCAATGCTAGCTCGATAATAACTTGGCAATCCTTCTACATTTCAGTCTCAGCTGCTTCAGTCAATATCATCATTTTTTTTCCACATTTTATGAACTATTCAATTTTGTTTCTCAAGTACAACTTTTAAGGTAAATCAAAGCATGGATATCAGATTGGTGTTGGTGTTAGATATTTTATATATTACGCAACTCAACAGTAGCAACAAAAATTATGAAACCGCCAATTTTTCAACCCAATCGTTAAAGCAAATCGATGATAAATGGAATCGCTTGAATTCGACAAAACATTCCGCGCCACAACAAACCACAACATGATTGGGTGTGTTTATCATTGCGTGTGAATGCCACCTGGGCTGGTTGATTAATTTGGCCCATTCAGCAATGCATAATAGTTCACAGTTTACTTTTAGCTGGGATCGATTGGTCATTGGTCAACCTAACCGGCAGGCGGCATAATGGAGAGAAGAATAAAGAGAAACAAAATCAATCGCACCTGTCAGTGGCAAACCACGAATCTATTAACTCAAGCCTACCTCCCGTCACAATACCGCATTTAGTCGGGTGACGTGGTAGGTGACATGGAGACCCGGTAGGTTTGATAAATGATTATTTTCTGGGCGGATTTCGCATTAAAGGCAGGGCTTTGAACAGTGAAAAGTTATGTTACTCTCTGTGGAACGATAGCTGTGTCCTTTGTCATTATATAAGTGATCCAAATAGGAACTGTATTTGGATTATGACATCCGCTGATTTGTTTCTATTATTAAAGTGGCAATAATATTGGCATTTGTTTTTCGGAACAGAGGAAACCACTTTATAGTTATAGCAGGAGTGCAATACCATATAATGTATTTGCGTCCTATGAAATTAAATCTCACAAATATTACTAATGCAAGATCCTTCATTTGTTCCTATTGAGATGAAAAATTGAACACAAATTGAAAGTTGCTCTCGAGTGCAAACGATCTATCTTTAAAAACAATTATACGTTTGCAAAGTTTGGACTAAATCGGAGCGGTTCAGTTTATTTCAATGAAGCATGATTTGAAAAAAAATCTATTTGATTATAACAGCGCTACTAGTGTGCCTACACTTATGCTTCTACTTTGAAGAGTGACCAACTTGGATGCTTGAATGTGAGAATATATTTTCAGTTAATTTTGGATGAACTTTCTTCCCCTTGATCAGGGTTGTTAATCGTTATTTTTTTCGTTATCGCCGATAAAGTTGATTGTGATCAACGTTATCGGTTGCTACGATAACGATGAATCAACTGAATTATTATCGTAGTTCGATAATTTAACGTAAGTTAACTCGATAATTTTGCGATAATGTGGTTACTAGATTACGCGAATAAAGTTGGTGTGAATTGACAGAGGCCGAGAATGGAACAAATTGTTTGCAGCTGGTTGATCAGAGCTAATTTTGACTGAATCGGGGCACTCTAAAATTATTGCATAATGCCTGCTATTCAACGAAACGATGAGAAGTGAGGTGCTATGGTGGTGGTTAGTGTTTTTTTTTTTCACTATGCAGCATAGATGTTCCAATAAAAAGATCGCGGAAATTTGCACTACCCAGGCGGACTTAATTCTCTGAGACAGTGACACTTCAATATAAGTTCGCTTTTAATGAGAGAGCATTATGTCTTTCCTTTGCTAATTCATGGCTAAATTCGTATAAGCAAGAATATACACCTTGAATCGGAACCCATCGGCAATATATTGGGATCCAAGTACTAGAAATTTATTTGATGCAGCAATCTGTAGTGCTGCATTCCAGGCAGCACCAGTACCGAGTTAATATTCTCTCAACGGATTGGTGGACTAACCTCGTCACCTATGATTTGGTTAGACTAAAGAGCTTAGTCTAAACTATGAGTCATAAAATATTCAAATAACTGGGTGCTCCGGATCTTCAAAACAGAAGTTTCCTTAATAATGCTAGATTAAATATAAGTATAGGTAGACATTAAAAATGCTCTCAGATTCTCTACTATGGAGAACTGCGACTCTGTAAGAACTTTAATGATTGAACGAAATAATGTTTTGATTAATTCGGTGACCTCCTTGAATCCTAATTTAATTTCAGGATTTGAAGACGTTCTCGGATATTGTAAGGCAATACAATATTTTTAAAATAGATATTGCAAATCCAACTTGTGAATATTTGCACTTTAAACTGTAGTGCATGTTACAGTTAACTCGATAATTATCGATAAATCAGCGAATACTCGATAACGATAACGTTAATTCAACGCTCATTTTATCGTCAACGAAGCATTATCGTAAAAATGTTATCGTTATCGAAGTTGGCGTTAAATTAACGATGATAATTTATCGATTAAAAACCCTGCCCTTGATCTGTTACGATGCTGGGTTAACCTATGGGAAGATATCAAATGTTGCATTGGCCATGCGCCGTGTTGTAAAACGCGTGTTGTGAGCCGTGTTGTAAAACGCCGTGTTGTAAAAGCCGTGTTGTAAAACGCGCGGCTAAAAAGCAAGACATGCTTAGGATGGCTGGCTTCAATTCCCGGTTCCGGTCTAGGCAATTTTCGGATTGGAAATTGTCTCGATTTTCCTGGGCATAAAAGTATCATCGTGTTAGTCTCATGATATACGAATGCAAAAATGGTAACTTGGCATAGAAACCTCGCAGTTAATAACTGTGGAAGTGCTTAATGAACACTAAATTGCAAACCGGCTCTGTCTCAGTGTATGGATGTAATGGCAGTAAAAAGAAGACGAAGAAAAAGAAAAGCGGGATGTCTTAGGCTACAATGACATCAGGCTGCTGTCCAGGAACACAATGATGTGGGCGTCGAACTTAAAACTTTCTCCGGATTAAGTAACTAGCTTAGGTTCCGCAACATGCATACTGAATCAAAATTTGCTCTACTCGCAAAAAAAATGTGGTAGAATCAACCTGATTCTGCTTTAGATCAACAATATGTTTGCATAGATTTATGGATAACAATATTTATTGATGATACAACCACAAATAGTGCTGAATTAACCATACGCGATAGTTGATTCAACTATCGTATGTATTTGAATCATTTGTTTGAGAAACTACATAAGTCCATTTTACACTATTTCGAGAAAACAATAAAAAACTGTTTTTTAACAAATTTGCACCGAATCTTTCGATTTCTTCGATACAGATCAATAGTTTTTGGCAAAACTCAACACCCTGGGGCATTTTCAGTGCAAGTAATGTAAGCAGTACTCCACAATTGCTCGTCAAAGTACGTGGACATAAGTAGTTTCTCAAACAAACGAAATTTTTTTCATACATTCCTGAACAAAAATTTTTTTCGTATTTTTTGCCAGAATATGTATTTTTGGACGAGGATTCAGAATATATAAAAATCTCATTTTGGCCAAAAATGTTACATATGCAGTTTCTCAAACAAACGGTTCATTTGTTTCAACCATGTTTTCCAGCTGTCACTGTCAAATAATACATCAGAAAACAACAATATTCATGGTCGTTTTTACGTTTGAAAATGCTGTAAAACTACTTATCTAATATGATGACATCAACAAAAGTGGAAAAATTGACAGAAACTGATTACAACGTGTAGTTATTCAGAAAACTGAGTTAAAATTTGTATTATGACATACTTTTATATGTTGGTTACGCTATGTGTTGTATTTGAATTTTTTATAAGAATAAACGTAAAAAAATTAATGTTATTCATTATTTATTAAGATGTTTTTGCTTTTCAAATGTCAAATACTGCAGCAACGCACTCTAAATCTGTTTGTGTGCAATCTTTTGAATTTCTTCACTTTTCGCTGGTCAATCCGTTCGTGTCTCCAAAGGAAATGCAATCTCATGTCTGATACTCATGCTCATACATTGATGATCAAAAATATCGGAACTCCTCTTTCATATCAAAAATTAATAAAGTTAATTACTTTCTTAAAAATAACATTCTAAATAGAGAATGTTTTCAAAAACTGATTTTATATGTGTGGATGGATGCCGCTTCAAACGTTGCTAATTATTTGAGCCATTATAAATATTTATTAAAAATAATGTCCGACTGAACAAGATGGAGGATGTTGTGCTCGTCTGCATTGTGAGAGTTTATTCAAATATCGCTGTGTATATTTTGATAAACTATGTTGTAAAGGTGTCCACGATGAAATTGCCACACTATGAAATTTCTCTAGCTTTTTAACCGTTGGGTAGAATTTAATGAAAATTTGGGTGGATTTAGTTCATAGTGCATTATTTACATCCTGCAAGTTTCAAAGTCCTGTGATCAAAACTCGCGGAAATGGAGTCGAAAGAACAGCTCGTGCGTGATAAAATCTTGCGCATTCATCACGAGAACAAGGATCTCTCGCATCGTTCCATCGCTAAAACGTTGGGAATCGCGAATTCCACGGTGTCGCGAGTGATTAAGCGGTTCGAGGAACGATTGACCACCGATCGGAAGCCCAGAAGTGAAGGAAAAAGTATTCCGTACAACACCAAAAATCACAACCGCGTAGTTGGGGCCTTCAACCGAAACCCGAACGCCTCCGTCCGGGATGTGGCTAAGAAGCTGCACCTAAGCCGAAGTTTTGTCCAGAAGGCCAAAACTAAGGCTGGGCTTCGAACGTTCAAGGTACAAAAGGCCCCTAATCGCGACGAGAAGCAGAACAAGTCCGCCAAAACCCGTGCCAGGAAGTTGTACCTCAACATGCTGACGAAAGTTGAATGCTGCATCATGGACGACGAAACATATGTGAAGGCCGACTTCAAACAGATCCCCGGCAACCTGTTTTTCACGGCCAAGGATAAGTTCAGCGTTCCGGAGCATGTCCGCACTCAGAAGATGTCCAAATTTGCGAAGAAATTCCTGGTTTGGCAAGCCATCTGCACGTGCGGTAAGCGGAGTGCACTTTTCGTGACCCAGGACACGATGAACGGACAGGTGTACATGAAAGAGTGCCTCCAGAAGCGGCTGCTTCCTCTCCTGAAGGCCCACAACGTCCCAACAATCTTCTGGCCGGATTTGGCCTCATGCCACTACTCCAAGGACGTGCTGGCGGACAATAAGGTCAATCTCGTGCCGAAAATGTTCAACCCTCCCAACACTCCGGAGCTCCACCCCATCGAGAAGTACTGGGCGATTATGAAGCGACCTAAGGTAGTGAAGACAGTCGAGGAACTGAAGAAAGTATGGATTTACATGCAAAAACGGTTAATTCACAGGTTGTGCAGAATCTTATGGCCGGGGTTAAGGCCAAGGTGCGGGCATTTGCGTATGGACTGTAAATAAAATACGAGTAAAATGGTAAAATGAAGTTTAATAGTTATTTTTCAATCCCTGAAAAAATCCCTGAAAGAGCTGGGTGTATTGTTAATGGGTGTGTGGTGATTGTCATATGACGAAGGCTATGCATGTTTGCATTGAATAATTTTTTGTATGTGTTACTCCAACAGAGATTGACTAAAATATAAACTCCTTTTAAAAAACGTTCCATAAAAAATAGGTAATTGCCAATAAAGAAATCAGGGTATAAGCAATAAAAAATACAAAATATTCCTTACTACTGCAAAAGTTCCATAAACAATTCAGAATTTTCCACATAACAAAAATAAATTAGCCATAAACCAATATTAGCAATAAACAATTACAAAATTTTCCACAAAATTTACTTGTTTTTTTCCAGAAAAATTGAAAACCCTCCACAAAAAAATTTGAAAAAAAACGATAAAAAATGCGAAAAAAATCGAAAACTGCTGGAATGCATTCAACTGAACACAAATGAACGTGAATTGATGAAAGCAACTGAATCTATCTTCCAAAAGTGCAATTTTGACTTCTCTTACGGGCTTTTCTTGTTACTCTTATGTGTTTCTTGCTTAATAATACAGGGGCTGTCCATAAACCACGTAGACTCTTGAGGGGGAGGGAGGGGTTTCGAAAAAGTCTACGATAGTCTACGAAGGGGGACGGGTGGGGTAAACCAAAAGTCTACGTGGACTTTTTGATTTTATGTTTTTTTAAAGCGATTTATACATCAGCTTCGTGCGAAGTCCAAGTCCTGGTGTTAGGTGGGACGCTAAACAGCCCTGACACGACGGCCCTCCGACGAGACAGGAGGTTTGCGCAGGCCCAATAAGCCGCCTAGAAAACCAATCATTACGAACAATATAAGAGATAATGCGACTCGATATAATCGGCAAAGACCTAGGCGACGAATACAGGATCACGATTGGAAGCTTGGAACATGGAATTGCAAGTCGCTAGGTTTCGCAGGTTGCGACAGGATGATCTACGATGAATTACATCCCGCAACTTCGACGTCGTGGCGCTGCAGGAGATTTGCTGGGTCCTGTAGAAAGTGTGGAAAAGCGGGCATCGAGCGGCTACCTTCTACCAAAGCTGTGACACCACCAACGAGCTGGGAACCGGCTTCATAGTGCTGGGTAAGATGCGCCAACGCGTGATTGGGTGGCAGCCAATCAACGCAAGGATGTGCAAGCTGAGGATTAAAGGCCGTTTCTTCAACTATAGCATCATCAACGTGCACTGCCCACACGAAGGGAGACCCGACGACGAGAAAGAAGCGTTCTACGCACAGCTGGAGCAGACATACGATGGATGCCCACTGCGGGACGTTAAAATCGTCATCGGTGACATGAACGCACAGGTAGGAAGGGAGGAAATGTATAGACCGGTCATCGGACCGGATAGTCTGCACACCGTATCGAATGACAACGGCCAGCGATGCATAAACTTCGCAGCCTCCCGCGGAATGGTAGTCCGAAGCACCTTCTTTCCCCGCAAAAATATCCACAAGGCCACATGGAGATCACCTAACCAAGAAACGGGAAACCAAATCGATCACGTTCTAATCGACGGTAAATTCTTCTCCGACATCACGGATGTCCGCACTTACCGCAGTGCGAATATTGAATCCGACCACTACCTCGTTGCAGTATGCCTGCGCTCAAAACTCTCGACGGTGTTCAACACGCGTCGAAGTCGGACGCCGCGGCTTAACATTGGGCGACTACAAGACGGTAGACTAGCCCAAGAATACGCGCAGCAGCTGGAAGTGGCACTTCCAACGGAAGAGCAGCTAGGCGTAGCGTCTCTGGAAGATGGCTGTATGTTTAGTCGATCCGCCATTGGGAGCACCGCAACCGCTGTACTAGGGACGGTGCCCCGGATCAGAAGAAACGACTGGTATGACGGCGAATGTGAGCAGTTAGTGGAAGAGAAGAATGCAGCATGGGCGAGATTGCTGCAACACCGCACGAGGGCGAACGAGGCACGATATAAACAGGCGCGGAACAGACAAAACTCGACTTTCCGGAGGAAAAAGCGCCAGCAGGAAGATCGAGACCGTGAAGAAACGGAGCAACTGTACCGCGCTAATAACACACGAAAGTTCTATGAGAAGTTAAACCGTTCACGTAAGGGCCACGTGCCACAGCCTGATATGTGTAAGGACATCTACGTGAATTTTCTTACGACTGAGCGTGAGGTGATCCAAAGGTGGCGGCAGCACTACGAAGAGCACCTGAATGGCGATGTGGCAGACGAAGATGGCGGTATGGTGATAGACCTGGGAGAACGCGCGCAGGACATAATTCTACCGGCTCCGGATCTCCAGGAAATCCAGGAGGAGATTGGCCGGCTGAAGAACAACAAAGCCCCTGGGGTTGACCAACTACCAGGAGAGCTATTTAAACACGGTGGTGAGGCACTGGCTAGAGCGCTGCACTGGGTCATTACCAAGATTTGGGAGGAGGAAGTTTTGCCGCAGGAGTGGATGGAAGGTGTCGTGTGTCCCATCTACAAAAAGGGCGATAAGCTGGATTGTAGCAACTACCGCGCAATCACATTGCTGAACGCCGCCTACAAGGTACTCTCCCAAATTTTATGCCGTCGACTAGCACCAACTGCAAGGGAGTTCGTGGGGCAGTACCAGGCGGGTTTTATGGGCGAACGCTCCACCACGGACCAGGTGTTCGCCATTCGCCAAGTACTGCAGAAATGCCGCGAATACAACGTGCCCACACATCATCTATTCATCGACTTCAAAGCCGCATATGATACAATCGATCGAGACCAGCTATGGCAGCTAATGCACGAACACGGGTTTCCGGATAAACTGACACGATTGATCAAAGCGACGATGGATCGGGTGATGTGCGTAGTTCGAGTTTCAGGGGCATTCTCGAGTCCCTTCGAAACCCGCAGAGGGTTACGGCAAGGTGATGGTCTTTCGTGTTTGCTATTCAACATCGCTTTGGAAGGGGTAATACGAAGAGCAGGGATTAACACGAGTGGTACAATTTTCAATAAGTCCGTCCAGCTATTTGGTTTCGCCGACGACATAGATATTATGGCACGTAACTTTGAGAAGATGGAGGAAGCCTACATCAGACTGAAGAGGGAAGCTAAGCGGATCGGACTTGTCATCAACACGTCGAAGACGAAGTACATGATAGGCAGAGGTTCAAGAGAAGACAATGTGAGCCACCCACCGCGAGTTTGCATTGGTGGTGACGAAATCGAGGTGGTAGAAGAATTTGTGTACTTGGGCTCACTGGTGACTGCCGAAAATGACACCAGCAGAGAAATTCGGAGACGCATAGTGGCTGGAAATCGTACGTACTTTGGACTCCGCAAGACGCTCCGATCGAATAGAGTTCGCCGCCGTACCAAACTGACAATCTACAAAACGCTAATTAGACCGGTAGTCCTCTACGGACACGAGACCTGGACGATGCTCGTGGAGGACCAACGCGCACTTGGAGTTTTCGAAAGGAAAGTGCTGCGTACCATCTATGGTGGGGTGCAGATGGCGGACGGTACGTGGAGGAGGCGAATGAACCACGAATTGCATCAGCTGTTGGGAGAACCATCCATCGTTCACACCGCGAAAATCGGACGACTGCGATGGGCCGGGCACGTAGCCAGAATGTCGGACAGTAACCCGGTGAAAATGGTTCTCGACAACGATCCGACGGGCACAAGAAGGCGAGGTGCGCAGCGGGCAAGGTGGATCGATCAGGTGGAAGATGACTTGCGGACCCTCCGTAGACTGCGTGGTTGGCGACGTGTAGCCATGGACCGAGCCGAATGGAGAAGACTCTTATATACCGCACAGGCCACTTCGGCCTTAGTCTGAATAAATAATAATAATCGTGCGAAGTTCACTTGTTTAATTTTCTAGGATATTCCGTTTTTTTTGCAAGACTTTACCGATATAATCTCTTGCATTTTTCCCTAAAAATTTAATGAATTCCACTAAAGTAAAAGTCTGAGCTACGGCCTAAAACTATCATGGATTTCACCAGGAAATTCTTCTGTGTTGAGCAGGAAAACTCTCCAAAGTATGCTATAAAAACTTTCGATTTTTTTCAAAATCTTCACTTGGATTTTACTGCAGATTCCTACCGTAGAACCCCGCTTATTCGACACCACTTTATTCGACACTTTTTAATTCGTGCCCTGGTAATTCGACAATTGTCGAGTTAAAAAGTGCTGGAGCACGTGCTCAGCTGTCACATTTCGCTCGACCAAACCAACACTTTTTCATCGGGCGCGAAACGCACTACAACACAATGAGAAGAATCAAAACAAAAAAGCAAATAGAGTTGCAAAACACGTATGAAACGAACAAGTGTAGGGTAGCCAGTTTGTCGAATTAAAACGATACTCCGTTCGACACCGACACGGTACATGAAAATAATGGTGTTTCAAGCATGTATGATAGTACCACATTAATGTTTGAAGTCTGTTATGATCACGGTTGTGGTATTGGTAGTGGTCTGGAGACCTCGATACATCGCAGACTTTTTCTGTTGGCCCCAAAATAGAGATATTTACCACTGGCAATGGCCATGATTTAAAAACAACAAAGATATATTTAAAAGGGGGGTCCCGTAGCGTAGTTGGCTACACGTTCGCCTTATAAGCGAATGATCATGGGTTCGATTCCCAGCCCCTCCACCAAAATCTTAGTCAGTCGCCAGAAGTGCAGTCCGTTCGGTGGCGTTTTGGGGAACGCGCCTCACCGATACGGCTGCCTGATGACGACTGGCAAAACTGTTCTTCTCGGAGGCACTCCTCCAACGTACTTCGATTTATGGCAACCGAACAAAGCATCGATCATTGGATTCACAACATGGGCAAATGAAAACAATGGACACACGATAATACGGACTGGCAACGACAACGATGACGAATTATGGACATCTAAAAATAGATTTTGTGTGGATTCGGTAGAGTAGAGTACCACAGTAGATCACGGCACAGTAGCGGTTAAGAACACAGGGTGCCTATCAAATAAATACACGAATAAAAAAAAGATATATTCAATATTTATGTCTCGATTAACCAGTTTTGGTACCATAACTGAGCCACACAGAGAGATCCTCTGTAACAAGTACGCTTTTTTATTTATAATTATCTCTGGAAATTCGAATTAATGTTCATCATTTAAATTGTCTGCATGGCTATTCGTTTTTCAAATTTATTCCTAAAGTTGATACACCGCACGGGAACCACGTGCTTCCAGATGTTGCAACTGGCATACGCCAACGTAAATGAGTCCCTAACTCAGTTGCAAGCGCTGAAATCAAAACAACGCTAGATCCCGGTCAAGCGCAACTTTGAGATGCCAATTAGCGGGTATCGACCTGATCCGGGCATCCATTCAGGATGCAATGACCTTTTCCGTTCGGCTTGGCCAAATCCTATTGAACTTGGGGAGAGAATTGACTGAAGGTTTTAAAACGGATGTGGGAAAGAGAAGACACCCTGTCACTTTTAGGAGGAGGTTTCAGGAGCACAATTTTGAGATTATGCCGCTCGCGGAATTGGACTTCGTCCAGATTCGCGATATCAGAACCGAATAACAAAATTATCGGTTTTCCACTTCGATTGTCCACTTCGAGCAGAGTTGTGGATGAGGCAAGAGTGGTCATATTCTTGTCCCGCGTCGTGGTGTGTTATGAAGGTGATAAACCTCACAAGAAGGGTTTGCAGAAATCGCTCTCAATAGATAACGAACAACGATAAAAGAGAGGCAAAAACTATTCCGAATCATAACAAGCCATGATAACAAATTTATCAAACTTGTATAGGGTAACCGGCGGTAATGTTGGCCCTGGATGTAACATTGGCTCATCACGCAAATAAATCAATATTTCAGCGATAAAACGTGGATTTGTAGGGAGATATTAACCACTGCTTCTTTAGAAAAGTGTATCAAACATATAGCTGCTTCATAACTCTAGATTTATACACTTCTTGAACTATTAAAAGCAATTATCTGGCGTGAAAAATCACTTTGACTCGGTTTTTCAGCAGCCATGTTTCGTTGACTTATGCAGGCTGGCTGTGCTAGAGTTTTTCATTTGCCAAATAAAAGAGTTTTCTGAATGAACATACCTGCTTTTGCACATCAGATGAATGGATAACAACCACACTATGTCAGCTATCATGTTTATTTCGCAATTTCCATTAGTATAGCGGCATAATTAACCAAAACTTTTTTGGACAATACTGGGGGCACCCATAGCCAAATGGTGGCATGCGCTTTCGATTTGTAGCACTACGCTAGTATAGGTGAAACTCTAAAATCAAAACATTCTCACCAATAACCCGTACTGGAGAAAATAACCGAAAGCTGCAGATAGAATATCCGATGCTTGCGATTTGGTTGCTGAGAATTTTTGTAAAAACAGGTTAATCCACTCAACCGTTAAGTTTCTTTCGCAAATTACATAACGCTAAACTATAGTCAACCCACACCCAGCCCCTAGTAACGCTTCATATATGGTAGAGTTCTAAAATTTATAAAGTCCCACAACCTAAAACGTCATGTAGTTTGTCAATGGGCCCTCATGATGCTTTTCTCGAATTACGATATAATCGCTTTCATTCGCAGAACATACCAAAAATAATTGCCTACCTTACGGCTTCCAAACACGATTCAAGCATCAACCTTTCGAGGTTCGATACACCATTTTCTTCATAATTTTGCAAATAAATTATTCAATTAGTGTATGAATATTTAGTTTTATCATCTTTCGCACGAATCCTACAAACATTTTCTCACTTAATAATGGAAAGATACAATGGATCGTATGTTTCATCAGATAAACTTTCAACGTCATGTGTATAATTTCAAGTCAAATTACTTGACAAATACCTTCATCATAATTTAAATCTATTATTGCTTGCAAAAATCATTTTGATCTGTAAAATGATACCGAAAAAGTATTCTTTCAACTCAGGAAGTTAAAACACGTGAGAGTTTTGAGGAGGATTCACAACAGCTGATCGATATAGAGAGGAGTGGAATCAAACGCACTTTGTACCTATCAAGTAACTTCAATGCAGGCAGAGTTAAAAACAAGCATCCAATAATTGTATTTATGAATAATTGTGTAATTATGTCAGGTAGTTGGCACAGTTATAACTGTTTATGCACAGTACAAAGCAAGGAATTGCCTAGAATAAGTTTTACAATTGGCTTTCTTCAGTAGTGCGTTATGCATCATCCCCACCTAAAGCATTGTTTACGTTTTGGAAAAAAGTTTCTTTGAGAGTATCGCGAGAGCGAGAGCAACCCAACTGCCATGGTTTCAACTAGCAGTAAATATCAAAATTATGCGGCAGCCAATAATTAACGTATGAAATTTGTTTGAGACACAACATGAGGGCTAGAATATGTAGCCTTTTTGCAATTGCAGTTTTTAATACAGTTTTCATTTTTCTAAACTTCTTCACTTGCAAATATGGAAAATATTTGGGAAATAAATGATACATATAATAGTATTTTCGTTAGCATGTCCTTGGTAATCGTGCTATTGGGGGAATCTAAAACGCACTCTAACGATCAGTGTGGTAGTATTTTACATGCAACCAATAAAAATTCACGCTCAATAAGATGATTTGATTTTCTCTATTTGTTTGCATGCTGCCTTTATTCAACGCAAGCAAAATGACTGGTACTATAAACAGCAACCCATCTTTATCTTTCGTTTGTTCGAAATCAACAATCACTCGTCCCAAGTGGGCTGAAAAATTATCCACATGATAGGGACACGGATGCCGATATTTTGGCCATTTCTCTCGAGACTTTCGCTGGTTTAAATGAGATATTGCGGACATTTATCGTCGTTTTTTGCTATTTGGCAGCAAAACCAAATGTAAGCAAGCCGGCTGGTGGAATAATTCTGGTTGGAAATGCAATATGTGAAGATTTATAGCGATAAATGTGCTCAGCCGTAGCATAATGGGCCAAGGTTTGAGCCGTTACCCCTACAAGTGCGAAAAAACAAAATCGGATAGGCAGCCCGCATAAATGGTGATTTTTGCTTTGTTTTCACTCCTTTCGTGTTGGTTACTGCGCAGTTGTGTAGAACAAGTTGAAATGCATCATCAGAGCCAGTGCTCCCCACATTTGGAGCTTTCTAAAAGAAATTTATCATGGGGTATAACATCCCGAATCAGTCCTCTATCATGACAGCTTGCGAAAAAAGTTTCTTGCGGTGTGCTACATATCGTATATGTATACAGAGACGTTAAGTGAGAGACTTGCTCTTTCTCTCTAGCATTCAATCCCTGATCACAAGGATTTCTTTAGTAGGAAAATCTAATTTCTTTCCCTTCCTTAGGGCCTCTTAGGCTGATGCCATACTGGGAGAGAAGAGGGGCGATTAGAAGAGTTGAGAGAGAAGTGAAGCGTCCGCGTGCAAGCTACCTCAATGAGCGAGGTATGGAAATCGCTTATACTTGGCATAGTGGAAGCGATGAGAAGAGGCGAGAAGCGGTAGCCAAAGAGGTGAAGCAGTTCGTAGAGTGCTTTGCCGCGCGAGATCGCAAGGGATCACTTCTGTATTTTTGTTGATTTGAGTTTATCCTCGTTCGCTCTTGTGTAAAATGGCTGTCGGTGAAAAGTGTTGCGGGAGAGGCAAGCAACATTGTTTATTCTGTTAATTTTGATAATGAAAACATTAAAATATGTATGGTTTTAGCTACATGTACGGAACAAATCTGATGTATTTCATAGTAGCGGTACTCATTAAAATTGGGAATATTCTGGCGCAATCCATAAATTTAGAAACACTTTGTTACCACAGACAAACGGATGTAACACTTGTTATTTTAATATCGTTCTCGTATTTAGGATTTGTTTTAAATGATAGATTTGCAGGCATCTGTAATGCGCGTTTGAACCGAAAGAAATTGTTGTGAAATCGCTTTGATATTTGATTTTACACTGAAATCGGTTTTTACGCGGGAGATACATACCGTGTATCTTGAAATGCCCGTTAAACTGCGTAAATCTAGATAACCGCGGGAAAGAACAACTTCAACGAAAATCGAATTTGCGCAATTTATGCTTATGTTCGCATATTAAAACTTCGGGAACGATCCTATAAATAAGGAAATTGTTGTCCCAATTTTATGCCGGCCGTTGGTGGGAAATGGTTTCAAATCTTTCAGCGGATTTTTGGGATTTGCGTTTGTTTACGCCGTTTTCCAAAAAGGTTGAGAGCCGAGACAAAACGATTTTTGTGAGAAGAGGTTCGTATCTCCTGAATACAAATCACAAGACAAATCAAATTCAATGTACAGAAATGTCGTAAGAAGATCCATCCATAAATTACGTAACGCTTGAAGGGGGAGGGGCATTGTCGGCGAAGTGTGACGATTCATACAAAATTTTCAGATGTTTCATACAAAAAGTGTTACGTAGGGGGTAGGGGGGTTGAACATTTTCCGTTACGTAATTAATGGATATTTCATAGGAGCAGACGTAAAACAGGAATAAAACATGGCCCACAAAGTTTTACCGTAGCTACGCCCTACGTCTGTTTGTATGTAGTGTTAATCTCCGCTCACATCATAAAATCGGTTTTCAATTGCGTCATTCTTTAAATCTTCCCAACACTTTTCTTCTTTGTGCTAAATGAGCTTCGAGAAGCACAATATTCTCCATCTGACGAAATCCATGTTTTTACACTTTTATTTGTTGCGAGATCAACACGCTGAAAAACGCTTTCAGTATGTCATGGCTCGCTTTGATCGCGGCATCACTTCGCTTTGCTTATCTCCCACCTCTTCGCTTCGCTTCTCTTCGCTCCCAGTATGTCATCAGCCTTACGGTGTCATTCAGAATGGCTACCTTGCGGCTCACCAACACAATCTTACAATTACCCACCTTCTCACTCCGATTAGCACTAAGCAGCTTATTTCCGTTAAACCTGATTATCTAGTATCAGAACTAAGTTTGAATCTTAATCTACATGTTGGTAAATTATCGATCATTCAGCGCTTATTTAGCGTCGATTCAATAAAAAAACAGCTAGCATAATGAAAACATAACACATAAATATCAACGTAAATCAAAGCAAATCTGTTGATTATCGGACACATTTCGATAGTTTATGACATAGTTAAACCGTATTGCGTAATTCTGAGTGCAGCTCAGACTGAAACCGATCACATTAATGCAATGTTTACGGTCATCGGATGTTAACAAAAAAGAGTTTATTTTTGTCTGCCTCAAGTTTGGCTGTGTCAATTTTCTCACGACTACTAATATTGAGTTGATGATTTTTATGGTACAACTACACAGAGATTGGTGTGCCACCGAAAGTCACCTTAGTGCTAGTACAAGGTTTCTAAGCTAGCTAGCTATCCCTGGCGGCAATTAGTGTGTGCGTGTTAGTTCGGAATTATGGGTAAGACAACATAATCCGACCATTTGATTTCGGTCTTTACAAATGCGTGTGAATTATCGTTGTGTAGGAATCGTGGCAGCGTCTTGTTTGTGACCAGCCTCACCGCTTTGAATAACTCGATGCGTTCTTTCCTCACTTCCATCATATGAGCCTTTATCAATTTTCTTATAGCGCTACTCGAAGGGCTGCAAATTGCACGCTAGACTGATTGTGAGATCAAATAGTGTTTGCGAATAAAGCACAAATCACTATAATTTACTATGGCAATAATGGTGATTTTGAATCTTAGATAAAGTTGCAATCGATTGAGGACAAAATCATCTGACCCTCAGATTAAATTTACTTTTAACATGTACGACGTCATTGTTTCAAATATCTAAAAATCCATAAAGCATTTTTACAGATGACGATGAGCTCAAGCGAGAACGGATTAATTCGCTTGGGTGATGGACGATCACGCCGCCCGCAGTAGCCGCTTGAGACAACAACAGATATCAGATACAAGATTTTTTTATATACAGGTTATCCGACTTCGTCAGTAGATGGGAATAACCAGCGCGGGGGGGAAACATACATTTTCAGTGCAAAACGTAAACAAATGGGCATAAATTCCATACAAAAATCCAAGATGGCTGAGTTGGGGATATTGACAAGTCGGATAACCTGTACATAAAAAAATCTTGATCAGATAATCCCCTTGCTTTCCATTTACATTAGCTAACTCATGATCAAAATATGGAAATGAGAACAGGCACATCGAAGCCGAAGACCGGCGAAATTGACAGCAGCTGAACGTGTTTGACAGATCGCTTGATCGATGGAAAGTGACCGGTGAACCGTTCCGGAAAACACGACTTGCCGAACCAACGACAAGAGACGGTGCGCGTGTTGATTAATTTCAATTTGGATATAACGAGGGGTGTGAGTGTTTTCCATTCCTTTCCCTGTGGATAAACAAGATTTGTGTGGAAACAATAAACATGAACGAAATGTTGACCTTGATGGCGGTACGCATTAGTTAGGATATTGTCCTTCAACCACGTCGTCAATATTATTACAGCTTATTATGCTTTTCATATTTTTTTATCGGCATGGCATAACGCCTAGCAGCCCAGTATTCATTGGTGATTATACAACCAAGCGCGTGGTGAATTTCAAATTCACCCTATGTTTTTCTATACCTATTTCCTAAAGTCCCAATCTGGTGTAATTATGTTCGTACAGTGCTGAAACTTAAGTCGATTGTTTAGCACAAGTAAACCAGAGTCTATTATATAGAGTTGCGCAAAGAGGATCTTCTTACTCTTATTCTGAATGATGCTCTTGTTATTATGTTGAAAACTTTCATTTTTGTTCAACCCTTCAAGTGACTTCACGGGAGTGATCACTTCTAAAGCTTTTTAATTCGATAACCAAAGTCACCTACAAAGTGCAAACACGTGAGTTTCTTGTTGCAACTTTATTGGGGGGGTGTATTGAAGTTTTTTGAAGCTGTTTCTAGAACAAATCTAATACATTTCAATTCATGAGTTTTAATTCGCCATAATAATCATCAGGCGATAACAATACTTCCGCCTTACCAATAATCATTTGTTTACTTTGCTCGATAGGTAGACGGTTTGACAGTTCAATAGGTAGATTTGGCTTCACTCTTTGCGTAACTCTATATATAATAGACTCTGAAGTAAACAAGCGATCTTCCAACGTTTCACCCCTATGCGCGTTATGGTACTCTCAATTCGTGCTCCTAAAAAATCAGTAGAAAAAGCACGAGGTTCCCAAAATAACCGAATTGTGGCTTTGTTTTATAACCACCGTTAGTAATTCCATTGTTATACTGCAAGGTTGCTAAGCCAATTTAACCCAATCACAAATACTTCATGCTCTGTAAAGATGAGAATTTTCTTTCACGTCCAATCAAGCTATGGAATACTTACACTTTAATTTTTTTTATCTGCCGCCATTTAATTGTTATTGTGTTGAGTGGACTCATCCACTTTAGATGAAATCGCAATAAAATGCCAAGAAAGGCCCGAGATAAACAACCCTGCAGGGAAGTTTTTCTCTTTCTTCAAAGTTTTTTTAAGTCTCTACCTTTCTGTTCCGTAGAGCTCAGCAGCTCTGGCCACCCGGAAGATGCTCCCAGTCGAACCCTTCCTCGAGCATGACGACACGCCACATCGTCCATGACGCCAAATGACCGGATGAGCAGCTGACATTATTTGATTATGATGATTCCCTGATTTTCGAATCCCAATCACCTTCCATCCTTGAACATTGTAAACCTTACCTCGAGTCACCATGAGTACGTTGGCTTCCACCCCTCTATTACTAACTTCATAATAAAATGGTATTGATTGTACATATCACAAAGAACCATGTCTCCGTAAAGTGTTATAGACGCCTGAGCCTACCAAATAATCGAAATTGGAAAAAAAAATGTCTAGAAAATGTGATGAGATAATTCGTATTAATTGTATTACCTTCAAATATTCTATATTATTCTCTGTACCAGCAAGAACAGGGAAAGCCGTAACACGCATCAGGCTGAAACAATTTGCAGATTATTTGCATACTTATGCTGAACAATCGACTTGAATTTCAGCACTGTACGAATATTATTGAGTAGATTTGGGTTTTTAGAAATGGGAGCATAAAAACATGTGGTGAGTATGCAACTCACCACTGGATTCATTGTATAATCACCTTAAGAAAAGAATCACCGTGGATCCAATAGATATCGATATGTGACACTCGGTCGGTAATCAAATCAGACCAAAATTGAAAACCATATCCCACCGGCGACTAACCGTATCTGACTAAATCAATTTCACTTTTTCCTTTATTTTTGTCTGCGACTCAAACCAAGGCGATGGGATCATTCTAACGCGACTGTTTACATCCAATGTGCTCACATGGTGCACGTTATTCATCGAGATATATTAACACATCGTTTATCAGACACATAAACGTTTCTATTAGTTGACGCCTTCATCGAACCCAAAGTCGAAGCGATGACGATATCTGGAGGGTTTTCTTGGAAAGGAAATAATAAATGTGTATCGTGCGTCGGCACACATAGAAGGCGCAAGGTTATATCGGCAAATATTGGATTTACTCGCTTGTATGGAACTGTTGCTCCAGGTTTTCGAATCCCATCAAAATAAGTCAACTAATTAAATGTTCATCGTTCCGGTTCCACCTCGTTGGCCACCGATTGGAACCTTAATTTAAAATGTTCCCGACGAAAGTTCCGCGGAATGGTTGAACAGATTTTTACACCACAGCTCGAACGACCGACACACAAGCACACGTTAGATTTAACCTTAATTATGATTGCTAACGGTGTTAACGACGACTTCTGTCACTGTGACTCGTGTGCCGCTTGGGGCGTCAAGAAATACCTACAGGTCATAAATTCTAGCTGGTTTCGTTTCATTTGGCACCCAACGGCCATGGCACGGGGCGGCCCTGCCCGCTTGCGCTTGCGACATTTTCCTATCGCGTGCTGTCTCGTCTTGCCAAGCGAATCAAATTGGTTTAGGTTTTTCGATTATCCATATCCCATTCTACAATTAGTCCGATGTATGTGACGTTCCTTCTTGCTGTTGCCTCTGTTTTTAAAGAAAGTTTCTGCTTGTCGTACTTTGTTGTGATGCAGTTGAACATGACTTAGAAACGCAGCTTGAAATTCAGAGAAAAGAATTAATATTCATGCTAACATTGGTTCACAATCGTGGTGCATGTGTGGAAAATTGTATATGAAACGAGTGGTCTCAATGAATATTCGTTCAGCTAGCTCTCCAGGGTGGTTCTTCAATCAACTAAACCACGATAAAAAAATCTGGGAAACTCCTGCTTCAAGGGCATTCCGTAGGGGAATCCGGGCATTCCGTAGGGGAATCCGGGCATTCCGTAGGGGAATCCGGGCATTCCGTAGGGGAATCCGGGCATTCCGTAGGGGAATCCGGGCATTCCGTAGGGGAATCCGGGCATTCCGTAGGGGAATCCGGGCATTCCGTAGGGGAATCCGGGCATTCCGTAGGGGAATCCGGGCATTCCGTAGGGGAATCCGGGCATTCCGTAGGGGAATCCGGGCATTCCGTAGGGGAATCCGGGCATTCCGTAGGGGAATCCGGGCATTCCGTAGGGGAATCCGGGCATTCCGTAGGGGAATCCGGGCATTCCGTAGGGGAATCCGGGCATTCCGTAGGGGTATCCGGGGATTCCGTAGGGGAGTCCGGGCATTCCGTAGGGACATCCGGCCATTCCGTAGGGGCACCCGCGCATTCCGTAGGCGAATCCGGGCATTCCGTAGGGGAATCCGGGCATTCCGTAGGGGAATCCGGGCATTCCGTAGGGGGGAATCCGGGCATTCCGTAGGGAATCAGGCATTCCGTAGGGGAATCCGGGCATTCCGTAGGGGAATCCGGGCATTCCGTAGGGGGAATCGGGCATTCCGTAGGGAATCCGGGCATTCCGTAGGGGAATCCGGGCATTCCGTAGGGGAATCCGGGCATTCCGTAGGGAATCCGGGCATTCCGTAGGGAATCAGGCATTCCGTAGGGAATCCGGGCATTCCGTAGGGGAATCCGGGCATTCCGTAGGGGAATCCGGGCATTCCGTAGGGAATCCAGGCATTCCGTAGGGAATCCGGGCATTCCGTAGGGGAATCCGGGCATTCCGTAGGGGAATCCAAGCATTCCGTAGGGAATCCAGGCATTCCGTAGGGGAATCGGGCATTCCGTAGGGGAATCCGGGCATTCCGTAGAATCCGGGCATTCCGTAGGGGAATCCGGGCATTCCGTAGGGGAATCGGGCATTCCGTAGGGAATCCGGGATTCCGTAGGGGAATCCGGGATTCCGTAGGGGAATCCGGGGATTCCGTAGGGGAATCCGGGGATTCCGTAGGGGAATCCGGGGATTCCGTAGGGGAATCCGGGGATTCCGTAGGGGAATCCGGGGATTCCGTAGGGGAATCCGGGGATTCCGTAGGGGAATCCGGGGAGTCCGTGGGGAATCCGGGATTCCGTGGGGAATCCGATTCCGTAGGGGAATCCGGGGATTCCGTAGGGGAATCCGGGGATTCCGTAGGGGAATCCGGGGATTCCGTAGGGGAATCCGGGGATTCCGTAGGGGAATCCGGGGATTCCGTAGGGGAATCCGGGGATTCCGTAGGGGAATCCGGGGATTCCGTAGGGGAATCCGGGGATTCCGTAGGGGAATCCGGGGAATCCGGGGATTCCGTAGGGGAATCCGGGGATTCCGTAGGGGAATCCGGGGATTCCGTAGGGGAATCCGGGGATTCCGTAGGGGAATCCGGGGATTCCGTAGGGGAATCCGGGGATTCCGTAGGGGAATCCGGGGATTCCGTAGGGGAATCCGGGAGTTCCGTAGGGGAATCCGGGATTCCGTAGGGTAATCCGGGGATTCCGTAGGGGAATCCGGGGATTCCGTAGGGGAATCCGGGGATTCCGGGGATTCCGTAGGGGAGCCGGGGATTCCGGGGATTCCGTAGGGGAGCCGGGGATTCCGTAGGGGAATTCGGGGATTCCGTAGGGGAATCCGGGGATTCCGTAGGGGAATCCGGGATTCCGTAGGGAATCCGGGATTCCGTAGGGGAATCCAGATTCCGTAGGGGAATCCGGGGATTCCGTAGGGAATCCGGGGATTCCGTAGGGAAACTGGGATTCCGTAGGGGAATCCGGGGATTCCGTAGGAAATCCGGGGATTCCGTGGGGAACTGGGGATTCCGTAGGGGAATCCGGGATTCCGTAGGGGAATCCGGGGATTCCGTAGGGGAATCCGGGGATTCCGTGGGGAATCCGGGGATTCCGTAGGGGAATCCGGGGATTCCGTAGGGGAATCCGGGGATTCCGTAGGGGGAATCCGGGGATTCCAGAACTGGGGATTCCGTAGGGAATCAGGGATTCCGTAGGGGAATCCGGGATTCCGTAGGGGAATCCGGGGATTCCAGGGAATCCGGGGATTCCGTAGGGGAATCCGGGGAAGAATCCGGGGATTCCGTGGGGAATCCGGGGATTCCGTAGGGGAATCTGGGGATTCCGTGGAAGGGGGAATCCGGGGATTCCGTAGGGGAATCCGGGGATTCCGTAGGGAACTGGGGATTCCGTAGGGGAATCCGGAACTGGGGATCTGGGAGTTCCGTGGGGAATCCAGATTCCGTAGGGGAATCCGGGGAATGGGACCGTAGGGGAATCCGGGGATTCCGTAGGGGAATCCGGGGATTCCGTAGGGGAATCCGGGATTCCGTAGGGGAATCCGGGATTCCGTAGGGAATCCGGGGATTCCGTAGGGGAATCCGGGGATTCCGTAGGGGAATCCGGGGATTCCGAAGAATCGGGGATTCCCAGAATCCCCGGATTCCGTACAGAATCCCCGGATTCCGAAGGGGAACTGGGATTCCGAAGGAACTGGGATTCCGTAGGGGAATCCAGGGGATTCCGTAGGGGAATCCAGGGATTCCGTAGGGGAATCCTGGGATTCCGTAGGGGAATCCGGGGATTCCGTAGGGGAATCAGGGATTCCGTGGGGAATCCGAGTTCCGTAGGGGAATCTGGGATTCCGTAGGGGAATCCGGGATTCCGTAGGGAATCCAGGGATTCCGTAGGGAATCCGGGATTCCGTAGGGGAATCCGGGGATTCCGTAGGGGAATCCGGGATTCCGTAGGGGAATCCGGGGATTCCGTGGGAATCCGGGATTCCGTAGGGAATCCGGGGATTCCGTGGGGAATCCGGGGATTCCGTGGGGAATCCGGGGATTCCGTAGGGGAACTGGGATTCCGTAGGGGAATCCAGGGATTCCGTAGGGGAACTGGGATTCCGTAGGGGAATCCGGGGATTCCGTAGGGGAATCCGGGGATTCCGTAGGGGAATCCGGGATTCCGTAGGGGAATCCGGGGATTCCGTAGGGAATCCGGGGATTCCGTGGGGAATCCGGGGATTCCGTAGGGGAATCCGGGGATTCCGTGGGGAATCCGGGGATTCCGTAGGGGAATCCGGGGATTCCGTAGGGAATCCGATTCCGTAGGGGAATCCAGGGATCCGTGGGGAATCCGGGGATTCCGTAGGGGAATCCGGGGATTCCGTAGGGAATCCGGGGATTCCGTAGGGGAATCTGGGATTCCGTAGGGGAATCCGGGGATTCCGTAGGGGAATCCGGGGATTCCGTAGGGGAATCCGGGGATTCCGTAGGGGAATCCGGGGATTCCGTGGGGAATCCAGGGGATTCCGTGGGGAATCGGGGATTCCGTAGGGGAATCCGGGGATTCCGTAGGGGAATCCGGGGGTTCCGTAGGGGAATCCGGGGATTCCGTAGGGGAATCCGGGGATTCCGTAGGGGAATCCGGGGATTCCGTAGGGGAATCCGGGGATGCCGTGGGGGAATCCGGGGATGCCGTAGGGGAATCCGGGGATTCCGTAGGGGAATCCGGGGATTCCGTAGGGGAATCCGGGGATTCCGTAGGGGAATCCGGGGATTCCGTAGGGGAATCCGGGGATTCCGTAGGGGAATCCGGGGATTCCGTAGGGGAATCCGGGGATTCCGTAGGGGAATCCGGGGATTCCGTAGGGGAGCCGGGGATTCCGGGGATTCCGTAGGGGAGCCGGGGATTCCGTAGGGGAATCCGGGGATTCCGTAGGGGAATCCGGGGATTCCGTAGGGGAATCCGGGGATTACGTGGGGAATCGGGATTCCGTGGGGTATCCGGGGATTCCGTAGGGGAATCCGGGGATTCCGTAGGGGAATCCGGGGATTCCGTAGGGGAATCCGGGGATTCCGTAGGGGAATCCGGGGATTCCGTAGGGGAATCCGGGATTCCGTAGGGGAATCCGGGGATTCCGTAGGGGGATCCGGGGATTCCGCAGGGGAATCCCGGTCTTCCGTAGGGGAATCCGGGGATTCCGTAGGGGAATCCGGGGATTCCGTAGGGGCCTCCGGGGCTTCCGTAGGGGTATCTGTGGCTTCCGTAGGGGAATCCGGGGATTCCGTAGGGGAATCCGGGGATTCCGTAGGGGAATCCGGGGATTCCGTAGGGGAATCCGGGATTCCTGTGGGGAATCCGGGGATTCCGTGGGGAATCAGGGATTCCGTAGGGGAATCCGGGATTCCGTAGGGGAATCCGGGGATTCCGTAGGGGAATCCGGGGATTCCGTAGGGGAATCCGGGGATTCCGTGGGGGAATCGGGGGGTTCCGTAGGGGAATCGGGGATTCCGTGGGGAATCCGGGGATTCCGTAGGGGAATCCGGGATTCCGTAGGGAATCCGGGGATTCCGTAGGGGAACTGGGATTCCGTAGGGGAATCGGGGATTCCGTAGGGAATCCGGGGATTCCGTAGGGGAATCCGGGGATTCCGTAGGGGAATCCGGGGATTCCGTAGGGGAATCCGGGGATTCCGTAGGGGAATCCGGGGATTCCGTAGGGGAATCCGGGGATTCCGTAGGGGAATCCGGGGATTCCGTAGGGGAATCCGGGGATTCCGTAGGGGAATCCGGGGATTCCGTAGGGGAATCCGGGGATTCCGTAGGGGAATCCGGGGATTCCGTAGGGGAATCCGGGGATTCCGTAGGGGAATCCGGGGATTCCGTAGGGGAATCCGGGGATTCCGTAGGGGAATCCGGGATTCCGTAGGGGAACTGGGGATTCCGTAGGGGAATCAGGGGATTCCGTAGGGGAATCCGGGGATTCCGTAGGGGAACTGGGATTCCGTAGGGAATCCGGGGATTCCGTAGGGGAATCCGGGATTCCGTAGGGGAATCCGGGGATTCCGTAGGGGAATCCGGGGATTCCGTAGGGGAATCGGGGATTCCGTAGGGGAATCCGGGGATTCCGTAGAGGGGAATCCGGGGATTCCGTAGAGAAGAATCCGGGGATTCCGTAGAGGGGAATCCAGGGATTCCGTAGAGGGGAATCCAGGGATTCCGTAGAGGGGAATCCGGGATTCCGTAGGGGAACTGGGATTCCGTAGGGGAATCCGGGGATTCCGTAGAAACTGGGATTCCGTAGGGGAATCCGGGGATTCCGTAGGGGAATCCGGGGATTCCGTAGGGGAATCCGGGGATTCCGTAGGGGATTCCTAAGTGGAATCCGGAGATTCCGAAGGGGAATCCGGAGATTCCGAAGGGGAATCCGGAGATTCCGAAGGGGAATCCGGAGATTCCGAAGGGGAATCCGGAGATTCCGAAGGGGAATCCGGGGATTCCGAAGGGGAATCCGGGGATTCCGAAGGGGAATCCGGGGATTCCGAAGGGGAATCCGGGGATTCCGAAGGGGAATCCGGGGATTCCGAAGGGGAATCCGGGGATTCCGAAGGGGAATCCGGGGATTCCGAAGGGGAATCCGGGGATTCCGAAGGGGAATCCGGGGATTCCGAAGGGGAATCCGGGGATTCCGAAGGGGAATCCGGGGATTCCGAAGGGGAATCCGGGGATTCCGAAGGGGAATCCGGGGATTCCGAAGGAGAATCCAGGGTTTCCGAAGGGGAATCCGGGGTTTCCGAAGGGAAATCCGGGGTTTCTAAACGGGAATCCGGGGATTTGGAAAGGGAATCTGGGGATTCGGAAGGGGAATTCTGGGATTCCGAAGGGGAATCCAAGGTTTCCGAAGGGGAATCCGCCACAACCCAGATCGACAGTCTCTTCATTCACAAGCCCGTTACCATCAAGCCTTTCACCGGAGTCAGTGTTCTATTTAAGTTAATATATCTGTTTTAGTTCCACGCAATGTGTTTAACTTATTTATTTTGGAAGATATTCTTGCCTGTCATAAGACAAGTCGAGTCAAGTACGAGACACTGAAGACGGCCTTACTGTTGAGGTCGAAATACGTATCTGTCAAGATACAATTAAGTGGTGGAATTCAATGGGATTATATAAACTCGTCTTATGACAGGTGAAAACATTCCACTAAAAAGCTCAAAATAATTTTCTTATCAGATATTCTTGGTCGAAATGTCTTGGTACACTTTGTTCATTCGTACTTGGTTATTGTCTTCCCGAGTACACCAACCCTTCTGGAAAGAACCTTTGAGCTAGCCGCTTCTTATAAAGGGGAAACCAGGAATTCCAAAAGGGAATCGAAAATACAAAAAAAGTCCGGCGGCATTTTTAACCTTTTGTCTGTGCTCTGGGGTCAATATGACCCCAGGCCACTTTGAGTGGCTGCCATTTTTTTAGTTTTCAACCGATTATCCTAATTTTTGGTAGTTTGATAAAACTCGCCGAGATCTGTCTCCTAGGTGCAAATTCGCTTGAAAAATCTTGAAAATATGCGCTGCAGTGTACTTTTTTCAAAAAACTTACGTTGTCTGTGCTCTGGGGTCAAATTGACCCCAAATTGAAATTGCTATAACTTTCTTAATGTTTGACCAATTTTGGATTTTTGAGGCTGTTTCGAAAGATAATTTAATCATCTTTCAGGTCGTTACCAAAGATTGATTATAGGTGGGCGGGTACACAGCGGGGAGGGGTTTTCGTAAAAAAGGGTACAAAAACAGTGATTTTTCATGCTTATTTTACTTATATCAGAATATCCTACCCATTTTGAACTGCACCTTTTCAAAAAGGTTATACATGAAGGAGTGTGCTTTGACATGAGTCATTGATTAGTTTAGAGCTTGATCGCCAGGTGGTGGTTTATTTGAATTCATTATTCTAGACTACTCAAGTAATTCCGATATATGGAGTTTTCCTCATTGTAAATATTCTTATCGCACAAATTTGAGATTTGTAAAGATGACGTCTTTAACTAAGTTCGTCTGGTAGGAATGGTCTAACATGTGACGGAATAAATAATTAGGAAATTTACAAACAGGCGGCGCTAGTGTACTTGCAATATTCTTGCATGTTTGAAATATTGCTTTAGCTTGAGATCCCTCATACCTATGCCCAAGTTGCATTTGGCAACATTGTTCAGCATGTTCAGGACTACAAAGCGGTGCTCAATATAATGAGCACTTGTTCCAAGATGCGGCGCTAGTGAGCTGTTATATTTGAGTATATTGTTTCATGTGAGATCTGATGTATTTTGGTTTGTAGCATTTTTGACAAACATGAATGTTGTGGTAGAGTTCATCAAAAGTTTTCTTTGTATTCAACCTGTTTCAGCGATGCTGCAAATAATAGAATGTGTTCACAGAATATGTTTTAGGTCATCCAAGAAAACCCCGAAATTACGGCCTTCGGGTCTACATGCGTAACCAAAGATCAGACAATTTTCCGCCTATTTGTAAAATTCCCAATTATTACTTCCGTCACAAGACAGTCCCACTAGACGACCTTTGATCAAGACGCTATTTTAACAAATTTGAAAACTTTTGCGATAGGAATATTTACACTGAGGAGGATTCTTTATATCGAAATTACTTGAGTAGTCTAAAATAATGAATTCAAATATACCACCACCTGGCGGCCAAGTTCTAAACTTATCAACGCCTCATCCCAAAGCACACACCTTCCTATATAACCTTTTTTAAAAAGGTGCAGTTCAAAATGGGTAGGATTTTCGGATATAACTAATATATTCATAAAAAATCACTGTTTTTGTACCCTTGTTTACTAAAACCCCTCCCCGTGATGTACCCGCCCACCAATAATCAATCTTTGGTAACGACCTGAAAGATGATTAAATTATCTTTCGAAACAGCCCCAAAAATCCAAAATCGGTCAAACATTAAGAAAGTTATAGCAATTTCAATTTGGGGTCAATTTGACCCCAGAGCACAGACAACGTAAGTTTTTTTGAGCACAGACAGAAGGTTAAAGCTGTGGAATGTGATGTAGACTGAAAATTTGATGAAATCTTTGTTTTCGATTTTTTTATAATGTCAAATCAAGACGTCCAAAACACGAAGTTAGCAAACCCGATAGCGTTTTCTAAAATGCCAAAACCTCAAAAGACTCCATTTTTCTATTGATATGCTTCGAAAGGCAACGCCGTTTGCCATTCCACCAAGAACCACCCTTGGCAGTTCACAATGAAACTAAGCACAGGAAAGTGTCGCAAATGGCCCATAAATTTTATTTATCCAATTTGACACGCGGTAAACAGCTGGAATGCAAATATAACAGTGTATATGAGTATGAGGAAGGCAGACCAGCGACAAAAAAGAGGCAAGCTCCGTATAGGATCAACATCGTAGCAGCTAATATGCAGAGCAGTGGTACCGAACGGTATTAGCTGTCAACGGGATCGTGTTAAAGTAATAAAAATTAGCAGTCGGTAGGAAAAATGCTTCGATTGCAATCTTGCGCTGGGTAGGTGGCAGGAAGCACCCTGGTGGGGGTGTCAAAAAGATTTGTTACGGTGTTTCTCTGCCCTGCGAATCCAGTGGGAGTGAGGTTTTTCTTCTTTTGTGTCGCGTAGACCCTACCTAAGTTACTCCGGAAAGCATTCTAAGCATTATTATGAATGCTGATGTCTCATTCGCCACTGCTGAATGCATGCATGTGGAAACAACCTGGGCGACAACTGTGACATTTCCATTGATAAATTGTAAAATATTAAAACGTTAGAACTATGGAATACCTGGTGGAATTGATTTATAATATGTTGGTTTTAGATGTGACGGGAGTGATTATTCAGCAGTTAAATCTAGCATTAAGTGTTAAATTGTTGATATCAAATTTGCATATGATTAATTGTTCGAGAAACAATGAATGCTTCTCCTATAACGACGTCATTTATTATATCACGTACTCGAAGGCATCACATTTCACTTTTCAGTCGTAATCGAGACCAATTGTCTAATCGTCGTCGGGCATGACGTGTTGTGTTGGGCGATGCTTTGTAGAAGTAGGGTGACTGCTTCCTTTTTATCCTATCGTAAACAGTATTGATCATATGTTTGATGAAAGCGCATTTTGAAATTATATGAGTATTATAAATGATACTATTTTTAAGTTCTAACTCATATTTATTTCATTTTTATTCACTTTAAGATTCATTTTAGTTTGGCATTACTGATTTCAGATTCAGACAACAACCCTCATTTTACAAGCCCATTAAAGCTTTTTAGTCAACGATGCGAATCGGTGCCAATGATGAAATTTATCCTGTCTGGTGCTACCCATTCCCGCTTAGTGATGTAGAATCCAGCTGGCTGAAGTAAGTGAATAAGCGGCGCGATAATTGCAAGATTTCATCAGATCCATTAAGGCAACAAACGACTACGGTGGCGCCCGATTCAACTCATCGACGACCAACGAGAGAACCAATGTCTGACCGGCGGTGGTGATGGTGGTACCTACTGCAAGCAAAACTGGAGGACACAGATACGATGTGGTGATAGAAGTGAAGGATGAATTAAATGGCACCCGGAGGCTGAATGGACTTTCTTCATTTAGATGGTATGGAGTGATAAGACTGAGGTGATGCAGATTAATGTTCAACCTGTGGTCTGTGGAATCTGTGAGGAATTATGAATAGTAAAGAATCGATAGATGAGCCCAGATCAGAATTTGTTCATTCTGGGCAGCATTTTCTACGTCATTTGGTCTCAAGACAGATACGTTTTACATATGATATCAAGGATCCCGTGGATGAGTAAATTTAGATCAGTGGAATCAGATCAGTAAATATCACTCCTGTAAAATATGTAAAAAAAAGGTTTATCAAATATTATGTACAAAACCTTAACTAAAACTATCGGCAGAAAAAATAAATAAAAGCGCAATTGTAGGCCAACATTTAAAAAGGGCGTAACAGCCAACAATTCTAGACCAACATTTGAAAAGGGCGTAACAGCCAAAATTTATTCCTTCTGAATCTTCGACTGCATATATAGCTCTATATGTGGACGAAGAATCAGAAAGAATAAATTTTGGCTGTTACGCCCTTTTCAAATGTTGGTCTAGAATTATTCTTTCCGGTTCTTTGTCTATGAATATAGGGTAAATGATCCAATCGTGGAGGGAACTAAGCACGTTCCAAAACTATTTATTTTCCTAGAATTAAACGAAATTTTATTTCGCTTACCTTAGATATTTATACTCGAAAGCGTTCGTTATCTATTTTATTGAGAAAATGCGTCCGTCGCATGTTTTCCATGTATTTCGCCCTAAAATATTGACATATCGATTCATCATTGCAGCGTTTGATTCGTAGATTTAACTCACACTGTACGATTTTGGCTTAAATTCCATACATCGCTCATGTCTCGAACACTTGCTTTTGAATGGCCATTTTGGCGTTATTCATGTAATTCTCTCCATAGAAGCTTGATTTTTTTTTTGCAATCTTGATCAACAGTATGGAAAACCAATAAAAACTTTAGTTTTAGTTTTAGGGCGCTAAAACGGCAGTGTTCGGGATTTGAGCCATGTTCGGAATTAGAGCCAAAACGGTACTACCGCAACTATAGGAACACCCACGACTATCGGATCGTTTGCCCTAATAGCTATGTATGTAGACCAGGAACCGGAAAAAAAATTGGCTTTACACCCTTTTCAAATGTTGGTTGTCATTTTTTATAGTATCCAGAGTAAGATATATTTAATGAATGTTGATTGCATGCAAACGCGTAAACATTTTGTACCGTCGAGAATCTCTAACACCACAGTGGTGGTTCTTCTCATTTGAGGTGTCGGTTCTCGCGGAAACCTGCTCTGGCAGGATAATCCAGATAAATATTGAACTATTAAGATAAACTTAAAGCTGTTGTTCACACAGCTGTAATATGTGCAAAACAGTTGGTTCACGATCGGTAAAGTGTTTGCGGTATGGAAATCCGAGTGTAAGATATCTAAAAGAACAAAATAAATTATCTTACTTCGCAATATATATTTATTAGGAAGCCGACACAAATGCTCGAATCGTGTGCCTAAATGCGGGAAGTCAAAATATGGTTCATATTTTATTCAAATCGATATTCTGACGCACTTTTTGACATTTATTCCGCCAATTCGCGAGAAAAAAAAGTTGCCCGCCTCCGCCACTCAATCGTCAACCTTATTTGTATCGATTCATATTCGTTCGGAACCGCACGAGTGGTCTTTCTCGCACCAGCAGTATTTTGCAGCCAGATATTTCACGCGAACAGCTTGGAAGATCATCATTTCAAATTCGCAAGATGTGCTACTCTTTGGCAAGGAGCAGTTGCATCGTATAGCAGCGCGCGCGAATGTTTTACGTTTTACCGTTGCTACACGGAGGAGGACGTGAAAAATTGTTTGCATTACCGCGGATCTAAACTCATGACGACGCATCATGCGACGGCGAGGCGGTCGTTACTTGGGTGCGGCATATTGTTATTTCGGCTAATTCGATAATCCGTAAAGGCGCCAACAGTACTGGAACATTCGGAGCGCGTCACACGAGAACGGAGCAATAGAAGTTATCTTCTTCTAACTACACAGTAAATTTTACTTGGGGATTGATTCGAATTGAAATGAAATGTAAATTTGAAACATTAGAAACAGCAATTACAGACCATTAGAAGGCACCTGTGGATTAAAGTATCACTTGCGTCAAAACCGAATCTCCATCATTGCTAGAAAAAGACCAAGCCATCCGAATAGTTACAAATAGTGAAAAAAAATCTTCTAAGGTCGATGGCACATTATGTGAGATGCTGTAAACTGTCCATAGGTCCAACCACTGAGTTAAATATTCCATAAAATTCGGGTCATCGCAGTAAAATACCCAGAGGAAATGAAGTTAAGAAGGAGAATTCAGTATATAGGCTGACCAGATCATTTCGGTGAAAAAACGGGACAAACGCGCTTGCAAAACGGGACATGTCAAAAACCTTGTGATAAAATTCAAGAGCTGTGCAAATTGCAAAATTAATGGGCTTATTTTCATTTTTCTTGTAAGAAATTGAAATATTTTAGAAGGAATTATTCACGACCATAACTTTGTATTCTAAGTTAGTTGTGGAAAAATACTAAACTACAATATTTCTCTCTTCAATGGAAAGCAGACAAAAAACCCCGAAGGAATATAAAAAATGTGAATTTTAATATTTTATTTTAATCTGCTCTTACACATGCATGAAGGTTTTGTTGTTGACCGACCAATATCAAAAGCTTTTCCAATTCTGAACATTTAAAAATAACAAACAATAGTCAAAGTACCAATCCAGTCAATTCACAGTCCTTTTCGACCGAAACTGATGCTTAATTACGCTCAAAGTATCCTCATACTTCGGGAATATTGTTAAGGTGATTATAGAATGAAGCCCGTGGTGAATTTCAAATTCACCACACGTTTATCTACATACATTTTAATAAGCCCAAATCTGGCGGAATAGTTTTCGTACAGTGCCGAAAATCAAATTATGATTGTTCAGCATAATTAAGCAAACGATCTACCATTATTTCAGCCCCATACGCGTTATGGTTCTTTCATCTCGTGCGCTTGAAAAAAATATTGGAAAAGCACGTGGTTTACAAAATGGCCGATTTTCTGGCTTCATTCTATAATCACCTTAATTGGTTTTGTCCCAAGTGTTCTCCAAAAAAGCGGTACTCATGCAATTTCGTCGCGGAAAGGTAAAAAATCCTGGCTTATTGCCTGGTTTAAAGCTCGGACTCTCGGAGATTTCCGCCGGATTGTATTTTAAATCGAGCCGAATTTCTTATTTTCATAACGGAATCCCATAAATCTCGTCCACACAAATGGAAGCGAAATTAGCAGACAAGTTCCTGATGTGTGAACAAGCCTTAAAGTACGTGCATACCTTAGATCTAGCCTATAATCCGACCAAATTTTCCCTCGGTTTATTGAAACTGCTTTAAACTCGATTTTTTTTCAGTTGATTTATTATAAATTATTTGTTTCATGCCGTCGTATTTTACAGCGGATGATTTCGAAATAATCAGAATTCTCGGGTACTTATTCAAAAGGACGTATGTGATTTTGTAAACAAAGATTCGAACGTCGATTTCCCCCCTCTGATGGCACACCCACGCAAATCATCACCTCCGACAGGTGGGGGAGGGCTTCGGCTACCTGTTGGTAGTGTTGGTTTGCGTGGGAGTACCTTCAGATTAGACAAATCGACGTATGAATCTTTGTTTACAAAATCACATACGTCCTTTTGAATAAGTACCCGAGAATTATTCAGAAAGACTTTGAATTATTAGAAAAGAATCAAATTATTGATCAACAGTACCTACTTCGGAAGATTTAAAACAGAATAATGCAAAACAAACTTAATCTGAAAATAAGAATATCTGTCCCTGTCGCTTCATTTATTTGACGTTGAGGCGTGACTTGATTTTAAGGAAATATGTGTCTACCAAGTTACTACTTCCGTTCAATCCACTGATGAAATTGGCCAAATTTTAATGCCTCCGGTATAAGCAGAAAAAATCATTGGTTGTGTTAAAATCTCCCGGAGAACCACATGTTGTCATGACCCGTTTAAAGAAAAGTCGATCAATAGAAAATGCAAAACGGCATAGAAAGCGTGGCAAATCTCTCTAATCGGGACGAAAACAACTTTCTATGTATGATCAATGCAGAATCAATGAAAAAACGGGACAAATTGAGGATTTTTTAGATTGCGACGGGACAGCACAAAAAGGTCTAAAAAACGGGACTGTCCCGTTAAATACGGTACGTATGGTCAGCCTAAGTATAAGAACAGACCAAAACCTGTATAAGAACTGGGCATGTGCGAAATTGTTAGATTCTTATACGAAAAAAAACCTGAAGGACAAGACACGACCGCCCGACGTCAACTATGAAACATCTTTTGGTGCAGAAAATTCGTCTCGTATAAACTCTATCATATATGAAATCCTGCCAATAGTCCAATTTAGTGTCAATAATACGCATTTTCAGGGGATGTGCCATGTTCGGAATTAGTGCGAGCAAAGGCGTAGGATTGCCAATGATTCTCAGTCCGGTCTAGGATGTTTTCGGATTGGAAACATTCTCGACTCCCTGGGCATAATGTATCCATTGTACTTGCCACACAAGATACATACTTATGCAATGGCGAGCACAGAAAAAGCTTTCAATTATTAACAGAGGAAATGCTAATAGAATACTAATTTGAAAAGCAGGCCAAGTTACAGTTAAAATGTAGATCCGTTAAAAAAGAAGACGAATACGCATTTTTAATCAGTAAAAGTAACAAACTCAAAGCCAGAATCTTGCGAGAAAATTTAACTTTTGAGCGCAATCATATTCAATTATTGTCAACCACTTGCTGTCGGCCACCGCTCGAACCGGTACTGACGCCATCAAATTTCAGTCTCAAAGTCTTGCGAGAAAATTTCTCTGGGTGCCATTAATTTGCTACAGTCGCAGTACAAACCTTTTACTTTCTACAGGATGAAATAGTGGACCTGACAAGAACCGTTTTATTTTCAACTATGTGCTTCTTCAATCGTTATCAGCAACCACTCAATAGTTTGAATCTTGCGTTGGAAATCTGACTGGAGAACTGCATCCTCTTGCGGATGGAACCGCTACCGTGCGCCTTCGATCGACTTCTATGAAATCTCGAACGAAAATTAAGCGCGCGCGCGAAACACAGTTCTTTTTATGTACAAAGGGAATGAAGCGATGGGTCATTGTAGCCCCGCCCTAACAGTGAATGTGGGACCGCATAGCCAAAGGTGTACTGTGACTGTAGCAAATTCATGGCCAGTGACATTTCCTCAATAGATTCTGAGTTTGGTTATGTGCTGTTGTGATTTCGAATGCGTATCATTGAAACGGGTAACAAGAGAGTTGAGCCGAGACGAACTTTCTTCAATCTACAAAAAATTGCTTTGCGTGGGTCGCGGAATTATGGCGACAGTGTCATTCCGAGCGGAGACCGTCGGCGGATGGTTGCTGCAGAAATTTATTGGCGTTTCCATCGATTTGGCTGTCATTATCGTAAATTAACATTTTCTTACAAGACTCTGATTTTGGTTTTGTTGCTATTAGTGATTTAGAACGTTGCAGTTTGTTGGAGAGAGACGCTGCAATAAATTTATTCGCAGACGATGGCTAAAAATGTCTTCACTATGCAAAACACTGAATCACCGTCTTCGACCAGAGCATAGTGGCGGGCCCTCATACAAATCCCGGACAAAACCTGCGTTCAAAACTTCACCACAGAGTAATTTTGAATTCATTTTGAGGTTAATATGGTTATCCGACATACTTTATGTTATCCAAGGGCTTCCGTAAGCTCAAGCCCTAGGATCTAGAACAAAGACAGCGTCCTCATTCTAACATTGCACCGCAGTCAATTTCCCGCTTTGGCGCAGTTATGCGCAATTCACCACACTAACCACCGGAAAGTAGACAAAAAAAAAATGATTTTAATTCATAATACCAGATCTTTTCAAATCGTTCCCAAACAAGTTCATCCAAGTTTCATTTTCCCATACATATTTGTTCGGGAGACAATTTACGGAATGAACTTTAACAAGACACCAAAAATTAAATTTAAAAGCTACAATCAAACAATTTTGGAACTAGCTCATTCAATATACTTATATGTTGAATTAAAAAAATATGGGCTTCACGAAAATCACGAGAAAACCATTTTTGTCCGGCTTTCCGCCACTGTGCAAAGGTCGCACAGACTGAACACTTAACATCTACCATGAGACAAAGGACAGGACATTCACACAATACCCAGTGGACCGGTGGAGAACTTTTCGCTTTACGAAAAGTTTTCTCCTTACCGGGGCGGAAATTGAACCCACACTCCACAGCACATGCGTCTACCCCAAATGGTGGCATCTTCATCGGTTTGGCTGGTGTCGGTGAAAAGCAATATTTTCTTGCAAGATTTTTAGTTGAATTGACGAATGCAGTTTATAAAATCTGACAACGTTTTGAATGCATGGTTTTGAACAGATTTTGTGAACTCTACTTAAACAATATAAAATAGGAAATCAGAGAATTAAGTACACCTCGGAACACATTCCTTCTTCAATCAAATTATTTGGTGGTCCTGAAAAAGTGCCGTTTGTCTCTGTTGATATGAAGCCACTTGAAGTGATGTTAATCCCGTGCCGTTAAATGTAATCGGCTGGATGATGTCTATGAGGAGGTACGCTTCTTAGCCGTGCGGTAAGATGCGCGGCTACAAAGCAAGACCATGCTGAGGGTGGCTGGGTTCGATTCCCGGTGCCGGTCTAGATAATTTTCGGATTGGAAATTGTCTCGACTTCCCTGGGCATAGAAGTATCATCGTGTTTGCCTCATGATACCGTGGGGCTTCGAAATCCGTACACTTAAGCACCTTAGTATATGAAAAAGTCATTAGAAAATAGGAAACGAATGTAAATAAAACATTTGTCATCGACACAGGAGCATGAAGGCTTCTACTTTTGTACTGTTTCACATTTACTCATTAAAAACTACGAAAAACATGATAGAATAATGAATTATATCAACTACTCCTGACTCGAAATCCGTCCACCGTGGACGGATTTCGAATCAAAGGATCAAAATCCGTACAGCTATTTTTTAACTATATATTTGAATTGAAACAGTCTGATTGACTGAACTATCACTGTAAATAGTTCGATACACACCTTGAGAAGCGATCCCTTTGATTTGTATTCCACTGATCTTATGTAATGATTCGCAATAAGCAATAAAAACACATTTACTTTTGGTGCAATTATGCTCTACCCGAAAACAAAATGGCGGCACAAACTCCGCGTTTGGTGGGTGGAGATTTGTTTTGTTGTTTCAATTTCAAAGGCTTATTTCCAATTCTATGCCCTAAAAGCTTACTGCCAAGAATCTGAACAGGATAAGATTAATTATTTCTACATTAATTAACTTTAACCCCCTTTAATTTATTGATATCTCATGAGCTGGACGGATTTCGGTGCTGTACGGATTTCGGTCCCGCACGGTATACGAATGCAAAAATGGTAACTTGGCTTAGATAGAAACCTCGCAGTTAATAACTGTGGAAGTGCTTAACAAAGCTGCGAGGCGGCAATGTCCCAGTGGGGGATGTAATGCCAAAGAAGAAGAAGAAGATGTCTCTGAGCAAGGTGGTTCTACAAAGGGTCGTTTGTCATACTGGTCCATCGAAAGGGATGTTTGTTGAGCACTGCCCCACCCCAAGGGCAGGAGAATAGTTGAGCTGCAGAATGTCCAGACAAGAAAAGACAATACTGACGCCATACAAATTTCTTCAGTCATAATGCGAATACATGTACCATGGACCCCCGGTTTTTAATCTGAACACTTTTCAATTTGAACCCCGTTCGTTTAAACATCGTTCAAATTAAAAATGGATCAAACGTTATTTAACACGTAGAATCGAGCAAAATAAAATGGTACATCGTGAAACGGAAATCAGGATCACAATAAACCAGCAAAGAGAGTAGCCAGAAACCAGAAGTTCAAATTAAAAATGAGCCCCGTTAATTTGAATGAGATACCGTTCAAATTATCGGGGGTCCACGTTATTGCATCGTCTCCTTTCGACAAGAGCTTGTGATTCTACTACCGTCGGCAACTTTGTGCCGATGCCAAGTGCTTATATTTTGCATTTTGAATGAAATTCATCTCAGAATCGATTTCATTTTCAATCATCAACAGAAACAAAACAAAACTTAGAGTCTCACGGAAAAATGTCACATTGTGCCGACGACATCCAAATCGTTGCAGATATTGGTGAATACATTTCTGTAGCAACCACCCGCCGACAGGCGATGATTCCACTACCGACGTCAAACGATTGTGCTTTGTTCTGTGAAGAAATTTCGTCTAAAATCAACTTTTTAAATCACTAACAACACATAACCGAACTCAGACTCACGCTAGAAAATTTCACTGGAAAACTTAACAGTTCCTAGCGGTTGGACTTTAACAAATATCTCAACTTTGAAACGAAAGTTTTATGCACTTAACAGCAGCAGTTTAAGTGCCACTCTTTTTAGAAGAGACTGCTGTTGCTTTTCAATAGAGGCCCGGCATGAGACATTCGTTTGGGCGGGTCAATAGGGTTCAAACAGTCGTCGAATTCAGCGTTACCAACAGACCAACAGAATTTTCGTAAATCTACAGAAGCTAAATAATTCAGGATGAAGTTAATTGGATTTTTAATAACGGTGCAAGAATTATCAGCATCACAATTCCCAACCACCCTGAGTGAAGGCGAAAACCAAATTAATTGAAACAATTCGGGACATCACTCGTTTTTAATCGAGTTCTTCGAGCTCATTGATAAAAAAAAAGTTCATTTCTGCCCTGGTAGGTTCAGCGACGGCAGCTGTGATGATAAAAGATATTTTAGTTACTAGATAAAGATTGTCGCTTCGGTTCCCTTTGTTCTGCTGTCCGAAACATGTGTGGTACATACCTGTCAAATCGTATGGATTTTCCTTCTTTGACATTTAGCTCCCCTATCCTCGCCAGCAAAAGATGTTTCGAAAAGCGACGACAGCGACAATCTTTATCTAGTAACTAAAATATCTTTAGTGATGATAGGCAGCTAAGGTTCCGTTTGCCAATGGCGGTGGCAATTCGGTAGATGGCGTTGTAGACTTGGGGTAGCAGCCTATCGCTGCGGAATGGACTTCGACCAGCGGGCACCATACATCCAACCGATCGAGTGTCGCAGAGGCCCTTGGTAGCTTGGGATAGAGGGTACTTTATATTTTCGCCACCAGAGGCGCGGCCGTCACATGCGGTGCTCGATGGATTTCTTCACCTCCGTCGAAGAGGACTCTACGACACTATCCATAATTCCATTACCCATAATGCCATTACCCCGAAGGCCACTATCCCGAACGCCATTACCCCGAATGCCATCACCCCGAATGCCATCACCCCGAATGGGACACTACCCCGAATCAGTCCTGATTTCAAGTTGTTTTACGACTTATTCAATAGCAGGGCGACTCCAGTCGAGTAAATTACACAATTTTTACGATAATTTTTATCGTAGATCCGTACTTATTTTTCGAGCCGATAGCCCTTAACAAGGTTCACTGTGTTGGACTCGCGATTTGTTTCATCAAACTAGAACTGTTTGATAACAACATAGAACGAATAATTCTCATTCCATAAAATTCCATTACATATCATGTTCTACCTTTGAAGACTGTTAATGTTGAGGTGCACGCAGCACGTTCTCATGCTCAATGCAGGGGGATGGAGGAAATTTCAGCCCACGTCGACTGGGCTTGAGACGGCTCGCGAGCATGTATTTCCACAAAATAAAGGCGTGGAAAAGTTGATTCTGAAGTTTGCGGAAAGCCGGCGATAAACCTTACTGTGACAAGAAGGGCATGGCGACAAAACTCGAGAATGAGAAGATCTTTTCTGCTCGTCGAATATGTTTGTTCGTCCCGTAACATAAAACAGGCATAGTTTCGTTATACCTTGCAAACGCGATAATTTAAAGGATGGGTTATCTCTTCTGTTCGCCTTATGCTGAGCAAACGCGTATATCAAAAGCAGTTTAAACCGTACAAATACGTTCATAAAAAAAACTATCATCTCCTATGTTTGCCTTAAATCAGGCAAATGCGTTCATTAAAAAAGGCATTATCAAATATGTTCGCCTCATTTCGGGATAATGCATTCTTCTAAACAAGGCATTCTCATATCTGTTCGCATTAATCTCCTGTGTTTGCCTTAAACCAGGCAAATTCGTTCATCTAAAGAAGGCAATATCAACTCTGTTCGTTTGCCTTATATCAAACAAATGCGTTCATTAAAAGAAGGTATTATCTCCTGTGTTCGCCTTATATCGGGCAAATGCGTCCATCTAATAAAAGCATTATCAATCAATTCTGTTCCCCTTAAACCGGGAAAATGCATTCATTTAAAGAAGGCATCATCTCTTTTTTCTGCTTTATATCGGGCAAACACGTTCATCTAAAGAAGGCATTATCTCCTATGTTTGCCTTCTACTGAGCAAATACGTTCATTTTAAGAAGGCATTTCCTCCTCTGTTCACCTCAAACCGAACAAATACGTTCATATAAAGACGGCATTACACCTTATGTTAATTGAAAGAAGGTATTTTTTTTGGATCTTTATTAAAGTGATTTTTCAGTTGAAAGAAGGTGTTATCTCCTCACTTACTCCATTTCGTAGGATAGCACTTTCCCAGGTAATAATGGCGTGGAATGGGCGAAATGGGTCTCCAGTAGCCTTGCTAGCAAAGGCGTAGGATTGCCAATCCGGATATGGCGAGTTCGATTCTTGGTCGGATCTAGGATGTTTTCGGGTTGGAAACATTCTCGACTCCCTGAGCATAGTGTATCCATTGTACTTGCCACACAAAATGCATATTCATGCAATGGCGGGCATAGAAAAACCTTCAATTAATAATTAGGGAAATGGTAATAGAATACTAAGTTAAAAAGCAGGCCAGTTGGAATGTAGAGCCATTGAAGAAGAAGAAGAATGGCGTAGAATGATAGTTTAAGTTAATTAGACGAAAATTCAAAAATGTTGGTTAAACAAAACATTCATTGCGTTTCTCTAAGTAACTCTTAGTAGTATATACTTTTATTACCCAATTAATATAGTTTTCCCTGAAGAAGGCACTAACCCAGCGTTGAAACGTTAGACAAATAAAAATCTTGTTTCAATCTTTAAGGACTGCTTTAGCCAGTTTAAGTTGAAATTCTAAATAAATTATTTTAACAAATTGTCATTTTACGATTCATCGGTATCTGTGGGTTTTAAAACAAATGATGGAAAACTACACATTTTGTTTATTTGTTTGTTTGTTTATATATTAAAATCCAACTGGCAATAAAATGTCCAAGTGAATAAAAACATAAGCTTGTTGGCTACGGCCAACGGTACGGAAAGGGTCGAGCATCCGATAACGAAACACGTCGACTGGTACGTTTAAGTCAAACATGTCGAAAAACTCGTTAAAGCGCTGGCTGATTGACCGAGACGAGCCGTGTAGTGCATGAAGTCTGTGGTTCTAAGATACAAAAAAACGTTGACTTAGAGGTCTTTCAGGTGCATACAGATTAAGTTGCGACAGTATTTTTGGACAATCGATATTTCCGTTGATCAGCTTCCTAGCAAACGAGCTTGAGCGGCTATTCGTCTTACCTCCAGTACCGAAACCGGTAATACCGGTATTACCGTCCAATTTTGGGTATTAAAAAATACCGGTATTAGAGACGGAAAATGCGAATGAAACTGCGAATAACTTTTTTCTTCAATAAACATTTTCGACATCGTCGACCATTTTCCCGCAATGTATGAAATTATGAAAAACATAAGAGCCGTAAAAGGTCTTTTCCGGAGATCACACGTGAAAACGATTTTCTGCAAAAATATGTTCGTTCTAAATTTGGAAAAACAATTTGAATTAGTGGCTGATGCCAAGGCACGCTAGAATAACGCGTTATATATGCTTGAATGGATCCATGAGTTAAAGCTTTAATACGAATTTAACTTCAGTGATGATTATTTGACGGTCGTTGAAATAATTCAAGCCCTCGAACCTGTTAAAGCTGCTGTGGATCTACTCCTCTGTGAGTTCTGTACTCTATATATGAAGCCGACGTGGCGCTGCAATTTATGTTGGAACAATTATCAAATCAAGTCACAGAAATTTCCGCCACTTATTCGATGCTTTTAAGGAATGAATCCAATCGAGACGATCCAAATTCCTTTTTTGCATAGGTAATTCTGCCGTGAAGCAATTAATCAAAAACGATTTCTTCGAGGCATCCAGAGCTACTTTGATTAAGCAAGCGGATGCGATAGTTTAAACTGAGACAACGACCATACCTGACGATCGGTACGAAAAAGATGCCTCTACGGATATTTTTCAGGTTTATCGGTTGAAGAACATCTTGGGAAGAGACTGTAGCAGAGCAAAACACTTGCGTTGCTGGTGGAAAATGCGTTGACGTCATTATCCTGCAATCCGTAAGGACCTCCCCCACTATGAATCTGAAGGGATTAAGGGCAAGTATTTTACACTAATTTTTGACGGTTTTGGAACCATTCGTCCAACTTCCGATGAACCATTGAGGGCATTGTCAATAGTTGGCATCATTGCCAACAAAATCCAATGTGGATTAGGAGATGAGTCGCTTAGTACAGGTATACCTCGATTATATGGACCTTCGATTATATGGACTTTTTACCTCGATTATATGGACTTTTTTTTTCGCTTAATTTTTTTTCGTGTCTAGAGGTTTTAAAAATCTTTTGAATATTCTTCGTCATATTTTACATTAATTCTATATTTATTTAGGTAAATTGGGACAAAAAAGCCAGAAAGGCATGCTTTCGAAGTTATATATGATGAAACCGCACACTTAATCACAGGATCGGCTGACTAGATTGATTAACCAATTTCACGTTGCAAATTCCATTGCATTTGTGTATTTTTAATCAACAACTACCACGGCCAGGTCCTTACAAATAGATATGGAACGATAACGTGTATTTGAGGTGATGTCTGTTATATTAAAAATTGATGTGAATTGCCAGTCTGAGAAGCGAGTGATGAGATGAGATGTTCATATTTGGCTGTTAGATCTTCGCTAACAAACCATTTTCTACCCTTGGTGCTTGGAATTAAGTGTAGGGAATAGAATTGGGCAAAGGGCGGATTGCGCATTAACATCCAGCAAATTCGTCCAAGACTGTTTTTTTTTTAGCAGTCTTCCCTGGAAATGCTTATTTCAATGGCTGCTATAAAGCTATCTGACGTTTATCATCTTTCTCTTGCACGCGCACAGACGGGATAGGGTTTGTTGATTGGGTTTGCTTCGGAAGCGTTTCCGTATGGAAACAAATCCTATCGTTTAGTTCTAGTGTAGGTTAGAAGAATGAACTCTTAGGCTTTGGTCCGATTCACGAATTAAAATCAAATCAAACTTAAAAGTGACAGTTCATAAATTATGAAATCCCCCGCTCATAAGAATGGCTGGTGCTACCCAGCAAGACCACCAAAACATCTATCAAAAATTATTCAATATCTGTCAAAAGTAATCTTGCTCTGCGGGCAGGGTTATTTTGGAAATTATTGAACTGTCATTTTTAAGATTAATTTAATTTTAATTCGCGAATCGGATAAAAGCCTTAATAGCAATTTTAAATATATTAAAAAAGTAAACTTTTCGAAAAACTTTGGATTTAAATTTAAACATGTAAAAGCTTGTTTTTTCAAGACGAAAAATGTCTGGTCACGCCTTTCTTTGGTAGCTGTAGGCTCAGTGCATGTGTTGATGGGTACGATATTTAGGGCTCAAATGGATTCGTTTTCCTTGAATCACTGGTTGTCTTCGGGAAGAAATGGACCGACGGAAAATAAAAGCAATAAAAATAAACCCGGTTTTAATAGTACGCAGGACATTTTAGTTTTTAAGCCCGTCGGGAAGAACGATCCTTCTTTAAAGACAAGCCTCCCGGAATACAAATTTAACATTTCTTTAACATACGAACATAATCCAAAATATTTACAGCAGGTCCTAACAGGTGTAGGTGCAAACGGTACTAGAGTAAATGGCACTGATACGTGGATAGACTCCCTTATTTACATTCATTTTGATCCATAGTAAGAATCCCCATAGAACGCAACTTGTTGAAAACAGATCGGCTAAAGATGAGTGTCGGAAAAGATAGATTATACGCATTTTTGTATTTTTCCCATAACGTCTGAGCCTATAGTCCGATCTGGCAAATTTTCAATAGCAGACAATAGATCTCAATTCTCCGTCGAATTTAATTTGATACGATCGAATTGAATAAGGATAAGTTCATTTCTGAAGAGAACATATAACTTTCTCCTACGCATAGTATTAGCTTTGGAACTAAAACAGGTATGCACTGTAGTTAGAATTCATGACGAAGTGTATTATTGTGTCTACATTAAGCTTGGCGAAATCTTCATTACTGACGTAATTTTAGAACGGTTCTTAAAAAAACTCAACATCTACTGAATCATCATAAAATGGGCCAAAACATGCGGATTAGACTGTAATACAAAAATAAGATATTTTTGTATTTTATTAAGACTAATTTAATCGTTGAACACAAATTTTGAGAAAAAAATAATTTTGCTTCGATTATATGGAAAATTCGATTATATGGACTTTTTTGCATCGAAAAAGTCCATATAATCGAGGTATACCTGTATACATATATGTCTACTTAAGTTTCGCTTTGCCCAGCACAACAAGCAATGAAGTTTTACGTAATAAAAGAAAAACATTTGAAGTTTGACAACAAATCTAGACCAACATTTGTAAAGGGCGTAACAACCAAAATTTATTCCTTCTGATTCTTCGTCTACATATATAACTATCCAAATCAAAAGTTTTTCTTTTATTACGTAAAATTTTCACAAAAACCGGTATTATACCGGTATTACGGATATTGGCTCCACCAAATACCGAATATCGGTATTTGTCAAAAATGGCCAATACCGACCACCCTACTCCAGTGGTTCGATGCCAATCAAACGACAAAGTTCCTCGTACGGTGGCAAGTTATTCGGGTCGCGCCATCTAAGAAAACGGAGAGCGTATCTCAGAAACTTTCGTTGAACTGCTTCAATTCTTGCGATCCATGTGACTAGAAAGGGCACCAAACAACAGCAGATGATTCAAAATGTATTTAGGGTAATGGATTTCAGGGTAGTGTCCCAGTCGGAGTAGTGGCCTTCGGGGTAATGGAATTTTGGGTACTGGCATTGGGAACAAGGGTGGAGCCGTCGAGGGGTGAAAGGGGTGACTTTTCCCGTGGAAAAACGTTGCAGGGGTACCCCACCCACGCGTTGTAGGAGTGATTTGACGCACCGTAATTTGGTCGCCTCCAGACGTAGAACTGTGGGTGTTTTCACCTGTTCAACGTAAACTTCCTGGCCAGTGGCGTAGCCACGGGGGTGGTTTTGGACATAACCCCCCCCCCCCCCACAGACAAAATTTTTAGAAGAAATTTTTTTCGAAAAAAAAAACAATTGTTCATAAACAGCCCCCCCAGACCAATTTTCTGGCTATGCCACTGTTCCTGACTAATGAAGTTCTAGATCACCTAATCGGGAAAATCTACCCAAAATTTTGGTTTTTAACAAACGCGTTACCCTCAGGAATCTAGAAGTCCGTTTTTTTTAGATCTTTATTATCGTGATTTTTTATATTTACAATAAGTTCATCACGTAAAGTCCGTTTTTGATTTAAGCCTATTATATTCATTACTTTCAATTAATAACTTAGGATATCAATAATCATCCTATAATTAGGATAATTAGATTTAACAGCGCCAGATTTATCCACGGCACCAACAATTATTCGAAATTCCGGACCTTGGCCAATGGCTCCACTTTTATTCTGCTTGAATACTAAGGGTCTTATTCTGTGTGAATTTGTTCGACTTACTGGCCAACGTTCACCACTCGAATAAAATTACAAAAACCCTGCTGAAAAAAATCGGCATTCAAACAGTGGCCTTGACCACTGGATGCTACTAAAATTCCATGAATTTCACCCAGGCTCTACCTACAAATTGAGGTTGTCTCAGTCTGTTTACTATCAATTATGGACAGATTTTTTTGCCCGTTTTGTACCAAGTTGTTTTTGGGATACCAGCATATATTTTTAGAAATTTAGGCAGCCTGTTCCGAACGTAATTACAATTAGATCACAACTGTGCTCTCACCGAATCCTGCATATCAAGCTTTCAACAGTTCTCTTTTTCAAAGCTAGGTGACGCAGCGCAATTTCAAAAGAGCAAGGCGCTTTCGTTTCAAATATTTTTTAAACAGTGGTGTTTCGATTTTGTTACAACTTAAACTTCTTGTTAAATATAACGGTGATTCTGAAAAGAACCGATTTAATTCCACTTATGTATCTCACTAACAGCAACCCCTCGACCGCACGACCGCCATCCGATGATTCTGCGCTATGGAGGCCGTTGATTGTCAGATCCACCGAAGATGGTGATTGGTACACAGGCGTAAATGATACGCTGCTGCACCGCCATAGCGAAAAAGCGTTCATAAATTCGTGAACTAACAAGGTCACGGTCACGATTTCGGGAACAACAGTCACGTATTCTGAAATGTTCTGGAAAATGTGACTGTTGTTCGCGAATCCATGAATTAAATCACGGTGTATTTTTGTTGGTTCACGAATTCGGGAACGCTTTTTTTGCGTGTAACCATTCAATCATAGGCACGGTAAGCTTTCAAGCCGCATAACACCGATAATTAGGGGTCACCTTTGTAATGGACTTCTACCACTGGAACAGGCAATCCGTAGCATTTTTCTCAACCAGATTTTTTGGCTACCGACACTATACTGCTATCTAACGTCCTATGTGGCCGAATAGCCCCTAAGAGATTAGATTAGAGATGGGCAAAACGGATCACTTTGATGAACGGATCAGATCTGGGTCATTCATTCTAATGATCCGGATCTTTTAACCGGATCGGATCCTTAGAACAAAACGCAACAAGAATGTAAAATAGTGAAACGTTCGTCATTCAGGCTCACACTTCTGAAGCGTATTGACAATAACTTCATCCTTTCTTGTTTGCAAGCGTATGGATTACAAACATTTTTTTTTTAATTTTATTAATTCCCTACAAATGGTCTAATAACTTGCTGATCGGGTGAACCGGATCTTTTAAATAATGATCCACGAATCATTCACTCACTTCAGAGATCCGTATCTTTTTAACGGTTCCGGATCTGAGCGCCCATCTCTAGATTAGATGAAGCTCTAGTTCGGGTTCCTTAGACAATTTGAATAGCCCATGTAGACAAATTGTCTAAGGCATAGCTTCCCAAAGTTGGGGGGTCGCGACCTCCTTCCATAAGATTTACGCAGGCTGGAGGGTCGCGACCCACCACTTTGGGAAACTACGGTCTAAGGTATCTTGCAATGGTCCTTGTAGAACGTCCGCTCCTACTCCTGTGAAGGAGACAACGGCGTCTTAGGGTCGTTTTCTTCACCGCCGCTTAGTTGCTAAACCCAGTTTAAGCGTATGGGTAAGCATCGTTTAAAAGTTAGGCGGAGGTGAAGAAATTGGCCATTAGGGAGCAATTTCCCATTCGACATGCATCGATGTTTCTAACGTAAAAAAATATAAAGAAGTATCATGTCAACATTTACCAACCCATGCTTCGCTTCCCATTGACTTGCTTCCGGACACAGTAGGCGCTGGTATTGTTCAATTATGAGCCCCCTGTTTTCAAACTAGAGTTTATTAGTCAGTTAGTCAGCTTATCTGACAATAACGGAGTGGCAACTGTAAGCGACCACTGTGCTCATGCTGATTCGATAACCAATAATATTTTTTGACATAAGAGAGTTATGTGGTTAGAAAGTCACACAAATCTTGTTGTTTCCGATAGGAGATCATTGTTTTGTAAATTTTGCATCTTTTCTTTAAAATAGTTGGATATTCTTCTTCTTATTTATACTGCCGAAAATTTTAAAAAAAGCTGAAGATGTACATATTGGATTGTTCTCCCCTACGTAATTCACCTTAGAAAGTATCTTGTTCAAGCATAGGACTTCCACCATGTACCCAGCAATTTGCCAGTTTGTTGATCATACCAGTCTTTTCTTTCCCGCTAATTTCACCCAATTCAAATTAAGTGTGCACTCCCCTGCTAGTGTTCCAGCCCATTAAACTCCGCTTCAGAGCGCAGCGCATTTTTCTCGCTCGCGAAAACCATCCACCATCAAGCTCTTCTGTCAACGCGTAATTTGGCGAGACAATTCGTGGCTGTCATCGCAGAAAAATTCGCGCCGATTTATTTTCGGAGTCGCACACATGTCGTTTGTCATCGAGCAACTCCGTCATCCAGGGGGAATGTTGTTGCCTGTGCGTGTTGCTGATCTTCTGCTGATTCCCGCCGGCCACAGAAGCACCCAAGGGACATCCTGAGGGAGTCTTGTGGGGTTAACAACATAATAAATTAATTGTGGAGACGCTGTTGACTTCGGCTCTGACTGCGGCGACGTGCTCGAAATAGAAATTTTATATGGGCACTCGTTCGGGAAAGAGTAAATTATCGAGCGCGTAAAATGCACTTTCGACGCGGCCAATGTTTACTTAATCCCGATCCGAACCGGTGGTACTAAAACCCACTCGGCGAATTCAACAAGCACCAGGGCGGCACGGGAAGTGACGAGTGAGTTTTGACAGTTGCTGTCCCAGACGAAGTAAATGTCATCGTCAAGACCTGCACTGCAGCACCCATGGGCTGTAATCGTCCATGAGATCTGAGCAACATTTGTATGTTCGTAGCTACGTGCAAATTTAGAGACTTGAACAAAATTGATTTACTGTTTGAAAGATAGCACTTAAATGAGCTATAAACATTCAAACCGAATGTTAGGGTCGAGTTGACAAGACGCGTGGTGAGGATGATCAGCATCAAATTTCATGGGATTTGAATAGAATATCACATTAATGACCTGAACGTCGAATTACCGAAAAGGAAATGGAATTATCAAATGTGTAAAACTAGTTCTTTTCCATAATAGCTGCCCTATTATCCTGAGAACTAACAAACTATCGTTCTTCGTCGATTGGCAGAAAATGAACCCTCATTTTCTCCTACAGTGCATTGACATTGAAGAGCGTAAGAGCTCGTGTTACAAACACATGCGAATCTTAATCCGGACATTGCAGATAGAATTGCGCCACCGTTCATAGCTTTGATAAGGGACCTCTGAATATCTTGCTTCCGAGGAACTCAATTTCATAAGCAACTGTTTCAACCGATTTGCTGTCATTCACCTTCATCCCAATATTTAGACCAAACACCAAACTCTTCAAGTCTGACCTACTCTAAGTTTTGTCGAATTATTTTTGTTAAATGGGACAACCCAAAAAAAATAGCATAAAATACTACACAATTTTGTTGTGTGGAATTAACCCATTGTTTTATTGACGCTAAAAGGTCTAAACCGACTAAAAGCAAACCGTGTAAAAATTAATCTGGGTGTACTTCAATGAAATGGTGATTTAACAACAATTGGTAACTATCTCACTTCAATTGTCAGTACGGTTTGTAACTTGGATCTATTTGAGTGCATTTTAGATTAGATCAGGCTTAGTAAGATATTGTATCGCTTTAGAAATGCGTGTTTGATGAACATCCTATTTACAATGGAATCTACCAGCTGGGATCCACTTGATATTAAAGCTGACTTTACATATCGCTGAACGATGCAGAGATAGTGTAACGATAAAACATTGTTCGCAAGTGGCAGACTTAGTATCAAAACAGCTAACAATAAATGTGGATTATGGTATGACAATTGTTTTGCTCTTTCCTCAACACTATGTAATAAAAATGGCTGTAAAATAATGGATAAGACTGTAATAGAAGAATAGTTCAAAGGTTCAATAGTTCAACCGTCCTAGTATTTCAATAAACAATTTTGGTATTCGCTATTATTTCAGCAAAACTTTCAAACTAAACCTCTCAAACGTTGTTGAATCCAAAATATTGAAGTTCCCGACCCTAAACGATTAATCATTTTGAGCGATGTTTCACTTCTTTGGTTGAAAGCTAAGAGGCGGGATGGCAAATGGGAAAGCGCCAAGCGGTGGCGACTGTGGGAGCGAAGGCTGGGAACGGGTACCGACCAGCTGAGACTGTCTGCCGACAAATGGCAAGTGGCACTTTTTTTCGGACTTCTCACACGGCGGCGGTGGTTCAGACGTAGCATAGATGGATGTGCGAATACAGAAAACAAACTGCGGTTATCGTAATTGAATGTTCACAGCTCCCGTTGCTGTTGCTTTGCGTGCTGGAGCGAGCAGTGTTGCAAATTACCGTCTATTATTGGATTTGATGGAAATACCATATTAGTGGTTCGCAACCAGATCTGAGCTGCTGTTAAAATTAAGTCGATTGAGCAAATGTTGCTTCAATCGTTATTGGTTTTGCAGTTCATTCAAACAGAACGATTTTGGGAATATTTAATCGCCTTTCGGAATCATACCGATTGACATGTTTGATATTTTACAACCGTGTGAATTTAGAAAACAGGGGTGGCATGCATTGCGCAACTCGACTCGAAACGAGCAAACCTTGCAAACTGTCATACGAAAGAGCTATCGAAAGGAGAAGCGCAATGAGGCCCCAGTATTGGAAATTTGTAACAGTTTGTAAGGACAGGACAGTTTGTAAAACCCAACAAATGAATGAATATTTGATATTCAATCAATAAAATTGGATTAAATTCTAAATGCTGGCTCAGTTTGATTTTATTTTTGGTTTAAATTACAAATAGTTTGGTTGAATGTCACGTAGGCACTCGTGATGAACTTGAATCCACATAGCGTCTATGATGCCTGCCTCGTTCGTTCAAAAGGGTTGAGAAGCATATAAGAAAAGTCTAAAATAGCAGTTATAGTGGATAGCGCTTATTTTTTGGAATCTTCCAAGTCCATGCAAAATATGGATGAGTTCGACTCCCGGACCATAAAAGTATCATCGTGTTAGCCTCATGATTTACTAATGTAAAAATGGTAACTTGGTTTAGAAACCTCAAAGTTAATGACTGTGGACGTGCTTAGAGAACGCTAAGCTGCGAGGCGACACTTAGTGAGGAGATGTAATGCAAATAAAAAGAAGAAGGTTGATTTCGACATTGTTGTTTCAAAAGGAAGCGGTCCTAGTTGTTGAGGAATCTGCAGGAAAAGGCATTGTTTACGTTTGCGAAACCCTTGCCCTTATGAAACAACAGTGTCGATTTGTCTTATTTTTCAACATTTCTTGTCGAAAACAACTTGTTACAAACGAATCGGGTGAGCATAAGAGCCAAAGAAGTGATTTTTTCCTATACAGGTTTTGAAATTAGTATTTGGGTCAAAAGTTTTGATCCAATAGTAGTTCGATTTGGCCAATTTTCAATGGGACGCCGAATGGAACCTCATGCAAACAAATCGGTTGAGGTCAAGTGCCTATTAAATGAGTGCACGGGTTGTGCGTATAAAAAAATGTCCTTTAGCCGTAACTCTTGAGTCCAAGGTGCGATCAGGCCGATTTTCAATATAAAACAATAGGATAAGAAGTCTTTTCGAATGCAAGCAAATCGAATAGGATTAGCGGGTTTAGCGTATTAAAATTTTTATTTTCTTATTATTTTTAAGCCAATAGTCCGATTCCACAATGGCTAAAATCGATTTTTAGCGCGTTTTTTGAACAGTACTTTTATTATGCGATTTAGCGCAATGGTGTCTTCCAGACATTTTATCAATAAACTAATGCGCTTCTTTTAAGGCACTGTAAAACCTATTTTTACGCTTCTTCATTTTATGCTCCCTTTTTTTACGGCCCTCTTTTTACGCACAGAATTCCAAATAAGGCTCCCTCTTTCGTGGGCTCCAGGTAGTCTGCGAACTCCATAGAGTCAATGTCTGGCGACCAACCTCCGTAATAGAGGCAACTATTGAAGAATAAACAAGTTGTATGACCCCTTCTCAAGGGCGTAGACAAGGGGGGCAGAGGGGGCCGTCGTCCCACCTAAATTGTGGAAAGATTGAACGGGTACAGAAATGAATTCCCTCAAACATGTGCACTTTACGATCCAATCATATACAGAAATAGGTGGTTGAAATTCAAAAGATTCCCAAAACTTATTGGGGCATCCAGGATCCATAATATATGAAAGTTCAAAACAACTCGAAACATTTCGGGCTCAAGAATTCTCCTTGAAATCCTTCTAGAGGCTCCCCTGGAACTTCTGAATTCCTCCGGAAAGTTATCCACAAATTCCCCTGAAAATCGTTCGAAAATCCTTCTCATGTAATTGTAATTCCTCCTTATCTAGAAACCCCCCACTATTTTTCTAAATGAAATTCACGAGGAAATTCCTTGAAGATTTTTTTCTTCTCTCCAAGATTTACTTCTAGATATTTCTTCGGCTATTCTCTCTTCAGGAAGAATCCGGCATTTTCTTCAGGCATGCATTCGAGAGTTCCGTCAAGAATACATACGGAATTTCTTCCCAAAATTCTACCAGAAGTTTCTTCAAAAATTTATGACGGAAATCCTCCGATTAAGCTCCATAATTTTACTTGTAAATCTATAAAAAATTCCTTCGTTAATTCTTCTAGGAACTTCTCCGGGCATTCCTCTCGGAACTCTTCCTTTAATTCCTCCGGGATTACTTCCAGGAAATTTTCCGGGAATACCTCCAAATATTCAATAGCGAAATCATTTAGCATTCCAATCTGGAATTCGTTTGGCAATTACTTCAGAATATCCTTCAAGAAATCCTCTAGAAATATCTTCATGAATTTCTTCTGGAATTCGTCCAAGTATTTCCCCAGAAATTCTTACAGGTATTTTTTTCGGGAGTTTCTTCAGGTACTTCTCCAGGAATTCATTCAGGAATTTCTCCGGAAGATTTTCCGCGGAAGTGTACTAGAATTCCGGAATTTACTCGGATATCTGCCAAGAGTTCTTCCAGAACTTTCTTCGGAACTATCTGCAGGGATTTTCTTCAGCAATTTATCTGGGAATACTTTCAGGATTTCATCTGGGAATTTCTGCATTAATTCCTCCTAGTATTTTTCTGGGAATTCCTTCATATATTTTTTCGGAAATTCCTTTTGGAACTTCTCTAAGAATTATTCCAGGACTTCCAGGTGGGAATTTCTCCGGAAGTGCTTGTGGGAGTTCCTCCGGGAGTTCTTCCAGGAGTTTTTCCAAGAAATTCTCCGGTAATACCTCCAGGAACTTTACAGGGAATTCCTGGACGATATTTGGCAGGAATTTCACGGGAAATGGGATTTCGGAAGTTCCTTCAGAAATATTTTTTCTCTTCCTCTAGGGTATTCCACCGGATGTTCCTCTGAAGTTCCACCAGTAGTTCCTTCGGGAATTCAATCAGGCTTTCTTCCAGGAATTCATTTAGCATTTCTTTAGGCATTTATCTACAAATTCCTCCAGAAGTTCCCCGTGGAATTTCTCTGGGAGTTCTCACGGGAATTCCTCCGGGAGGTTCTTTTAAGAATTCTTCCAGAAGTTCCTCCTGGAATTCTTACGGAAGTTCCTTTGGGAGTTCATCCTAGAATTCTTACGAGAGTAACTCCAGAATTTCTTCCGGAAATTCTTACTGTAGTTCTTCAATAACTTCCTCCAGAAGTACCATCGGCAGTTCCTCCGAGAATTCCTCTGATAATTTCTCCGGAAATTCCTATAGAAAATCCCCCGGGAGTTCCTCCGGAAATTACTCTGGGAGTTCCTCCAGGAGTCCCTTTTCAGAAAAACACCCGGAGAAACTGCCAGTGAAACTCCCGGAGGGATTCTCATAGAAACTGCTGGTGGATCTCCCGGAGGAATTCCCGAAGGAACTGCCAGAGGAGCTCCCGTAAGAACTCCGACTCTCAGGAGGAACTCCAAGAAGAATTCCTAGAGGACCTCCCGGATGAGCTCCCAGAGAAACTATCGGAAGAACTTCGGGAGAAATTTCCAGCCTAATTTCTGAAGACAGCCTGAATGATGTCCTGAAAAAAGCCTGAATAATTTCCTGGAATAGCTTCTGGTCGAACTCCCGGATGAATTGCTGGTGGAATTCCCTCGAAGGAATTTTCTGAAAGAATTTCTGAAGAAACTCCCGGGAGAATTTTCAAAGGAACACCGGGGAAACTACCAGAAGCATTCTCGGAAACAAGAGAATTCATCTTATAGACAAATCTCGTCTAGCTGAAACCTTTGTTGGGGTTTGTAGCTGGACCATCATCATCATCAGAGGTCCTCCCGGAGAATTCCCTGAGGAGCTTGCAGAGAAATTCTCGGAGGAGCTTCTGGTGGAAAATCTATATAAATTCCTGAAGAAGCCTAAATAAATTCCAATTCTGCCGAAATTCCCGGAAGAATTTTCAGAGGAACTGCCGATAGAACTACCAAAATAATTCTCGAAGGAAATCGTAGAGAAATTCTTGGTGGAAATGCCGGTGGAACTCCTGGAAGAATTTCTGTATAAATTTCCGGTGGAACTCCTGGAGAAATTCTTTAAAATTTTCACAAGAAATTATTCGATACAATTCACGGAAAATTTTATGGAATTTACACAAGAAATTCGAAGATTTTTCGTGAAATTCTCAGGAATGTTTACTGGCAATTTTGCGGAATTTCCACGAAATATTCTTATTCTTAAAAATTATGGGAAACAGCACGAAATTATTTGAATTATTGCAGGGGTTTCTGCAGAACTTATAAAGAAGTTCGTGAAGATTTTGTTGGAGTAAAATTCATGGTGGAATTCCTGAAGACACTGCCGAAGAAGTTGCTGGAGGCATTCCTAAAGAATCCCTGATAGAATTTCGGATAGAATGCCAGGAGCAATTATCGAAGGAATTCCTGAAGAAAGCTTGTATATTGATTTTTCTGCCTATTTTATAATAAATATTATTTCAGAGAGGATTTGTTTTGAAATTCAGATGTATGGTTCTAGTTTTCTCAAACTTATGGAAGAATGCAGGATTTTTATAATAATTGTTATAGCCGATTTTATATTCTTTCTAAGTTCATTAATATTTTTCTCACTTTTTTTTAAAAATATCTGATGAGCAATAAATCACGCATTTTAAAATCCATTATTGTTTTAATCATTATTGTTTCGATTTAGTTTGGATTTGGTTTCATGTGTTAATATTCATGTGTTTTTATAAAACTACTATAAAACTACGATTTAGAAGACCAAAACAGTTGGCCCCCCTCTTCTCGAAATCCTGGTTACGCCCATGCCCCTTCTTGATATATGTTTGCATTCCAAGTAGTTTTTGTTGTTGTCGTGGGCTCCAGGTAATCTACGAACTCCATAGAGTCAAGGTCTGCCAATCAACCTCCGTAATGGAGGCAGTTATTGAAGAATAAACAATTTATGTGACTCCTTCTTGGTATATGTTTGTATTTCAAGTAATTCTTGTTGTTGTCGTCAGTTCCAGGTAGTCTACAAACTCCAAAGAGTCAAGGATTACGTATCAACCTTGGAAATTGAGACAGTTATCGAAGAGTGCACAAGTTGTTTGAACCCTTCTAGGTATATGTTTGCATTTCAAGTAGTTCTTGTTGTTGTCATTGGTTCCAGGTAGTCTACGAACTCCATAGAGTCAAGGTCTGTGGATCAACCTCCGTAATGGAGGCAGTTATTGAAGAATAAACAAGTTGTGTGACCCCTTCTTGATATATGTTTGCATTTGAAGTAGTTCTTGTTGTTGTCATTGGTTCCAGGTAGTCTATGAACTCCATAGAGTCAATGTTTTCGGATCAATCTCCGTAATGGAGGCAGTTATTGAAGAATAAAAATGTTATGTAACCTATTCTTCGTAAATGTTTGTATTTCAAGCAGTACTTGTTTTTGTCGTGGGTTCCAGGTAGTCTACAAACTCCATAGATTCAAGGTTTGTGAATCAACCTCCGTAATGAAGGTAGTTATTGAAAAAAATTAAAAAAAAACAAGACTGAATGTATGCATTCCAAATAGTTTTTGTTATTGCCATGGTACTAGGTAGTCTATAAACTCCATAAAGTAATGATCTGCAGATCAACCCCCGAACGGGAGGCTATTGGTATATGTATGCATTCCAATTAGTTCAAGTTGTTGGCATTTGCTCTAGGCAGTAATTGAAGAATAAGCAAAATGTGTAACGTCATCTTTATATATTTGCATTTCAAGTAGTTCTTGTTGTCTCGGATTCCTAGTAGTATACTAACTTCATTCATATCACTTGGAAATGCAAAATGTAAAGAAATTGGAACCAGACAATTTCAAACCGAGAACGTAAGGGGAAAAACTGGCTAATATCTCAAAGATCATGTACCATATTTTGAGCAGGTTAAAGACCATTTAGTTACTCGTGTAAGCTTCAAAGTCTTACTTATGCAATGGACGCATTCTGTTCTATTCAACGTCAACTGAAACTAGCTGCTACAACTACAAAAGAATCATCTTTATAGAAATGAGTCGTTTTCTCTCTACTATTAGTTGAGATAAAATTTTGAAAGGCTTGAATTTAGAACCAGCGGTTGAAGTATACACATCAATTGTAGTTTATAAAATTGACCATTATACTCCAAAAATATTACCAAAACACACATGCATCCATCTTGGTCGTATACAACTCTGAAACGTTTGAAATCTGCAAAAAGGTCGGCTCTTAGAAAACATTCGAACGATCATACTCCACATACCAAACTGAACTATATTTATGTTAGTAGTAGATACAAAAGATTGAACTACCAACTGTTCCTCTCACATATTCATCGTACCCAACGGAATCTGAAACGCAACCCTAAGAAGTTTTGGTCATACGTCGATGAACAGAGAAAAGAAATTGAATTTCTGGCCACCATGGTGTTGAATGGCAAGGAAGCTTGCTCTCGCTTTTCAATAACGAATCTCTTCAGGGAACAATTTTCCTCTGTATTCACAGACGAACTTCTGGATCCACATCATGTTATCTACGCTGCAACAAATGTACCTTTACGTTCCTCTGCTATGAGCACTCATTAGTTTCTTTTCTTAGATTCACGAACTACTGTTGAATCTGCGTGTTCTCGCTTGAAAGGCTCTTCCAATCCTGGTCCCGACGGATAACCGGCTCTACACACTAACTTTTTCTATTTCGAGCTCGGTAAAATTGGGCACCGCTGTAGCTCAGTAAATTTCAAAACTGAACTTCGGCAGAAAATTTCGTTTATTACTGATTCTCAGCAAAATATTTGCTGTATCTCGGCAACTGAAACGTCACTTTTACTGAGATCTCGGCAAAAATCACGTTTGCTGAAACTCGGCGGTGCCCACCTCGGGGAAATAAACAAAAAATGCTGAGATCTCGGCAAAAAATAAGTGTGTAGTACTGAAGAAATGCAGCGATACTCTTTCACAGCCACTGTTATTATTCAACCTTTCTCTATCTTTCGGTTGATTCCCTTGTTTGTGGAAAAAGGCGTTTGTGTTTCCGGTCTATAAGAAAGGTGAAAACAGGACATTTTCAACTACAGGGGAATCTCTGCTTTATGTGCTACATCTAAGCTATTCGAGCTAACTGTTCTTGATTTCCTAAAACGACAATCCTTGGACTACGTAAGCACGGATTCTTTCCAAAACGGTCAACGTCAACTAATTTTGTTGTTTATACGTCCTTCATCATTAAAGCGCTAGAAAATCGTAAACAAGTTTACTTTCATTGTCATTTACATAGTAAATCTCGACATTTTCATCCATAACGGCAACAGTTCATATTTTTCCGTTTTTAATGGTTTTTAGAGGATGCCGACAACCGACCACCTTTCTATAAACGGCATAAAATTAACTTCTAACGAAACTATTTTTTCAATTTTCTGAGAGATAAAATAAATCAAATTTCTTCACCAGTTTTTTGCTTATGCCTGTAGGCCTCCAAATATCACCACTTTATTCAATTGGACGAAAGTTGTGAACCAAGAACAAAGGGGTGCTGACAACCGACCACCTTCCCCTACTATAAAATAAGCGCGCTATAAACATGATTTTAGTCACAGGGGATTCGGATAATTTTCAATAGGAAACAATGGGATAAAATTTCCCGTCGAAACTTGTTGCGAGCAAATCGGTTAAGGATAAGTACTAAAATATGAATGAGGATTTTTCACACGCTTTTTGTATGTAAAAACAATATTTTGGCTATAACTTATGAACCCATAGTCCGATGCGGAAAATTTTCAATACGAATGGTGAAGGATTCAACGTCGAATTTAACCGGTTGCAAGCCAAGGAAGTACGAACAATCATCAAACCATCATCATTTCAATCATCGAATGCTTACTCGCAATCTACGTGCCGATACATTTACAGTTACATCAAACAACTGAAAACCGAAATACGCCGCTCCAAAATTACGAGGTGACAATGCTAGAAGAAGATAAAATATAGGAAAAATTACACAATGTATAGTGCCTCTCCAAGTCACCTTAAGAGTCCATATTCCGAACTGGCCAATTTTCAATAGGAAACAATGGGATAAGATTCCGCGTTGAATGCAACCTGTTTGGAGCAAATCGCTTAAGGGTAAGTGCCTAAAAATGAGGGAGATTTGTCTGCACACACACATATAAGATAAGATTGAGATATCACCTCAATTCGTCGAGCTGGCCTCCTATTAAAAGTTTGTTTTTAGAGCGAACATACAGCTTTTACGTACAGGGGAAGGCCAAAATAAGTGCACCCAACCGGCGGTTGTTAGATTTTCTAACAATTCTGTATAAGAATCTACCAGAACATGTATAAGAACTGGGCATATGCGAAGTTGTTAGGTTCTTATACAAAAAATGTAAGAAAAGCTTACAAAATTGTTAGATTCTTATACAATATTTGTATAAGAACCTAGCAATTTCGCATATGCCCAGTTCTTATACAGTTTTGGTAGATTCTTATACATAATTGTTGGAAAATCTAACAACCGCCGCACATAGGAGTAAAAAAGTCAAATCGTGGCCAAAACTATTTCTTGGTGTTATTTAGGGCTATTGTGGCCTAGGATGAAGTAATAATTGTAAATTATAAGTGAAATGCAATTGATCTGCAATCTATTCACCTTACAGTGTAAAATCAGATAAATACCTCAAAATAATTAAGTTTTTTTTTTCTTGATAAAATCCCGTGCTTCCACTACGTGAACGTATTGGTTTTAAATTGCATAAGTTTCATTGTGTAGCAAGAAACCGTAATTAAAAGTTACCATGACAATCAATTAACTACTTTTTTTTCCTTGGACGTCCTAAACCATCGAAACTACCCTTAATTTTACAACTTAAGATCTATAGCTGCCAAAAGACTTTTCTCGTTTTTAAAAGTTTCGAAACGCATTCAGCCGTGTTTGTCATGGGAGGCAAGGAAACATCGTACAATATCTCAAGGATGTTCTGGGTCATCCAAACTATTCTTAAGTTCGGGACATGAGATCTACAGCTGCTGAAAAAGTTTTTTTGTTACTCAAAGTTTCGATATGTATTTGATTATATATTATTTATTTATGTCCTGGAAGCTCAACAGTTATTATAGAATAGTTTTGAAATATACTGAGTCATCTAAACTATCCTTGAGGCTTGTAGGACCCATAATATCCCAAATCTGTCACACAATGTCCGTTGATCTACAATGAGAAGCTATGTACTTTGAGTGACGACATATGACTAGTGTCGTGTTTGAAAACCGAATGTTCTGACCCATAAATTTGGAATATCTGGATGACCCAGGCTATCCCAAATCTATCCTATGATAGCTGTTGATCTTCCAAGATGTAAAAGATTGGGTTGAATACATACCGCAATTTTGAGTAACTGAAAAGGTAATGTCGAAGTTGTAGATCGCAAATTCTAAACGCCCAAATATCTCAAAAACAATTCTACTATGTCGGTTGATGTTCTAGAAGATGTAAAGGATATGATTGAATGCGTATTCAAACCTTGAGAGACAAGAATGAGTTCAACCAAAATTTGGACTGTTGCTGATTTCTCTGCATTAAATGCAGAATTTATGGCAAGTGGTTTAAATATGAGATTTCCAAAAAATATATATATAACGTGATTAATGAACGATTTATTATTTCTAGTCATGACAAAATAGGTGCATACTATCTTTACACCATAATGTATCTTTTTTTCACTAGCGTTGTTATATGTGCTAGTTCATATAGAAATATGGTCAAAATTAGCTTGAAAATGATAAAACATAAAATTTAATTCAAATAGCTCAAATTTTAATTTGCGGACGTTTGCGGACGAGCTTTCATGTGCTATGCTTAGTTCATAGCTGGAAGTTAGACCCTACATAATCCTCTTCGCTGGATCTTGCCGTATAGATTACCTTTTCTTCCAAAGACAAACTCGAAAAATAGATAAAAATAGTTGTTCTTTAGTGGCCTTTAAATTGAACATCAAATGTATAATTTGATTATAGTGATAAGCAGAATAGAGTCATACAACTATAATTTACTCATTGTGTGCAAATAATGGCTTGATAATAACATTTTTGATTTGTAAAAATCAAATTTGCTTGATACTTCACAAATAAAGCACAAAAAATTCAATTCAAAACCTCATTTTTAAGCCCCAATTGTATTTTTTTTTTTCAATAATCTGGGACATTTATGAAGTAGCCACAGTATGCAGAATGTTTTTGAGTACCTTACAAAAATATAACAATGTAAAAATGTTGAAAAAAAAAATTTTTGGCCCCAAAATTGTTCTAGTTACTCTTCTGTGCGCCGATTTGGTGTGCGATATGCAAATTCTGGGTATAATTGAATGTGTTGTAAGTAAGTCAATTATTATCCGATTTTGACCATTCATGGATGCCTGAAATGGAAATTTAATATAGTTTCACGGTACGTTCATGGAACCATATATGGCCATCGGATTCCGGGTTATTTGATGGTATGTTTACAAACGTTAATTTGTGATGAATATTAGGGTGAGTTGTGGTTAAAGACAGAATAATATTAGTAACCACGAGGAAAATATTGTTCTTTCTGATTGAAACCATATATTGGGATTTGGATTCGGACCAGAATAAAGGGTGCAACAAAAAAAATTTTCAATAAAAAGAATAGGGAATTGCCAATAAAGAAGGGGTATAAGAAATAAATAAATATAAAATTCCCACAAATAATGCAAAATTTCCAAAAGCAATTAAAAATTTTCCACAAAACAAAAATAAATTAGCACTTTTAAAAGCAAAAATTGCCATTATAAAGAGGAATTTCCTATTAAAAAAAATCAAAATTTTCCACGGAAAAAAATGCTAAATTTCCATAAATAAATCAATATTAGCAAAAAAACAATTATAAAATTTTCCACAAAATATATTTTTTTCAAATAAAAAATAATAAAAAATAAGAAAATGTAAAAAAATACAAAAAAGCAATGAAATTGATAAAATTTTCCATGAATTTTAAACGCTTTTGAAGAAAGGGTCAATTATGGAAAAATGCTCAGTTTTATTTCTTTTTTATATTTCTTTATGCAAATTTTTATATTTTCTTATTGCTCTGTATTGTTTTTTCGTGGAATGTACCTATTTGTGGCAAACCATATTTATTTTGCGAATAACTTTGTAATTGTTTATTGCCAATACTGATTTTTTATGGAAACTTTGCATTTTTTCCGTGGAACATCTCAATTTCTTTATGGAAAGTTCTTCTTTTACTATTGCAATTTTTGTTTTGTGGAAAATTCTTAATTGTTTGTGAAAATTTTGCATTATTTGAGAAAATTCTATTTTTATTTATTACTCATACCCTGATTTTTTAGTGGCAATTTTCTGTTTTGATGAGTTTTTATTTTAGTCTATCAAGTGAGATATAGACATTTCTTTATAATCGCAAATTCACTTCAACCAAACTTTTCGACAGATGTTTCACTATGTTTTTTTACTGAAGGATTCAAATTTTTCAAGTAGGAAAAACCGGATTTTGGAGTCGCTAGGGTGCCCCCGGGAACCTGTAGAAGGGGATATTTCAGTGTCTGTGAGCACATTTGTTACAAGTGTTTGAACTTAACAACTCTCCAAACGGCTTTTAAAGTCAAAGTGGGTCGCAGATCTAGGATCAATCTTATCAAGACACTGTGCAATCGGCATAGAACAATCAACAGAATCATCCAGAACCGGATAGGCCAGACTCTTATAGACAGCAGCCTGCTCCAAGTCAGGAGTTGGAGGATATAATTAGCGTCATGCTGAGGCTGAGGGTATATTGGAAGCAGTGATTAACTCTGTAGACCATTTAATTAAAACTCCAGAACAATTTGGATGTCTTACAACATCTCATATGCCTGGGTTTGAAACGCAAGTGGAAGACACATATTTTGTGGACATAAATGGTTTGATGTCGTAGTTATTTTCAATCGTTTGCAGTAGCCATCGAGCAAGTAAGTACAGTGCGTGTTTTAGTCGTCGCGAAATAGTTAAGATATCGAATCAGTCTTCGGGAAAATACGTTAGACACGCGTTGCTTTTCCGTCTTGGTATCATCATGAACATGGCGTCGATCAATAGAAATAATTAGTCACTTAAAAAAGGCGATTTCCAAAATATTTACTTCCCAACTAACATACGATTCCATTCTAGTACGCTCGTGAAGATGCAGAGAATTTCTCGGTATCTTGTATCCATTGGCGTAACTAACGAAAAATTCTAGGGGGGTGGCTAATTTTTGACGTAGGATTACGTCCTTTGCGAAGATAGGGAGGTAATTCTGCATATTCAAATTTGAGACCTCCACGAAAAGTACCGATTTTCGAGATTTTGGTATCAATCAATCGACGAACTCTTTAAGGTGACACGGGAAGCAAGAACAATCATCAAATCGTCATTATTTTCATCATTGAATGCTTAAATTATTTTCTACAACAAATATGATTTTGAATAACTATCACCGACGCGTGCTTACTTCCAATCCACATGCTGATACATTTACAGTTACATCAAACAACTGAAAACCGAAATATGCCGCTCCAAAGTGGTGGTGAAAATGCTAGAAAGAGACAAAAGGTAGGAAAAATAACACGGTGTGTAGTGTCTCCCCGAGATTTTCCCCAACTATTAAAAACTATGAATTACAATGCGCTGGAAATAGCAGTACTCAAGAGAAATGTCCACAGACTATCAAGTACTCAAGTACTCAAGAGAAATATGCTCAGACTATCGTTTCGCTTCTATCAGTGATTAGAAAAGCGCTTTGTGGAAAGAAAATCTGTTCTTCTTAGTCGTCGATTGCGGTTTCGGGATAACAGTGGCGGTGCTGAACATTTATTCTTAGCGTCTTAGCGGAAAATCATTGAGCGGCCGTCGGACAGCAGCAGCAGTGAATTTTTAACGCAAGGTTCGGATTAGAGGCCTGAATAAGAGAAACGCGGATAGAAAATATACTCTGCCAACACTGCATTCAATATTTTTCATCAAAGAACACCACATGAAAAGGAAGAAATGGTTTGTGTGGATAAAATGTTATGTAAATAAAATCTCACAATCCGCTATTTCATGTGTCCACATCACATAACAATAGAATCCAATAAACAATGGAATTTCATTTCATAATCTATAAATGACTCGCATATATTTTTGCAAACTAATGTAGAATACATTCAATTTTGTTTATTTAAAAATGCCATAAAATCAAATTTGGCCTTCTCCTGCTCGGTTGGTTTCGACAGGTCTCCTGCTCGATTAGCTGCTGTTTTTTGACGGTTCGATTGGCGGCACATACCTATCCGCGTTTCTCTTATTCAGGCCTCTAGTTTGGATTAAAGTTTGATTGCTGTGACTGTGAGTGCTTCGAAAGATGCATTGTGGATTGAATATCAACTCTTTTCAGGACCAGCATTTTATGAAAACAAAGAGTTGATAGTCGTCGGTTGCATTCCCGCGGTACTGAAGGAAGTTTCCGTCAGTATCAGAATCACAAACGCTCGTCGGAGAGCAACGCTGCAGAAACGTTGGCGTCAGTCGTTTTCTTTCAAAATTCAGATTTTATTTCTGTTTGTAATTTGAAAGGAAAATTATTGAAAACAAATCGGTTTTTCTCAGATACACTAGAGGAGGTAGACCCGAGACGAACGTACTTCAAAGTGCAAATTATCAGACGTGTGAGCTTACCCAACAAGCATTGGAGGCTGATAAAGAGCTTATTTCGCCACAATTTGGCTTGTTCAGCTAAAAAACTAGCTTATTCAACTTAAATTGTTTGTTGGGTAGTAAGACGCCTGTGGAGTTTTATCCATCCGAAAGAATTCCAATTTCTTTCTCATTTAAATTTTTGTTACCTCTTCTTGAAAACTCAAGATTTTGCCTTTCTGGAATCTTTTAATTAATTTTCTACAAATAGCAGAAAGAGCCCCCAAATTACCATTCAAAGCTACAGAAATAAATGCTTTCAAAATATGTGGATCGATACAGACATATGATACGTAGTATTTGGCTCTCACTTTTTCGGAAGGATTCTTTCGATAATTCTTTCAGAAAGGCCATGCATCTTTAAGAACTATGACCACGCTAGGTTTAATTAAATATAGTCGCAAAACTCTGTAAAAACTTTAAATGTTTAAAGCTTAAATACTTGCTGAGAAAACCAATTTTAAATCAGGATTTTTTTTAGAAATATGCCGATAAGCTAAGCATCCTGTGTTCCTTAAACAATTTGTCCAACATTTTATGCTGTGTCAATATTAAGACCATACAGACAGTTCAGTATGCCACTAGAACTTTCTTTATCCAATCAAAATTTTAGAAATTGTGTTTGTTTTCTTAGTCTGTTGCTTCTATTATTTATTCAATCAGCATTGCATCAGCATGGAACCACTGTTCCTACTTCAATTTCCTAAAGTAATGATTTCTGGCGTTGGAGAATCAAGGGAGCGTACTATTTTTCGTGTTTAACATTCCTATCGTAAGATATAACAATTGTTCGAAGTTCGAATTTTTTGTAGAGAGTGAGAGAGAGAGAGATGTGAATGAAGAGAACTCATTCCTGGTAGTTACGCCTATATATGATCAGAGAGCTAGATAAGTAAGTACGACGTTCATGCAAGGTGGCGAAAATTCTAGGGGGGGCTAATTTAGTTCTAGGTGGGGCTATAGCCCCCCTAGCCCCCTGTAGTTACGCCAATGCTTGTATCAATGAGTGTCGAACTAATTTTACCCCCTTATCCTAATTGACTGGGAGGACATGCCCGGCATCGTTATTTGTCTTGATTTAAAGGAACTCCGAAGCATGTACAGTACCATTTAGTTCAAACTCCAATTTGATAAGAAAATTATTTTGAGCTTTTTAGTGGAATGTCTTCATTTGTCATAAGTCGAGTTCATACAATCCCATTGAATTCCACCATTTGATAAAAGCTGCAGGACAATTTGGAAACCTGACAATATCTCATTTGCCTGGATTTGAGATGGAAATGAAAGACAAATCCGCGGAGAACATGATTGGGTTGATACCGAGACATCACGGAAGTCATGGTTGATTTGTTAGAAAATTTCAATTCAAACTCCAGGACAATTTGGAGACCTTTGTGACCAACCACTTTTGGGTCATAATTATATATTTGGTGGCAAGGCCAGTTAGTGGTGTAGCCCTGCTAAATTGTTATTTATGTTTTGTGCCGTCTTGAAAAATTAAATGTCTAAATGTGAAATAAATGTCTGTCTCCACTTCCGTAGTGTTTGAGTGATGTTTGTTTTGCGTTTAGTAGTCTTCTGGATGATGTCTTTATTGTATATAAATATTTTGTTTTCATTTGTGTTTACTCCGACCGTAGTTTACTAGATTTATTCATTTATTTTTCCATTTATTTATTTATTTATTTATTTATTTATTTATATTTTAATTTATATATTTATTTATTTATTTATTTAATTACTTGTCTAGTTTTTTTATTTACATTCCATATTTATTTCATAGTATATTTATTTATTTTTCAATTTACTCGGAAACAAATGTTAGGGATTTTTCATTTGTAAGGCTAAGCATGCAGCCAGTTTTGTCGGAGTAAACGACTAAAGTAGAATAGGGCATCAACCATATTATTAAGTCTTCGTATGTCACCTGTCATCGTTCGTCGATCATCGTGCCGTCACATCATCGTCGTCCTCGTCATTCACCATCTTAAGAAAATATGCAAAGTCATGAGGAGGATATAAAAAGGCTCAACTGACCAAGAAAGCTCTATTGTATTATTATTCGCCCGGAGGAGTGACGGTAGTGTGTCCGCAGTATAGGTCGTTACAAAACCTAACCGCAAAGTTCCGCGAAAGTTAGTGGTGTTAACTAAAACCTGTGTAAATCTCACAAACTACAAGGACATTAAACAGTGTGAATAAAACCAAAACTAAAAATTACAAAACAAGTTAAAATCAAGACTACGGTCATGGTAGAAACTACCACGAATGATTGGGAGACATCAGTGTAACGAAAGTTAAAAGTCTTGTCTATTGTGAAGGCCACTATGCTCTTATCATAGTCGGAGGACAGCCAGTGAAGTGGAATTCTTGTTCAGAGGACGAATGTTTGATTCCGGGGTAAGCCCGCGAAAAACAAAAATTATGAAAAATTAAAACGGATCCGAAGTTTAAAATTAAATTAGTAATTTTTAATTAGTTAATTAATCAATAGTTTAATAGTTTAATTAATTAGTAATTTGTTGTAAATAGTCGGCCTTGTCACCAATTATAGAGCCAGCACAGGTAAGATTATCCGGGAGAACCATTGTTAAAACGACCCTGAAAAAGTGTGTTGCAAACCCCTGGCCTTATGGGGCTCCCATGACAGGGGTTTCCACCACACTTTGTGCAACGAAGCACTTAATTAAAAGTTATCATAGATCTAGTATCACTTTACAACCTCTCATATGCCTGGATTTGAGACGCAAATGAAAAATATATACTCGGAAAACACGATTTGGTTGATACTGCGGCTGGGGACATTATGGAAGTCGTGGTTGATTCGGAAGACCATTGAATTGGAATTCCAGAACAATTCGGTGATTCTAGAATATCAAAGTTTCGACATTTGAAGAGAGACCAGAGTGAGAATATCAAAGTTAATTATCGTACATGTTTCCTGTTACATTTCTGCATTCAATTAAACAAGTTAATAGAAGATAATATGCTTTTGGATATTTTTTTTATAGTTTCATATACCCTGTAGTATAAGTTTCATCAGGCACCGAATTATCACCTGATGCATAATGAGGATGCTCAAAATATGTTCCTATGTTTCAGCGGATGTCTTTCATATGTTATGTCAATATTTCCATCACTTTTAGATGGATACCCGGATAGAAATTTACAGTACCTTGTATGATCTAAACCATTCAAATATTATTAATTCTATGGTAAACAATAAAACCTTTTGGACATGTATTGTTGATTTCTCACGATAGGGAAAACCCTCTATTGTATTTACTTTATAAGTACTATAAATTCGAATGTTGCCAATACTTTCTATAATGTTTTTATTGTTCGATCATGTTTTACACTTTGTATGAAAAATATAATCGCATTTTAATTAAGAATATTTGTTATGATATTTCGATATTTAAAAACTTTTTGTTAAGATGAAAATGTAGATTTTTAGTAAATTTGTTGTATTGATGAAACAACAGTTGGAAACCATTCGATAACAATAGATTTTATCAGAAGACTAGACATTTTGTTTAATCAGTAGATATATTATAAAATAAATATTCATAAATAAAATTCGATTATTACAAAAATCGACTATAGATTTTATTTTATTTCTTATAAATATTCATACATATCATTGAAATATTTTTTTATAAATATCGATAAGTTTTCGTGCAGTGTAGCAAGAAACAAAACAAAACAAACAGTTCCACTTCGACTAATCCGACAGAGGAAAAAATCTGTTCTTGCGTGCCGCTTCTGATAAAGACATCGTGATTGTCCTGGTCCCACACCGTTTCTCCCACTCATCGGAATAGGTTTCAGAAGATGGACATATTGCTAAAAAATAGTCTTCACAATATACTTATTAGGTAAGAATAATTTTTATTAGTTTTCATCATCATCATGATAACATTTGTGTTTTGTTAGGTTGTATGTAGATTCTGGTGAACCTGATCAGTACGGTGATACACCACAAGCGCAGCCAGTTTTCCAGAGGACAAGGGCACAGGAAGCGACGGAGGCGACGGAATACGTTTGGTACGAAGATTTAAGTGGCGGCAGTCGCTGCTGTGAGGGCGGTCAGGTGACTAGGTAGATTATAACAACCTAACACAGTAAGTGAGTCTGGAGGAGGAATCTACCCTGGCTATCTTTCATAGGGTCGATTTGCTTACCCCCGCTTGATAGTTTATATATTAACGTATGGGTAAGCACCGGAAGAATTGAGCGGATTAGACAAAACTTGCCATTAGTCACTAAAATTTCATCCGAACACTTTTCGTGGGTGTTGCGGTGTATCAGTCAACTACGGATAAAGAAGAAGATGAATCTTATGAAGATGATGTAAACGGGAGTGTGCGCCTGACTTCCTTATCGCTCTGGAGTTCGGTATGTACTGTCGAGATGGTTTGATTTAATCACATTTATTGTCATATACTTATGAAACTAATCCCACAGCAGTGTGCACTCAATCCGCTTGGACGAAACAAAGTTACCGTGGCTAACCTGGAAGCTCCGTTAGAAAAAGAAGCACTACAACAACTCTGAGACTTACACCTTTATGCTGTTGGAACGACGGCTAGGAATGCGTCCTTCAATTTCGTGGCACATTACAGCGAGATTATGAAAGGTAAGAAGCTAAAGCCATACAGTTTTCGATGCATCTTTCATTCTAGACTGTTACTTTTGTTTGTATTCAGATAATATGGAGAAGTTCCAATGCGGCTTCAAAATGCTGAACAATGACAGTATTTGTCCAAAGCCCTTAATTAATAGAAACTTCATAGCAACGACCCGACGGGAACAAGAAGGCGAGATGCTTAGCGAGCAAAGTGGATCGATCAAGATGTGGACGATTTGCGGAACCTACGCATACTGCGTGGTTGGCGACATGCAGCCATGGACCGAGCTGAATGGAGAAGACTTTTATACACTGCACAGGCCACTCCGGCCTTAGTCTGATAACAAATTTAAAAAATCGTAGTATCCAATTGAAGTAGATTAGAGTCCTAATTTTGAATTTATTACATTATAATAATCGTATATGCCACACTAATGTCAAAGCAATTTTTAATTTATACCAGCATCACTGTGGCACAACAGTATGTATTTTATGTATTCAAACTTAGGTTGAACTCTACTTTGAAATTTAATGAAAACTTACTTAAAAAAATATTTAAGAAAATTAAAATCAACAAAAAATATTTTAAATTAAAATTTAATTCCATCCAAGTTTAATTCAATTTTAAATTGCAGAATCAAGTTGCAAGAATACAAAATCGATGAAATTAAACAAATGTTCAGTATACTGTTCTATTATAATAATTGTAATTGTTATTTTGTAAAAGGTACATATTTCGACTCCAACACTAAGGCCATTTCCAGTGTTCCGTACTTGGTTCGACTCAAGTACAAAATACTATAGAGATGACATTATATATTATACACTCTTGAAAAACGTATCTGTAAACATACTATCAAGTGTATTGTGGATATTAACTCATCTTATACATTGGTGGTATTCGTACCATGGGGTACAACGTAAAAACTATGGTACAATATGTACTAGGGTACATAACCGTGGTATATTACTGTTCTTGTACCACAAGTGTGTCCTTAGTATTAGTAGGATGCCTTTCAATAATATATAGGTTATTCAGACTACGAGATGGATCACATGATATTAAGTAACGAAGTCAAAGTTCACACATTTAATTTTTATTGGTAATAGTAATGAAATGAAAATTATTGTCTATATCAAGATACTCAATATCGTGTCGTGAATCTCGTAGTCTGAATATATATGAATATCATATCACGGAGTAGCTATCGACTGAGTTACTGAATCACAGGGATTTTTTCTCGGCTTCGCAGTCTCTATGCAGTTAAACAACTACTTGTTATCTATTTACCGACGTTTCGATGTTATATGAATATCATAGCTAAAAAAATGTTGAAATAAATGTTATTGTTTTTGTACTGTAAACCAATAAATAAAAAGTAACGAAAACATTGGAAGAACGTTCTTTTCTATTGTTTCACCCATAAAAATAGTCCCATTAAAAAACAGTAACATCTATTGTTTTACTCTGAATTTAGTATGGAAAATTTTCGAAAATTTTATTGTAAAGATACATAACAACCCCCATTTTTTATTGTAAAAGTCCCATTTACAATTGATTTAATCGTGGAAAACCATAAACTCGAATGTACTTTTGTAGTAAAAATTACATTACATTTAATGGTAATACTAATGTATTGAATGGTGATGTTACAGTAAAATTTATAATATTTTTATGATATTTTTTATCCGGGTAGATATCATTATCGGTAATGACATATGAGGATGTTATCAAAATTGCATTTTTCCAAATGTTGCTTTACTCCCACAGCTCTAGCGAAAAATTAAACACTTCCAGACACAATATTTTGTAATACCCAGAAACTATAAGAGATGGCTAAGAGATTGGTGAAAAACCTGAGAAAATCGGTTGAAAACGACAGAGATATAGCCATTTGAACATTTAGTCACAACGATTTTCTGAACGAATGAATCCTAGTGTTAATCATTAAATCAAAATTCAAATGGACTTTTCTTTAGTTTCATTCCGTTGCAAGTTGTAAAGAATACCCATACTCAAGCAGCCAGACACGTTTTTCAAATCATCAGCGAAAGGAACTCTCTTCAAATGAGGCTACTGAACGGCGTCACAGTACAAGGTACTTCGAAGGTGTTGATGTCATAAAATACGATAGATCATTAATATATCATCACTTGTCAACACGATTCCCATGGTATTTTCGCCCGATGTTGCCAATCGGTCAGTCTGCCTGTGAATACTTCGCAACACCTTTACACGGCGCTGTCTGTAGACTGTTAGGAAGCAGCAAGCGAAAATTGTTCCCCACGCTCGCTCTGGTAATCGATCAACGCAGTTTCTGTTGTTTTCCACTAAACTTGGCAGCACCCAGCAGCGGTCAACTAACCGCACGTTCAGAGCATCAATCGATTTCCTCAGAGTGCGCTGTTGTCATCACCATCAGCGGTAACCATCGTTCAATTCTACTCGGCCACGTTTCAGACATACGTATGTGGCTTGTAGGTAAATCTGCGGGTCAGCCGTTTAAACGCGTGTGAATCACGCTGGGAGATTTTTTTGACTTTTATGACAGCGTACGCTAATTGCCTCCAATCCCGAAAGGCCAACTGTTTCGGTCCTTGTGCGTGTGTTCAAAGGCAGATTAAAAACCTTGGCGTAATCCGCCAAAGCCGGAGTCACTCAAAACAGGCATAAATCTACTTTTCTGACGGTGCTCCTCGTGCGATGAACTATTTAACGTAGAAGTCACCGCGGAGAGCCCCTAGATTTGTCTCGGGTTTGTGTGATTTCATCCGCTCACGTGCTCTGCAGCGTTTGACGAGACGGTGGATGACGTTTTAAAAATAGTCGATTTCAACAACCTGTGTGGTCGGGTACCTTCTAGCGTAGAACTTTCAACTGAGGTTGGGTGAGCATCGGTCTCGAGAAGGGCGGTTATCTAGATTTTATCATAAATACCGAAGGCCGACCTGAATTACCAAAAGTAAACACTCGCGGTGAGAGATTGTTGGATGCCGCGGACGTCTGAAGTGATGTGATGAAGAAGGCCGATTATTTCAAGAGCGGACAATGCCTATGTGAAGAATGTTCTACACATACGCAATAGTAAATACTTTGTAAATTCATTATTAGATGTTTGATGTGCTACAAAATGATATCGGTAGCACGAAATAAGAAAGAAAATATATTCGACTTCAAATTTTTCTTCCAAGCTTTGGTAATTGATGTTGAATGCATAATCATTGATGAAGATATTGTGCTCTGAATCTTCATATCACATTCTCATTTACGTTCATCCTATAAAGGAAAACAATGAAGGCTCGTTTACCATTTTTAAAAATTTATTTCGTTTTGTGCCATTTGTATTTTACGTTTATAATAATAAACATTGGCGAAACGAAAAATTCAATACAGAACGACAAATGAAACAATTCGTTTGAAATTGACCTTTTTTGCCAGAGAGCTCACGAAATCGGAAAATGATATCCATGCAGGGCAAGTAAAGGAAAGTAAACTAAAACCTAATCCACTGTGCACTGAGACACTGTTCAGTGTTTCACACCATTGCACTCTAACAAGATGCAACTATAGTTGTATTTGCCCAGCAGTTCTCCCCCGTACGCTTCATATCCATTCGTGTCTCAACTCTCACACCATCCGTGGATCATCGGTCGAATTGACATAATCTCTCGAATAGAAATGTTGTTAGCTTTCCGATTATCCGTTCCCACTTGAGTTTTGTTTCTTCGGTGTAGGCGCGCGCGTCCGCGTGAAAGGAAACCGACCAGACCCAGTAGTGGTGTATCTATTTATCCGTTTGTCAGCGAGTGAAGCGCGATAATCACTTCCTCGGGACCGGTTGCTGCTGCCACCGTCACTCGATTAAGGTACCGGCTTCAGGACCGGTGGGTGATCGAAGTTTGGTTGCGTTTTTGCCTTTCTCGGACACGAAGTGTATCGAAAGGGAATAAGTTCACATGAAACAGATCACTCCGCTGATCAAAACACTTAAACTTTATTTGGATCATACTCTTTGCAAGTCTTAGGTTAATTAAAACGATGGGACGTACGAATGTACTCATTCACAGTGGTCTTAAAATGCACGAGAAAGGCGTCAACTCATTTAACCCTTTATAAGGCAGACGAATCTAAACAATAAATTAACAAAAACAACAATAGGACACAATGTTGACATGGTATTAAACTCAAATGTATGTTTGTTATACATTAAACAGTTCAGAAACATTGAAAAATTGGTGGCAATATAGTTGCCACTGCCCGCCAAGCGGTAAAACATTGGTGGCAATATAGTTGCCACTGGCGGCGAAGCGGGACAACATTGGTGGCAATATAGTTGCCACTGCCCGGCAAGCGGGAAAACAGGCAACAACAAAAATATAAAAAGATTTTTAAAAATTTGGTTTTACGTAGAATCAGTCAAATAAAGGTACGTTACATTTTTTGGTGAAGAGTCCTAGTCAGAAAAAGCATAACAAGTGAAAAAAAAAATTTCGCGTTTTTTCTCCCAAGGGGGGACCCTTGGGAAAAAAACACAATTTCGTAAAAAATCCAAAAACCAAATATACAGAAAGGCAAAGCTTTTTTCACGCTAATCACGTAGTAATCTAACACAGGAGATTCAAAATAATTGATACCAACGGGAAAAAATATATCTTTGTCGTTTTTTTAACGAATTATAACTGAAAATCCTTCTTCCACTCGAAACTTACGATCTGTTCGTAAAAAACTGTTCTCAAATTGACATTTCAATTTTTTTAAGGCTCAAATTCATCTGGAGTATTACTAGGAAGCAAATAAAGTCACTACATGGGAAATAATAAGTAGAGCTCTTGTTAATAAATAGAAAAACATATTATTTGTTGGTGGCAATATAGTTGCCACTGCCTTATAAAGGGTTAAGGAGATTCAACAAATTTCATAAGCAGACGCTCGCTGGCGTATTTGCATAAAAGCGGTATTTGTGATTATGCAGGTCCATCGATAGGTGCTGCCGGTTAGCGATCCTTCCGTCACCACCGCCGATGACTGTTGCAACCAGTGATTTGCAGAACGAGATGTTTCTGTCTGTAATGAGTTTGTTGAGAGCAAGTGACATTTTAAGGGCTGTAGGCACTTAGCCATTTTAAGCGGGAAACTATTTGATTTAAGTTTACATACATTGTATTACCAAATAACAGAGAATGCGAAGCTAGAAGTAAAGTAGTAATGCGCAGGGGAACTTTTACTTCATTTTACGATTCGGGTTGGGAAACTATGAGACTTGGTTATTTCTATTGTCATTCAAATCTGTAATAAATAAATTACATACGTGACGGACTGTCGCTTGACATTGACAGTTTGAAGCTTGATGACCAGCCTTATAAACTCCTGGAAGTGGTAACTCATCCAAAAACGCATTATAATCCAGCTAGTTTAGAACTTGTGGGTTTTCCCTAATAATATAATAATTCTTTTTGTTGACGTTTTCGGCGGACTTCAACTCACGCTTGATTTAAATTGCCCATGAGTTTTGTGATTTTCCCTAAATTGGCCGCTGGGGATTAGTATAAACATTATTGATTTGCTAAATACCATCCTTAGATGATAAAATAAAAAACACCCCACTACAAACCAAGTGAAAGTGAAAATTACTGTTAATTGAAATCATGACTGATGACAAACATATGCCTAAAGAGCGCCGTATGCTCGTTTTGTCCGACACTGAAGACGATGACGACGCGACCGACGCGACGGCGAGTGATGCCATTCGGCGGGGAATCCGCTGCTGAGGGTACGATCGTTTGAAATGTTGTGATTTGGTGAAGTCGAGCTCGAAGAAGGAAGCGCAATGTAAGTGGCAGACGGTTTACTCAAACCCAACGACTTAATGTTGGCTGGCGATGCCACCGTGAGTTGCTACTGCGAGCCGCGTTGATACTCATCTTAATGTAATGATGATGACGAGAACGGAGACGACGATTTTTTTCCTTGTACATGCTATGGAAAACATTGTCAAAGTGGCATTCAAGGTGGCTTTCAGTTGTTAGGGCATACAAAAGCAGCGATAGGGGTTGGTGCAATGGCAGAATTAAGACGTACAAATTATAATGCGTATCTCAGTTGCAAAATCTGAGAATAGTGGGAAGAGATGACGGCGACTGCGAGCAGGAATTTACAAATTGGTTTGATTACGAAACAACCTGGTTCTATGCTTCTATATTAAAAGATCTTTAACTTTATGCAAAAAGCACATTTTCATTCATTTTGATACCACTGCAGAAGCAAAAGTCGTGAATTATCAAAAATAAAGCTACGAAAATAAGTTACGATTTCTGGAACACTCCTGAAAACGATGTTCTAAAACGCGGAGCCTCCAGTAGCATTGCGACTATTGCGAGCATAGGCGTAGGATTGCCAATCCGGAGAATCTGTGCATGGTGTATCCATTGTACTTACCACACAACATACTACCCATGCAATGGCGAGCATAGAAAAACATTCAATTAATAACTGAGGAAATGCTTAGTTGAAAAGCAGGACAAGTTCCATTGGGAAGATAGAGCAATAGAAGAAGAAGAAGACTTGCTGTGTGTACCCGACCTTGCTCGGAATTGTCAGTTTGACTCGCGTTTATTTGTTTACAATAGGAAAATGATAAAATCAATTGGTCAATAGGGTAATTGTATTTTATTATTGATTAAAAGAAGGCAGACTTTTTAAAACATTGACTGATTTTTAATGAAGAAATCGAACCCACCATCGTCTTATTTCGGGCAAACGCCTATTTTAAAAGAAGGTATAAAACCCACCATTGCCTTATTCTGGGCAACGGCAATGGCAATGATTTCATGTCTAAGGCCCGCAAAAAGCCACTTCATTTTCAAGGAAAATGTGTCGTATTCGGGGAAATTTATTCTCGGAATGTCATTTTTATGAGAAGTTACTTTTGGGAAAATGTTATTTTCGGGACAAAATTATTGTCTAGGGGATTCTATTTTTGCGGAGTTCGGGCAATTAGTTTTGTACATTTTGTACATTACGCATAACCACCCACACACCTACCCCTATCGCAATGACCATCCCAACCCATATATAATCGTCTGCTACAATTAGAGAATATGTCTCCCACTATTGGTGAAAATCGGTTGAGATGTTCAAAAGTTTTACTAAATTGTTCGTATTGTAAGCAATACCCAACTTCAATCGCGTCCCGCATTATAAATGGCTCTTCCAACTTCCCTATAATTGTTTATTTTGGTTAGAGACTGCGGGTTCCAAATTTGAATTAAATTAACTTATGTTATATAAAAAACTGTTCGTTTAATAAATATGCCGTCTCTTCCTTTTCACTATGTCGCCTCCACCCTGTCTAATATCGTCTTCGTTAGACAGAGTTACAAATTTGATGAAAATCGGTAAAGGGTTTCAGAAGTTACACTGAAAAGATAAAAATGAAAGAATATACTTTCCCCACACCCCCACTAGAGGTGTGCACCGATCCGAAAATTGTCGGCAGCGGCGTTTGTCGTGATTTTGGTCTGCGTCACGCTGAAAGCCATTTCACCCGCGGCGTTTTTTTTTCGGATTTCTTTCTGGACGTATTCATTTTCCCTAAAAAATTCTCTTAAGTTTTTCAAAAAGATTAATTTGGAAAAAGATACTTTTGAATTTTTCACAGGTACTACTTTGAAGTTTTCGCGAGAAATTCTTTGGAATTTCCCAGTGAAACATTTTTGAATTCCAAAGTAATTGTTTGGAATTGCCGCGGAAAAATCGTAGAAATTCTCATGAGATTCAGCTTTTTACGGGAAAAGTTCTAAAGAAAATTGTTCAGAATATCCACGGAAATTCTTCAAAATTTCTGTTGAGTACTAAGCAGAAATTTGCACAGAAAACTCTTCAAATATCCACAAGAATGTTCGGAAGTTGGCTTTCTCAGTCTAAAGTATCAAAACGATGGTTTATTTACTTGCCCGACGTTTCGGCCGATGGGTTGTGGCCTTTTTCAAGGGTCGCATAGTCTATCGTCTATCGTAAATTATTGTAAACCACGTTCGATCAGTGATGGATAGGGTGCTTTTCATGCTTGCTTTTTGTAAATTAAAAAAAAATGGTTTAAAACTGGGTTTGTTTGTTAATATACAACAACCAGATTTTCCCCAGATTTTCAGAGATTGTTCGAAACGTAGATTTCAACCAAAAAAATCTTTGGATTTCAACATAAAATGGTTCGGATTTTCATAGAAAGTTATCCTGATTTTTTAAAATTTGTGTGGAAAATTGTTCGGAGTTTCCACGGGGATTTTTCTCTAAAACTCTGCAGAATTTCTAAGCATTTTTTTTTATTTACGCGGTAAACTTTTCGGTATAAAAAAGGGAATTATAAAAGAATTTATATGTATACTCCATGATAAATTCTTCGGAAATTCCACTGGAAATTTAAAGGGGAAAAGGGTCGTCAGACCGAAAATCACTAGGCGAAAACCCATTTGGCCAGACAACACGTTTGGTCGAAATGAACGTTTGGGCGGAACGGTTTCTTTTGGTCCAAAATTCCGCAGAAACTCGTGCCGGGTGTAGCGGTGTTCTCGGCTTGCAGTGGGCGAGTGATTGCAACATCAATTCCTTCTCATCCCCGATGACCGTGAGGACGTGGCCAGCACTGTTATCGACCATCCAACATACTAGAGCTCTCGGGCTGCGCACTTGAGGTTGGAGAGCAAATCCCATTCATTGGTTCCCTGTGCAATTGATATTGTTCTGGTCGACCACGGAGTAGCAACCACGAAATGCACGGTCATCATACTCATGCTCATGCACAATTTTCTTTTGGACCATGCGTTTGCCCAACAGGTCATTTGGTCGAAATGATCATTTGACCGGGGGCAGGGACTATGTCCAAGGGCTTGACGATCCCTCCCCAGGCCATCTAAGAGCTGTGCTGCCTGCCTAGGATGTGGTGGGGTTTGACAGTGGGCTCTGTTAAACCTCTATAAAAAAAACTGCATGTATCCGCAAGTAGGCTCCACCAAAGCGACCGTGAGCCGCTCAAAGCGCACAAGCCCAAGTCCTGGTGTTAGGTGGGACGCTAAACAGAGGACGTCCTGGAAAAGCGGGCATCGAGCGGCTACCTTCTACCAAAGCTGTGGCACCACCAATGAGCTGGGAACCGGCTTCATAGTGGTGGGTAAGATGCGCCTACGTGTGATTGGGTGGCAGCCAATCAACGCAAGGATGTGGATAAAAGGCTGATTCTTCAACTATAGCATCATCAACGTGCACAGCCCACACGAAGGGAGATCCGACGACGAGAAAGAAGCGTTCTATGCACAGCTGGAGCAGACATACGATGGATGCCCACTGCGCGACGTCAAAATCGTCATTGGTGACATGAACGCTCAGGTAGGAAGGGAGGAAATGTATAGACCGGTCATCGAACCGGATAGTCTGCATACCGTATCGAACGACAACGGCCAACGATGCATAAACTTTGCAGCCTCCCGCGGAATGGTAGTCCGAAGCACTTTATTCCCTCGCAAGAATATCCACAAGGCCACATGGAAATCACCTAATCAAGTAACGGAAAACCAAATCGACCACGTTCTAATCGACAGTAATTTCTTCTCCGACATCGCACTTACCGCATTGTGAATATTGAATCCGACCACTACCTCGTTGCAGTATGCCTGCGCTCAAAACTCTCGACGGTGTACAACACGTATCGAAGTCGTCCGCCGCGGCTAAACAATGGCGGCTACAAGACGCTAGACTAGCCCAAGACTACGCGCAGCAGCTGGAAGTGGCACTCCCAACGGAAGAGCAACTAGGCGCAGCGTCTTTTGAAGATGGCTGGAGAGATAGTCGATCCGCCATTGGAAGCACCGCAGCCGCTGCACTAGACACGGTGCTTCCGGATCAGAGAAACGACTGGTATGACAGTGAATGTGAGCAGTTAGTTGAGGAGAAGAATGCAACATGGGCAAGATTGCTGCAACACCGCACGAGGGCGAACGAGGTACAATACAAACGGGCGCGGAACAGGTAAAACTCGATTTTTTGGAGGGAAAAGCGCCAGCAGGAAGATCGAGATCGTGAAGAGACAGAGCAACTCTACCGCGCTAATAACGCACGAAAAGTTAAACCATTCACGTAAGGGCCACGTGCCACAGCCGGATATCCCGGGCAGAAGCCATGAACAGAATAACAAAACATGATATGGATTTGATTGATATAAGATTTGATTGATATAAAAGAACAGGCAACAATATCAAAAATTTGCTCCGAAATATCATTTAAATATCAAGATATGCTATTGATAAGAACAAACTAATGGCACATGATATTGATCACTTATTACAAATAACATAACTTGATATCCTTATGATATTTTAGTGCAAAATATTGATATTGTCGTCTGTTCTTTAATCTCGTATATCAATCATGTCCATATCTCATTTTGCTATCTTATCAACATTTGATATTATTGAGCTATTTTCGTCTACTCGGGATGTGTAAGGACATAAACGGGAACCTTCTTACAAACGAGCGTGAGGTGATCCAAAGGTGACGACAGCACTACGAAGAGCACCTGAATGGTGATGTGGCAGACAACGGTGGCGGTATGGTAATAAACTAAGGAGCACGCGCGCAGAACATGAGACTTCCAGCGCTGCACTGGGTCATTACCAAGGTTTGGGAGAATGAGGTTCTGCCGCAGGAGTGGATGGAAGGTGTCGTGTGTCCCATCTACAAAAAGGGCGATAAGCTGGATTGCTGTACGCCGCCTACAAGGTACTCTCCCAAATTTTATGCCGCCGACTAACACCAATTGCAAGAGAGTTCGTGAGGCAGTATCAGGCGGGATTTATGGGCACTGCCCACACATCATCTATTTATCGACATCAAAGCAGCATATGATACAATCGATCGGGACCAGCCATGGCAGCTAATGCACGAAAACGGATTTCCGGATAAACTGATAAGTTGACCAAGGCGACGATGGATCGGGTGATGTGCGTAGATCAAGTTTCATGAGCATTCTCGAGTCCCTTCGAAACGCGCAGAAGGTTTCGGCAAGGTGATGGTCTTTCGTGTCTGCTATTCAACATCGCTTTGGAGGGAGTAATACGAAGGGCAGGGATTGGCACGAGTGGTACGATTTTCACGAAGTCCGTCCAGTTATTTGGATTGTACTAGTGATCAATACGTCGAAGATGAAGTACATGATAGGAAGAGACTCGAGAGAGGTCAATGTAAGCCACCCACCACGAGTTTCTATCGGTGGTGGCGAAATCGAGGTGAATTCGTGTACTTGGGTTCACTGGTGACCGCCGATAACGATACCAGCAGAGAAATTCGGAGACGCATCATGGCAGGAAATCGTACGTTCTTTGGACTCCGCAAAACGCTCCGATCGAATAGAGTTCGCCGCCGTAGCTAACTGACTATCTACAAAACGATTATCAGACCGATAGTTCTCTACTTACACGAGACCTGGACGATGCTCGTGGAGGACCAACGCGCACTGGGAGTTCTCGAAAGGAAAGTACTGCGTACCATCTATGTTGCGGTGCAGATGGCGGACGGTACGTGGATGAGGCGAATGAACCACGAGTTGCATAAGCTGTTGGGAGAACCATCCATCATTCACACCACGAAAATCGGAAGACTGCGGTGGGCCGGGCACGTAGCCAGAATGTCGGACAGTAATGCGGTGAAATTGTTTTTCGACAACGATCCGACGGGAACAAGAAGGCGAGGTGCACAGCGGGCCTGGTGGATCGATCAGGTGGAGGACGATTTGCGGACCCTCCGCAGACTGCGTGGTTGGCAAAGTGCAGCCATGGACCGAGCTGAATGGAGAATACTTTTATGTGCAGCACAGACCACTCCGGCCTTAGTCTGATAATATATATCAAATTTCTTTTGGCCTAAGCGTTTGCCCAACAGGTCATTTGGTCGAAATGATCCTTTGACCGAATAAGTAATCTGGCCGAAATTGCCGTTCAGATGGAATGGCATTTTCGGTCAAATGACCTATTTGGCCAAACAATTTTTTTATCCAGATGACCAGTTCGGCGAACAACATTTCAGCCATATTTCCAATTCGGCCAAACGACATTTTCAGCCAGAAGGGTTTCGGCCGTAGGATATATTCAGCTAAGCACCTTCCGGCCTGCGCCCAAAAGTCTTTCGGCGCCAAAGCCATTCGTTCGTATGCCACTTAGCCGAATAACACGATAAGCCGAAACACATCTAGCCGAATTTAATTTGGCTGAATAATACCTTTGTCCGAAAGGATTATAAGATCGAAAATGATTTCGTCGAATATGTCATTTGGCCGAAAGCGACATACAGCCGAAAGAAACATTCGGCTAAACTGGTAATTTGGTCCAAAAATTGTTTGCCCTAACTGGTAAATTGGCCGCAAATGCTGTTTGGCCAAAATGGCCATTTAGTTGAAAATGTCGTTTGACCAAATAGATTAATTGGCCGTAAATCTCGTTTGGTAGAAATGGTCTTTTGGCAAATCATTCGGCGGAAAGACCTTTTCAGGCAAACGACGTTTCCGACAATATGATCAGTTCAATCGAACGACACCTTCGGCCGATTGTCTATTTCGCCCAAATGACCCTTACTGCCAAACGACCATTTCGGTCAAATCAGCTATTCGGCAAAGCGACTGCTGAGAAAATCGGAGTGCTGCAGGATTGCAGAAGTGCAAGATTGGACGCGTTCGTATTAAGACGCAAAATAGTCTCGTGATTCGCGTATATGTATTGTTCAGTCGGAGAAGAATAAATTAGTGCAAGATTGGACGCGTTCGACGACGGTTTATATATGCCACCAGACAACAATGTTGTAATTTTTTCTCGTCGAGGGCAGCGAAAGTAATTGATTAGTGTTTGGAAGATCGTGTGTTAGTGTTACGTGTCATTACGTGTTGTTCTAAGCGCGATCCTTCACAGTTTGCATATGCCACTGGGCATGCATGATGTGAAGTATGCTTTTAATAATGTTCATGCTCGGTTCCTAGACACTTAACATGATCCGGTAGACTTGTGCTTTGTGCGGTCAAAAAGTAAATCAATTGGTGCGCATTTGATCATGTTCCTGTTCAGTATGCAATAGTTTGTTAAAATTATTGTGTGAAAAAAGTAAATCCAGATCCAACGATGCCTACCTACTAACTGATAATCTTCGGTCTTCAAATACCAAAAATCACCTTCTAATATTCCTTCCCCCTTCCTAACTGACTACAAGGATGTGGCCGGCGCCGCTATTGACCATTTTAACATGTGAGTCATTGGAACTTGCACACTGTGAGTGCTTGAACAATCCCAGTCAATCATTCAGTTGATTCTTTGTGTAATTTGACTGATTTTGGTCAATCAGAGAATAGCAGCCATAGATATGTGTAGTCAGTCAAAGCAAAAGGTAAGCTAAGCTAGCAAAGGGTTCGGCCAAACGTCATTTTCGGCCACGAAGCTTCAGGCAAGATGGGCTTCGGCCAAATAGTTTGTTCTGCCATATGACATATTCGGCCAAATAGCTTTCTGCACAACGGTCCTCCTCCGTTTAATTTTTTTTATTTTAACAAGAAATTATTTGAGTTTCAACGGAGTATTATTCGGAATTTCCACTGGAAGCACGTCTCAGTTTTTACGGAGCGCTTTGTGGCAGTATAGTAATATTTGAATTATTAATTATTTAAAGTTGTACAAATAGATTAAGTCGAATTGAACTACCCCTTGTTTAGAGACCACTCACGTTGAGGGTCATTTTTGAATTCACTCACGTGGAATATTAGAGTTCATAAGTTCATGGGTTCACTTGTTCATGATCTGCATCATGAAGTAAATGAGTTCACGGTTTATTCCTGGCGCCAAAGGTAAAGTTGTTAGCCAAATCAACACGTGCGAGACCGGGCATCGACCTGGGTTCAAGTATCGTTGACCCCAGCTCTGTAAAATAACATTCGGGTTGGGAAGCGATATGGAAGATCTGGCTTTAATTGTGGGGACGAAATGGTTCTCTGAATAATTAAAGGATTTGTATTCGGTATGATGATTTTTGACCTTTCACGAAAACACTCAACTTCGTTGTTTTTGCGTAATTTCCAGCGACGAAGATCTAAAATCTTGCGCCTTGATCTGAGGATCTTAAAACTTGACTCTTTCACTTCGTTTTGGTCTGTGGAAGAGGCGAGAGCGGTCTAAGTTAAGTCCCGCGCCGTGGTTGTGAAGTTCAACTGTGAACTAGTGAAAACGTGAAGAAACCTTTGAGTTTTACCTAATTAGATTTTCTTTCCTAATTTCCCTCAAGTAGATAGACTGTGCGTGCGACAGTTAAATTAGTGCGTGCGAGTGCGTAGAATTTGGATGCGATAGGTAATACTGCATATATGAGTGTGCTTAATGTGCCAGAGTTAACCCGTCTGTATGACGGCATCTTAAATTCCTTCACAGATGTGTGGCAAGAATTACGAGGCCCGTCACACCACCCTTTTCGTCAGCGACCGTTTTCGACCCCGCAGTCCAGCTTTGAGGCATTTTCCCGGCGGTTCACGTGGCCGGCCATAGAGGGCAGCGTACGCTTTTTTCCGCGCCCTAGACAGGGCTAGAGCAACGAGCTGTGGACTAACCGAGAGAAGAAGCCAAGTTAGTCGACCAACGTTCCGGTCGTAAACCGGAAACAGCTGCAAAAAAAGTCTTTCGGAGCCGGATTCGAACCGACGACCCCAGCGTGAACCGTGAGTACATGCATGTTCCAATATTCCCAAGCGCTTGGTGAAGTTTGCCCCTAGCCCGAGTTAAACCGCTAGCGTTTCCACCGTTTCGACAGCCCCACTGTTTGTCTCATTTATGCGTCGGTAGTCGGCAAAGTTAATTTGCACACCCCCAGTTACCAGTAGTCGCAACGCACGAATTCATCGCACAAGCTAGCTAGATAGAGGGAATAAGTAGAGTAGGCCTATAAGAATATGTAGTCGATAAAGAAGAGAAGAATAGAGGAAATGAAATGAAGAAGGAAATGTTTTTTTTCTTATGAATGGTCGAACTACTTTCAATAAATGTTTAAACTGAAGCTAGTTTGAGCAGCTAGTCGAATGAGAGAAATCTGATGAGATGAAGGGAGAATGTTTTTTCACGTAGCGGTAGTTTTATTTTATTAGTTTAGGTCCATATACAGGCATACCTCGATAGTACGTACCCTCGATAGTGCGTACCCTCGATAGTACGTACCCTCGATTGTACGTACATTTTACCTCGATAGTACGCACAAAAAAAAATTTATTTTTTTCCGTTCTATTTTCTGTACGTTTTTAGTTAAAATTTAAAAATGTTTTGAACATGGCACATGCGTGGGGTCCTTTATATGCTACGTAATCATTTTACATCTAATTTAAACACCATCGTGAGCTTATAACAAATTTAGTTGCAGTACTTTAAAGAAGCAGCGCTTAATAATCGTCTGACAGTCTCACGTAGCACACATCATTCTATTATTTTAAACAATTCAAGGAACTTCTGAAACAGCTGATTACATTCTCCAAAAATATTACCATAATTGTATGGGTGTGGATGTATATACCGCCGGAAATAAGTATAAAGACAAGCATGATTTTCATACATTTTCATCATGATTGAGGATCGATATATCGATTCGTAGCGATTCGATTTGGCTGAAATTTCACTAGGCACCTGTTTTTAACTTGAACTTTCGATCTTTGAGTAAATTATATACATCTCTGTTGATTTTGACCTCAAAATCTGGAAATAATTATAAAGACACCACTTTTTTATATGGAGCTCCATACAACGGAACTGTCTTTATAATTATTTCCAACAGAAACGCGTATAACCAGAATATATGCCTAAATATAACTATCATTGAATAAAAATTCAAGTCATTTTAGGCTTGTTGGCAAAAAATCAGCCCAATCGAATCGCTAAGAATCGAGATATTGACTTCCCAATATGGCCATTTTGTATGGAAACTGAGCTTGTCTTTATACTTATTTCCACCAGTGTAGGCGATTTTCTTAATTTTTTTTCTTTATTAAAGAGGCTTTCAGCTCATCCCCTCGATTTTCTTAAAAAGCAGAATAGCTATCCACTTATTTGAACGATTATTATGTTTATGAATTATTTTATCTATCAAGGAAGTTAGTTCCAGTTCTTGAAACCCATGTATTATTTCACCCAATAGACCAGAGAACATTATCCCGAGGAGTAAATTAAATTAATCATGGGAATAATGTTTCACAAAAATAAATTTTCGGCAAGATACAATAGTTTAATTCAGTTCATAGTAAGGTTAGTTCCAATCTATCCCCTTGTTGGTAACAACATTTTTCTTGAGAAACAAATCAGCAGCGCTACTAAAATGAAGATATTTCGTTGAATTTGGTTGAATAGTTATTTTAATTTTATTTATTTTGTTTTGTTTTTCAGTTATTTTATTTGAAATTAAAATTCAGTTATTTCCCAGGAGTTCCTTAAAAAAATCATCCCTAGATTTCACTATAAATTCAATCAGGAGTTCCTTCTAAGATTCCTCTAAGACGTCTCACTAGAATCCCAGAAAAAAATGTATACTTGAACCGCAGTTTCTCCCAAGGGTTCTTCCATACAATTTCATACAGGATTTCACTTGATATTCAATCAAGACCTGTGCGCCGATTGAAATTATATCAGGGTGCCAGATAATTTTCAGCCAGAGCCAGCGGCGGTGGCGTGGCGGTGTCATGCCGCTGGTGATTTGCGGCAACGTGAATCAATTTCGTGCATTTATGTTTCTCCAGGATTTCCTTCGGAAGTTTCTCCAAGAATTTCTCCGCAAGTTCGCCCAGAAATCTCTCCAGAAGCTTCGCAAGGAATTCATCCGCAAGTTCATTCAGGTCTTCCTCCGCAATTTTCTCCAGGCCTTCCTCTAAAAGTTCCTCCAGGAATCTCTCCGAAAGTTACTTAAGAAATTTCTCCGTAAGTTCCTCCAGGAATTACTTTGGAAGTTCCTTCAGAAGTTCCTACGGAAGTTCTTCCAAGAATTCCTCCGGAAGGTCCTCCAGGAATTTCTCCGGAAGTTTCTCCAAGAATTCGACTAGGACTCATAGGAATTACTTCAAAAATTTCTCCGTAAATCCTTTCAAAAAACTTTTAAAATCACATTTTAAATTGTTGCCTTAGAAATTTCCACGTCTTCTTTCTTAGAATTTTAACCAGAATATTATTCAGAAATTCCCATGTAAACTCCTCCTGGCATTCACTCTGAGGTTACTCCAGAAATTCCACCAAGATCTCTAATTAATTACTTCGAGGTCTTCCAGAAATTCCTTATGAATTTCTTCATAAACTCACGTAGAAGCCCTTGATAGACATCTCCCACTCACGCCCTGGGGATTCTTACAAAAATTGCTACAAGAACTGTCCCGAAAAATTGTCCATATTTTTTTTCGGGGATTCTGTCAGAAATTCCTTGAGAAATCCGTTTGAAAATTCATCTGACAATTTCTCCAGCTATTCTTCCGAAAATTTTGTTAAAGCTCTTTTGGGGCTATCTCCCAAAACTCCTCTTGAAATTCCTTTGGAAATTATTGAAGCAATTCTCCCGCAAAAAACACCCGGAATTCTCAAAATTTCTGCGGGTACCTCCTCTAAAATGTCTACAAAGAATCATCTAAAAAATCCTTCATGATTTTCCGATATTTTTTCCAGGAGTAAGTAGCAATAACTCCGGAAATTCTTCGAAAAACTCTCCCACATTTTCTTTCAGAACCTACTCCATGAATTCTCCCAACAATTTCATCAAGAATTTCCCCGGAAATTACTTCGAGAGTTTCTCCAGAAATCCCTTTTCCCCAGAAATTTTTTTCATGAATTCCCCGGGAATTCGTTTCGGAATCCCCATAGGAATTTCTCAAGCTATTCTGCATGGAATTGCTTCAAGAGCTACTCCGGGAAGTTTATTTTTTAGGATGAATTTTCGAAGGAATTCTTGTGGGAGTATTCGAAGGAGTTCCCAAAGGATTTCCTGCTGGATTTCCTATTGTAGATTCTGGAGGAGAGGATCCCAGATGGATTTTGTGGATTTCCTGGAGAAATTTTCAAAGGAATTCCTAGAAAAGTATCGGAAACAAATCTAGGAGAAATTCTAAAATAAGAAGTTTTTTTTTAAATAAAGTTATGAATAAGGAATTTTCAGAGGAAAATATTTTGAAATTTCCAAACAAATTTTAAATAAAGTTATGAAATAATTTCTGACTTTTAGTAGAGTGTTTAGTAGATCGCCATCTAATAATTTAGCTTAGCTTAGCTTAGCTTTGACTGACTACACATATCTATGGTTGCTACTCCGTGATTGACCAGAATCAGTGAAATTGCACAAAGAATCAACTGAATGATTGACTGGGATTGTTCAAGCATTCTCAGTGTGCAAGTTTCAGTGACTCTAAAATTCAAATGATCAATAACGGCGCCGGCCACGTCCTTGTAGTCAGTAAGGAAGAAGGAAGGAATATTAGTAGGTGGTTTTTGCTATTTGAAGACCGTGTTTACCTCTGCGTCTCCACAAAACCCACAGGAAGGATTATCAGTTAATTGGTAGGCATCGTTGGATCTGGATTCACTCTGATAAGCGATACGACCGTGCCATTCTTTATACACAGTGATTTTACCTAGCCATGAATCGGGCGCGAAAAGTAGTCCAAACTAACTACCGGCCTACCGGGCGCGCAATGCAGAACACAATATTTCGGCCGATCGCGCGATCGTTCTGCTGTCCGAAACAAGAGAAACTCGCACTGAACTCTGTTTAGTAGATCGCCATCTAATAATTTAGATTTAAGAACTTTATCGACAAACATCACCTTAATTCGTCGACCTGTGTCATCAGCCTGTCATCAAAACATCGTTTTTTAGTGAACATACAGCCTTTTCGTTACACCTTGGTGCACGAGAAGCGTAAACACGATTCTAAAGACGAGAATACTAAAATAACATAGAACCTTTTTACATCTTCGAAATTTTTCTGGTTGTTTTTATACTCATCTCACTGTAAATACTCATATAATTACGAATCATAATGAAGGTTCCTCCAAACCAACGCTGTTGCTATGGCTGACAGTTTGTCGCTTTGGTAAGGCAGGGTCATTGGAGTCAATAAAATCGCAACGATAGTGATAGGCAACCTAAAAGCTTTGCATTCCCATAAAATCTACAGGGGAAATCCATAAAATACGTCATGTAAAAAATAAGTGATCTATCAACCACCCCCAATCTTCGCTTTTTGTAGTAACATGCATAATCATGTACGATGTGTAACATACATTTAAAACATTACTCCTGCAAATGTCACGTAATTTATGGATGTTCTGAAGCATTTAAAAACAGTACATATTTTGTAGAAAAAACTTCACATGTACAAAGACGATGATTTAGCTCAATGCTACATGTAGGCACCATTTCAAGAAACATCTGGGTCCTGTTGGTTCCTTGTGTACTATATCAAATACAAATATGCTTGGAGTACAGAGCCTTCTATCGAAATTTTGACTTCCGGATGGTTTTATGAACGTTCTGCTATTCCTAAATAAACAAAAAAGCAAAAAAAAAAATTTTGTTCGGATTTTTTTTTGCTTCGATAGTACGTACGCTTCGATAGTACGTACACTAAAATTACGCAGATGTACGTACTATCGAGGTATGCCTGTACTGGGAGTGTTGGCCCGATTCCAACCACGGACAGCTTTTCAATCGGACGAGGTCGTTCGAAGGGTTTCTGAGTCGAGTTCCGGCGATGATAACGGCCGCGAAGGCAATAATCTTGTCGTCGGCGGACATCACTATTCCAAACACGGTTTTTTTATTAAGCGACTTACAGTCGTAAAGTCCCCACGCTCCCCTGCCAGCCCTCCCTCGTTTCCCCCCAGCGCCACTCCCTCGTTTCCATCCCAGTCACCCTGGAAAACTTGAACCCTCCCCTTAAGGGTCTCACAGGTCGGGCAACCCACAACCGCGGTAGATGGTCTCCTTTGGGAGTGACGCTTAAGCCATTTTAACTTGAACCCGGGAACTCGAGAGACTGAGACTGGGGTGCAGTTTTTAGAAATTTCAACAGAAAATTGTATGATGAAGTGGGGATATCAATAGGGAAGTTGTAGGTACGGGTAGAGGTGTGCGCCGCCGCGCCACGCCGCCACCGCTGACAGTTTTTGGCACGCCGCCGCCGCCGACATTTTTGCATCAGTGCGCCGCCGTTTAAAATTTGTCACGCCGGTGATCTATAATTTTTCACGCCGATTCAAATTTGAAGACGTCCGCAAAATTTTCAGTAGACATTCCGAAGATTCAGTGGATTTTCCGTATAATTTCCTAATAGATCTCTACAACATCACGTTGAAACTCCAGTGAATGTTCCATGAAGATACCAATGATTTCCATGAAAATTCCATACAATTTCTTGTTTAAATTTCGGAAAGGTCTCCGTAAAAATTAAGCAAAACTTCGTGTAAAAATTGCGAAGGATTTCCCGTTGAAGGTAAGAAAAAAATCTAATTGAAATTGAATTTTTGAATGGCAAAGAGTCGTTCGACAGAAATCCATTTGGCTGAAGACCACAAGGCTGAAAATTGTTTGGCCGAATATGTTGTTTAACCGAAAAGACTATTTGGTAGAAGCCTACCCGAGCAAAGCTTGAGAGCAAATTGATAACTTTTTTTAATATTGTGAATACATCGATTATGTTTACTTAATTTGATATCTTTTTGGTCGTTTTAACGGTTAAAATAACAAAAAGTATAGCAGAAAAATCTTACTGTGACAAAAAAAACTATCCCTGCTGTCGATGAGAGCCAAATGAAAACTTATTTTGATATTGGTTTCCCATAGCAAAATAAGTACACAGTTTGATGTCAAATCATTCAATTTAGGCAGTGAACCGTTCCAAATAAAGATTAAAAAAAAAAGTGAACCATTCCACTAATTCGTTTAACTTTTAGTTAAAATTTGACAGTTCGATGGTTATTCCCCCATCGTGGTTAAAATTTTACCTTGAAGCCGACCCATTTGAGTTTTGACAGATTGGTAGCTATTTGAAACAAAATAGATTTGGCGCCAATTTTCTCGCTAACAAAGTTTAACTATCGAACTGTCAAATCTATACTTCGGAGCAGAATAAGTTTTAACCACATAAAAATAACCATTGAACTGTAAAATTTTAACTAAAAGTTAAACGAATCGGTGGAATGGTTCACAGCCTTAGAAATCTACTGCAAAATGGGATCTAATTATGGGATCAATCATGATGATTCATATTCGAAAACAAATTATGTATCAATTTGATGTCAAAATCAAAATATGCTATTTGGCCGGGAATGTCATTTGGTCGAATAGTTCCTTTGGCTGAAAAAATCGGCTGGCCCAATAGCTTAATAGCCGAATATGCTCTTTGGTCGAAAGTGTTGTTCGGCTGAATTAATCATTTTGGATATTTTCAAAACATTAACGGGACAATATTTTGTTCTTCGCCTCAAAAAGATGAATGTACTTTCTTAGAAAATTCTTCAAGTTTTTCCAGAATATTCATTTGGATTTTTTTTTATTTTCCACGGGAAATACTTTCAAGTTTCGAGAACTCTTTGGAATTTGGTACCAAGAGTAGCTCTTAGGATAAACCAAGGAAAATTGTTTGGAATTCACATAGAATCTCTTCAGAGTTGTTTAAAATTCCCACAGTAATATAAAATATTCGGAATATCCACCGAAAATTCTTTTTGAGTTTCTGTTCAGTATTCTTTAGAAAATTGTGACTGGTAAAAGGGACGCTTTAACGTTGACTTTGTCAATCTAGATTATTCAAGACGGTTAGTTTTTTTATCCTTTTAAAGAGTGACTTTTTTGCAGGGAGAAGTTCATCACTAGACGACTAGTTTGGCATAGCCAACTTTAAAACAACGAGAAAATGCTCGTATTTTTTGAGGATTTTTTTGGGTTTCTTCAGAAAATTCTTTTTATTTTCGATAAGAAATTTTTGGGAAATTGCATTGACCGAGAGCGACAGACGTCCGAACTGGTAATTTGGCCGAAAGAGTCGTCTGGCCGAAACCATCGTTGGCCAAAAATGTCGTTTAGCCGAAATGGGTTTTTTGACAGAATACGGCCAAATATCAATGACTGAACCTCGGACTGGACGGGTATATGGTCAGAAATTGCCAATCATTTGACAAAATAGACTTTTTGTCAATTGACCATTGAACAAAATTCCGTAGCCTCTCTATTTTCAAGTCGATACTGGCCCTTAGGCCAAAAGACATCTAGCCAAATAGCAAAGTTAAGCGTTTATTGGGAACTGTTATCAGGTCAAAACTGGTTTGACCAAAAATGTAGATTGGCTGAAAGCAAACAGAAAATTTGGCCGGACTTGTAACTAGTTGTTTGCCCTAGCAGGTCATTTGGCCGTTCGGCTGAAAAAGTCATTTGACCAAATATGGAACATTTGACCAAAAATGCCGTTTGGTAAGAATTGTCATTTGGTAGAAAAAGTCGTCTGGCCCAAAAATGTGCTTTCTGCAACCTTCTTTGAAAAGTGTCGTTCGGTGCAATTGACCATTTTCCCAATAAGACGATCAAACGAATAGGTTATTTGACAGATAATTCTGTTTGGCCGGAAGGGTTGTTTTTTTTTGTGTCTTTATTAAAGAGACTTTCAGCCCGAGGCTGGCTCGTCTCCGATCAAAGGGTTGTTTTGAAGAAAAGACATTTTCGGGTCAAATGACTATTCCTACCAAACGGCATTTTCGGTTAAATGATTTTTTCGGCCAAATTAACAATTCGGCTGAATGGTATTTTTGGTTGTTTTGGTTGTATATCGCTTTCGGTCAAAGTACATTTTTGGTCAAAGCATTTTCGACCTGATAACAGTTTCGGATAAACGCTCAGTTCGGCTTAATGAGATTTGGGTAGATGACTTTTGACTTAAAGGTCAGTATCGACTTGAAAAGTAGAGGTTACGAAATATCGTTCAACGGTCGTTCGACGAAAAGGCCTTTTCAACGTAAATGTCATTAGGCCGAACGGATGGATATTTTTGACTAAATTACCCGTTCATTTTTGTGAGATTTTTCGGCTATGCAGTTTGATTCATTAGATCAAATTTAAAAATTTTGTCCAACGTTTCGACATCGGTGTCCTCTTCAGAGTAACAATTTTGATTGCTCTTTGTTAAGTATGATGGGTGTTCAACTTGAAATTTCCCGTTCAGTTATTGATATTTGGCCGATATTTTCGGCCAAATGACCCATGCTGTCAACCGACCATTTCGGCCAAACGGTATTTTCAGGCTGGTGAGCTATTCGGCCAAACGACTTTTTTGTGCAATTTTGCAGTTCGGCCAATGGAATTTCCCAAGAATTTCTTTTTGGCAATACACTAGTCGTTCAATAACTGCAACATGTTTTCGTTTCAGTTAGCGAATGCCGTTCAATAACGCATTCTAAACGTCAAACAATTGTCAGACGATGTCAGATGCAATAGAAGTGCACCTGATTGTGCAGCGCAATGCAGATCATCGATATTGACATCGTTTTGAAGTTCAGCTGTCCGATAACTGCAAAACTGATGTAACTATCGAATTGCAGTTAAAAGCATTGCAGTTAAATGACTTTCAGTTATCGAACGTCTACTATACAAAGAATTTTCGGTAGAAATCCAATAATTTCGAACAATTTTCCGTTGAAATCCAAAGATTTTTTAATTGAAATCTACATTTGAAACAATCCTCCGCGGGAATTCTTAAGAAGTCTCCGTTAAATTTACGGAGAACTTCTCGTGAAAATTCCAGAGAATTTTCCTTGAAAACTCCTTACAGCCTCCCGCGGAAATTCTAAGGAATTTACTGCTTTATCGTTGGCCATGCCAAACTAGCCGTCTTAATTATTCTAGACTGAGAAAGTCAACGTTAAAACAGTCATTCTACCAGCCGTACTTTCTTGCAATTGTGAATATAAGTTTGGAAGAATACTCAACAGAAACTTTCCGTGAATTTCCAAAGATTTTCCTGTAGAAGTGAAGAACAATTTTTCGAGAAAATTCTGAAGTTTCTCATGTAAATTGCGATGAATTTTCTTATGATATTCCAAACAATCTTATTTGGGAATTCCAAAGATTTCTCGGAACTTCAAAGTAGTTCCCGTGGAAAATTCGAAAATAATTTCCAAATTTTGAAAAAACCTATAGAATTTGTTCATTTCATTTTTCAAGCGAAATTTAAAAGATTCTTCCTTTAATGTGTTGAAAATATCCCGAAAAAAGCAAAAAAAAAGAAGCGTAATAAGAAAATCGCCACGCCGATTTACGCCGCCGCCGCCGCCGGCTAATATGGCTTTCGGCATGACGCCGAAAACGCCGCCGCCGCCGACCAAAATTCTGACAAACGCCGCCGCCGACGAATATCGGACCGGCGCACACCTCTACGTGCCATAAACCGTCGGCAGCTGCGGCGTGGCGCGGCAGCGCACACCTCTAACCCCCACTACCAATGACTTTCCCATCATCACTATAAATGACTCAAAAGAATTAGTTTGGTTGGAATAAGTCAAGGGGTTCAAAAGTTAGACTGAGTTGATCGAAAACTAAACAATACCATTCACCCCCACCTACCCCATTTTCCAAATGTCATCTCATATTCCTAGCATCATCTCTTCTTCTGAATATGTGTTTCAAATTTGGTTGAAATTGGTCAAGGTGTTCAAAAGTTACACCAAGTTGATCGTAAACTAAACAATACCCAAGCCCCTGGCCACCTTCTCGACGTCTCCTTAACATGAAGAATGTGTATTTCAAATTGGGTTGAAATCGGTCAAGGGGTCAGAAGTTACGAGGAGATGATCGTAAGCTAAACAATGCTCTCCTCCCAAATCGTCTCCTTAAGATAAATAATGTGTGTTTAAAATTTGGATGAAATCGGCCAATGGGTTCAGAACTTAAACTGAGTTGAATGAGAACTAACCAATATTCCTCCCCCTACACCGTCCCTTTTTTCCAAAGAGCATCCCTAACACCCGTCTCCTCAAGACAAAGATTATGTGTTCCGAATTTGGTTGAAATCGGTCAACGGGTTCAGAAGTTTATGCTGGAACATACATACAAACATACATACAAATATACATACAAACATACACACATTGAGTTATATTTATACAACGATTTCACGAAAAATTAACAGATTCGAATAAAAAGTTCTCCAATTTTGCTCTCAAAAAATGTATGAATGATCTCTACCGAAAATAATTAGATATTCATGATTGAGCTGCAATAGAAAAAAATGAGCTAAATCCATTCAGTTTCACTCACTTCATTAGCGTTTAACCATGTCCGTAAGATTGTCGTTCAATCATCCGTTAAGACAAAACCAACAACCATTCGTTCACCATTATTTTACATGCAATTGAGTTATTTTACACCACCATTCGGCCGTTTTTCCCCAGACGCGTTTTTGAAACATATTTTAAATCTTGTTATTTTGAATAGGGATTATTGTAAAATGTATCTAGTTTTAAAAATTTTGCATCTGCACGTTGAAATGGTTCGGTTTTCTTGTTTATATTGGTGAAAACATCGAAAAAGCTCAAGCGGTGCAATTTGGAGTGTCTCCTCTATTCCTGGATCGGCTCACTTTCTAGAAGTGGAAATCTTCGAATGGTCAACAAGCGGACCGAGGTTCGATTCCCCCATGTTGCCACTTTTTTATTATTTTTCCAGTAAAAATATGAACGATAAAATTAAAGCACGTGTAAATTTAAAACAATCTATAACTTTATGTTGTTAAACACGGAGGTCAATTTGTTACATCTTCTTGAACAGACATTTACAGGTTTTGTTCAAACTGTGTAGTTATTAGTCCTATAATTTATTTTCTTTTGTAAACGGAAGAAAGAGATGTTGCTCTCAAATTAATGATTGAAACTTGTACCCCCTACGAATTCGTGCGAATCGTTCATGTGTCATCGTTAACAATGTATATATCGATAACATAGAAGAGACTACAAAGATTTAATAAATGGATCCACATTATAAACTGATTTGAAAACGGACAGATGTTCATATGATTAGATGCAATCATATTTCTTTCTATATAGCCATGGAAATTGGGGAATAAAATATTATTTACATACCATTAATCAGTATATGACTTCAGAAACATACAAAAATGGTCGTCATATCTCCTGCTTACCTGCAAAACAAGAAAAAAGAAGAAAATTTAGTAGCTCAGATTTAGTCATCCAACCCAGGCCTAGAATGAAAAAAATAAAACTAATTGGTTTTCGATTCGTGACGCTCTCAGATCACGATTTGGCACTATGCAGAGTATGCACGCGCATTCCTACTTGCTCCCGTCTGAGCGGCTCGGCCGGATCAAATGAAGCGTATGCACATGTGGCGACAACGTTATTGCTGTGGGTGACGGCGGCGATGGGTCGATGAAAAAACGAGGCGACGACGGAGCTTGGGCGTCCGTTGGCGTCAGAGGGTTTCTTCTACGCGAAGATAGAATGTGCGTTCCCCAAATCCGTTCATCCGATTGATGATCGCTACACCATCATCGTAGGTCGTAGCTTTCAATGCATGAGAAACTGTTTCAGCGTGATTGGGTTCGTAACAAGAAATAAGGTGCTGTCTAAAAATTACTGAACGGCGGCGGGTTAGATCTACTGCAGAATACATATACACAAGAAGTTCAAAAGATTTTCAAACATATCATGAGGAATGCTCGGATTTTGCAGCTTTGGCATCAAATTTCTAAGAATTTCTACGAATTGTTTTTAGTTTCTACAAAATCAGTTTTCACTATTGGTTGTTGTTGAACATTAAAATAAATCTTGGTCACGTTTCCAACAAAAAATGCTAAGTGCCCAAATTGGGCTGCTTAGTGAACAAAGCACATATGCTGATACGAGAACGAACCCATATTGAAGCAAGTGTTTAAATAATTTCTCGGCGATCACGAAATTACCCCTAACATATGTGAAAGCAACCAAGCTGTATATACATAATTAACGAATAGTTTTCATTAGGGTAAAAGTTCCAATAGTCGTGGGTGTTCCTATAGTTGCGGTAGTGCTATTTTTACAAAATTTACGTCTCAAACGCAGCAACCCATCTAGTCTACCAATTTGTTGACATGTCAATAGACGAAATAACAGAAAGCAGTTATGGATTCTCCGTAAAATCGGTAAAGTATCATTTAAATACCTTATATTTTTCTCAGCCTTGCACCAATAGTTGCGGTAGTGTTCCCATAGTTGCGAGTCCCATATGAATACAATGAGATTCGCAACTATAGGAACCCGAATTAAAAATTACCGCAACTATTGGAACACTGCACCAATAATTGGAGGTACCATTTTAGGAAACAATGATGGGTGTTGCTGCAATTAGCTCAGTTTTTGGATGAAATATAATGAATAACCTTTCATATGCACACTCGAGGTAAGTGGAATGAAGTAAGGACTTGGTGTGAACCAACAAATAGTGATAGAATGTGCTTAGTTCCTCCACTATTGGGTCGTTTACCCTATTTGTTTTGAATCCAGTTCGCAGATAATGCGAATCAATCCTCCCATTGTTCACAACCCACCATCGATAGTCGGCAGATTTTCTTGACCGACCGTAATTGATGACTGACAGCTGTACGGCAAACACGCATCGCATTTTCCATTTATCCCATAGTCGATAGATGAAATTTGCCCGGCGCAAAGTAGAAATACTAAACAAGGGGAAACAGATTAGAGGGCTCATTTACGACCTATGCTTTTCAATTCGCTACGCGCATCAATTGTTCTCGCCCTGTTCCCATTCCAAATTACGTTCGCTCTGGCAGCTGTCATGCTGCAGAGGCGTATTGATGTAGCTTGGCGATGCTGCAGCGTAGTTCCGAATACATCTGCACTGAGCGCTACGTTCCTCCTTTATTGCAAATTCAAGGCCATAAAGATGTGCTATAATGAACTTACATTCCAAGCCGCTCATATTCAGATTTTATTAAAAATTGAAATTTTAACGAAAGTGTCAAAAGTAGATCAGGATTTAATCCCCTTGAAGCTTGTTATCTTTCATACCAAACTCATAAGCCTCTGCTTCCATTCGGTGAAGTCTAAGGTCTAACGAGCTTTCATCAAACAACATCACTTTCTCTTCCGTGTCGACGATTAACCTCTTGTGGAAAAATCCAATTTTCTCCTCTTTTCCGATGTCTCTTTTATCATTTCATCTCATCCAGAAAAGTGGTGGCAGCCGGAAGTGAAGCGTCGTCAGGCAGGGAGTATCAAGTGGAATGTCAATTAGCGTGAACATATTCTTCCGCAGGGTTACACGTTGACAAAATGTGTTTGGTGGAACATTCCTACGCCATCGCCGTGCAAGGGCCGCTACTAGAAGTAACCATCCTTAGTGGCGGTGAAGTCCTCATGGCCTACATGTGTGCGTTCCATTCTCCCACTTGATTTCGAACCAGAATCAAAAGTGGATAATGGGGAAGTGGATGGCTTCGTATATGTTAGTAGGTTGGCGCTAGAACAAAAGGATCCGACAGTGTCTGAAAATTGCTTCCTATGCTAAGCTAAAGCTTCAAGAGCCGACGCACAGAAGAGTAACTAGAACAAATTCGTGGACAAAACCCAAAAAACAAAATTTCAACATTCATACATTCTTATATGTTTTTTAGATACTTAAAAACATTCTGCATACTATGGCTATTTCAGAAATGACCCAAAATTTTGTAAAAAAATATAATTAGGGCTCAAAAATGAGGTATTGGATTGGATTTTATTTACTTTATTTGTGGAGTATTTGGAAAATCTGATTTTTACACAACATAAATGTTATCAACAAGCTATTATTAGTACACAATGAGTAGATTATAGTTGCATGTCTCCATTTTGTTCATGTTTATGGTCAAATTATAAATTTTATGCTTCAGGTGATGACCACTTGAAAATCACAATTTTTTCTATTTTTTATGTTTTTCTTCAGAGGAAAAGGTAATTTATACGGCAAGATCCGGCAAAGATAAATCACTTGGGTGTAACTTCAAGATATGGACTAAGCATTCCAAGTGAAAACTCGTCCGCAAACGTCCGCAAATTAGATTCTAAGCGATTTGAATAAAATGCGATTTTTCATCATTTTAAAACAAAATTTTAACATTTGTTCATAAATTACCACATATAACGAATCCAGGAAAAAAAATGTAAAAAGCATGCTATTTAGCATGCATTTTGTCAAGACACAAATAGAATAATGGGTCTCCCATGAGTTGCGTTGATATCTTTTTGAAAACCTTATATTGAAATCGCTATAAATTCTGCATTGTAGAGAAATCTGTTACTACCTAGTTTTAGGATGAACCCGTTTTCATTGGAGTGATCATAATTTATGAACGGTGCCTTATTATGATACTTTCGTCATGGCTAGCTATGATATCTTGTGGGCTTCGATTCGGACATGGTAATCGTTGTTGTTTCAAGCCATGGTAGGGGGAATGACGGCTTTGGCAGGTTTTGTTCTATTATTGGCAGGGGGGTTTTTTATGACTGTCTTGGCTCAAATTTGGCCTAAACATTCTTTGCATATCAAAGAATATTGTGGCCAAATTTCATAAAATTTGGTCGACAAAAACCCCCCTGCCAATAATAGAACAAAGCCGTCTTCCCCCCTATATAGAATACAGATGATTTATATTTCTCACTACAGGCTTCACCTTTTCAGACCCTAATTTTTAAGGTTAAGATTAAAGTTAAGGAGAAAAGAGTGTTCAATCATAAAACAGTGTTTACTTTTGTGCATGCGAATTTATACAAACATTTTTCTTTTGGGATCTTGGGCATGGGTTAAAATGAATTAGATGTTTTTTTCCTATGTAAATGTTAGAAAATCCATTTAAGAATAAAGCTTTAACTACGGGTTTCTTGCTACTTTGTGGAATATAGCCATTTTAGAATCGTTTGCGTAGCGAAAACAAGAGATTTTACATAAAACACGAGGTTTTATTTGAAAACATATGTGTTTTGACACTTTTATCTGATTTTACACTGTTAGGTGGATAGATTTATCCAGAAAAATGCATTTTCCTGCATACTTGGCAATTATTACTTCGTCCTAGGAATATCACGCCCAAATATCCGCAAAAAATAGTTTTGGCCAAGAATTGGCTTATTTACTCCTATGTGCGACGCTCAGTGCTTCGTATCCGAAACGTGTGTCGGTGGTGCTGATACAGAGTAACTGGAAGAGTAGGTACGATTAGGTCCTAGATCAAACGGTGAAAATGTGATTAACGCCAGTGAGAAGAGTGCTTGAGGCGGCTTATAACGCTTGGACTAGGTGTGTTGTAATGAAATGTTTGAGTAATAAATACTGTGCATGTGAATTAAATTCCAATTTCGCACATCTTCGTCTACCAAACTTTGAGTTGGAACGTTTACTTTATACCTAAACTTTATCTTATTTTTAAATAAGCTCAAATTCTCGTACCTATATTCAAATCTATGATTTTTTTAAGCTCATATATGTGTAGTGATATTTTTCTAAACCATTTTTCTATTTTGTACAATGAACCAAGCATTCCGCGATGACATTTGTCAGACACGTGTGCAACAGAAAGGTCATGGTCATTGAGCGTTCATGCTTCATGCACAAAAAAGTTTTTCAACTGTGCTGTCAAAAACGTGAGGTGGAAGCAAAGACTAACATTATAGCGGATATTTTGGGATAATGTCATAATTTTTCGCAAGTAATATCTTCAATATTCATTAAATTAAAGGACAATACCAAATGTTTCGTTCATAAATTTCGTAACGCTAAATTTCGAAATTTTGGACCCCCCCCCTCCCGCTCATAACACATTTTGTAAGGATGGATTTGTTTATTTGTATGAAACGCAACGACGTCTCACTACTCACTTTTCACTTCACACATTTTACAGTGAGATGTACGAAATGAGGTGAGAGTTGAAACGAGAAGTGTGAAGTGAGAAGTGAGACGTCTCACTACTCACTTATCATAGTGAGAAGTGAGAAATGAGGAGTCACTGTAAAAAGTGAGAAATTAGAAATGGGTAGTGAGAAGTCTCACTTCTTATTTTTTACACTGAGAAGTGAGAAATGACTAGTGAGAATTACGACGTCTCCCTTCTCACGCCTTATTTTTCACTTTTCACTGTAAAAAATGAGAAATGAGCAATGAAACGTCTAACTGTCTCACTTCGCTCTACTCACTTTTTATAGTGAGAAGGGAGAAATGAGCAGTCGCTGTAAAAAGTGAGAAGCGCGAAGTGAGTAGTGAGACGTCTCACTTTTTATTTTTTACACTGAAAAGTGAGAAATGAGGAGTGAGAATTAGGGCGACTCACTTCTCACTCCTCATTTTTCGCCTTTCAATGTGAAAAATGAGAAGTGAGTAGTGGGACGTCTCACATCGCACTACTCACTTTTCAAAGTGAGAAGTGAGAAATGAGGAGTCACTGTAAAAAGTGAGAAGCTCAAAGTAAGTAGTGAGACATCTCACTTCTCATTTTTCACACTGAGAGGTGAGAAATGAGGAGTGAAAAATAAGACGTCTCACTTCTCACTTTTCACTGTGAAAAAGCACTACTCACTTTTCACAGTGAGAAGTGGGCGCTTTGAGACAATTCGTTGAATGACATTTCATCGAAAGGACATTTGCTCGAAGGGACAAGCAAGGTACAAGCTCAAGAACCAATGATATTGATGTTATTTTGCTAATATGACGAATTTCGCGCCAACTCGACCAGCGGTTGGCAGCACCATCTCAGAATCGAATGAAACTTGGTGGGCATAATGCAACGTACACACTAATCAAGCAGTTTGACGAACATTGACTCCGCCCCCAAGAAAACGCTTCGGTTGCTGCTACATGTAGTCGAATGACATTTGGTGAAATGACATTTCGACGAAAAATCGTTTAGTCGAAGGAACAATTAGTCGAATATAAATGGTTTTCTTATTCTTTTCATTGAACCTCTTTCTTTCCCTCAATATTTATACAATAATTGGTTCGGTTTAAAATTCACTTCCAAGCATAATTCGTCAATTATTGGCCGAAAATTCAATTTCGACGAAATGTTCATATGACCTAAAGTCTATTCGACGTAATGTCTTTGTCAATTGTCATTTGACGAAACATCATTCGACTAAATATCTTTCAACCAGGTGGTATTTTAGATTCATCATAGTCGGTTAGAGGGGTTCGCCAAAGTCAATATTCTGTTGGGAATATTCACCATTTTCCAATTAGTTATTCTTTTCATGAACCCACCATTCTTTGGACAATCTTCTTCTTATTGGCATTACATCCCCACACTGGGACAGAGCCACCTCGCAGCATAGTATTCATTAAGCACTTCCACAGTTATGAACTGCAAGGTTTCTAAGCCAGATTACCATTTTTGCGTATATCATGAGGCTAGCACGATGATAATTTTATGCCCAGGGAAGTCGAGACAATTTCCAATCCGAAAATTGCCTAGACCGGCACCGGGAATCGTACCCAGCCACCCTCAGCATGGTCTTGCTTTGTAGCCGCGCGTCTTACCGTACGGACAATATTGGAGCAATAATTATTCGACTGTTTTGAATCATCACAATAAATCAGTTAATTTCTATTTTTTATTGACTCAAGTTCCTTTCTTTCAAATATACATTCAACGGAACGTCATTAGACTAAATGCACCAAGATTATTCATTCGAAAATCCGCTTTCGACCAAATGTCCTTACGACCAAACGTCATTCAACCAAATGTACGAAGATTCTTCATTCTAAAATTCTTGTTGACTTAAAATTTATGTTCGACTAAAGACCCTTCGATCAAATGTCCATTCGATAAATGTCCCTTCTACTAAATTTCAGTCGACTAAATGTGATTCGACGAAATTGTATAGATTCAGAAGTGAGAAATAAGTAGAGAGAAGTGAGACTTCTCCCTTTTCACTCCTCATTTCTCACTCTTCAAATGACCTATTCGGCCAAATGTCCTGCTCGCCCAAATGATCTATTCAGCCAAATGTCTTATTCGGCCAAACATCCTATTCGGTCCAATGACTTTCGGCCTAATGGTCTGTTCGGCCAAATAATATAGTCGGCCAAATAAATTTCAGCCTAGTGTCCTACAGCCAAGAGGCATTCGTCCAAACGGCCCTTCACGCTCGGCCTCTCTTCGCATGTCTTCTTATTCTTTTTCTTCTATGGCTCTACATTCCAACTGGAACTTAACATGCTTTTTCAACATAGTATTTAATTGGCATTTGTGTGACAAGAACAATACCCACGAAGTCGAGAATGTTTCCCACCAGAAAACATCCTAGACTGGATCGAAAATCGAACTCGCCATTTTCAGATTAGCAATCCAACGCCTTTGCTCGCAATTTAACTGGAAACTCCATTTTGTAATTTGTGTACAGTCTTTGGTACGGCCAAAACCTCAATTCACTAAACAATTAGCTGCATCGCTGAAGAAAATCGTTAAAAATGGTATTGAATAACGATATCTGTTAAAACTCGTCATGTCAACCGTTTCAACATCTCCTCATATACAATCAAACCTCATTCATAATAAACGAAAATTAACAATTTTCTATAAAAATAGTTTTCTTCGATGTTAATGTTGTGCAATTCTTCAATTCTCCAAAAATAACATACGTTCGAAAACATCATTTGCACCGAAATTTCATTTCTCCGAAAAAGACATTTGCCCGGAAAAAACATTTTTTTCAATCGTATATTTATTTGATAGGCACTCTGTTAAGAACACTACCCGAGTAGACGAAAATAGCTAATTAATATCAAATGTTGATTAGATAGCAAAATGAGATATGGACATGATTGATATATAAGAGATAAAAGATCAGACGACAATATCAATATTTTGCACTAAAATATCATGAAGAGATCAAGTTATGCTCTTTGTAAGAAGTGATCAATATCATGTGCCATTAGTTTGTTCTTATCCATAGCATATCTTGATATTCAAATGATATTTCGGTGCAAATTTTTGATGTTGTTGCCTGTTATTTGATCTCTTACATTAATCAAATCCATATCATGTTTTGTTATTCTGTTTATAGCTTCTGCCCGGGTACTGTGCCGTTATCTACTGTGGTATTCTGCAGTGCAGAATCCACACAGAAGCTATTTTTAGATATCCATAATTCGTTATTGTTGTCGTTGCCAGTTCATCTCATCGTGAGTCTATTCAGAGGAGCTTCCAGAGGTATTCCTGAAGCAACTTCCAGAGGAATTGCTGAAGGAACTTCCGAAGGAGTTGCTGAAGGAAATGTTGGTGGAATTTTCGGATGAATTCCTGGAGAAACTTCAGGTTATATTCATGAAGAAACTGTCGGAGGTATTCCTGAAAGAGCTTCTGAACGAATTCCTGGAGAAACTTCCGGAGGAATTCCTGAAGGAGCTTCCAGAGGAATTTCTTAAGGGTTTTCAGGAGGAATTCCTAAAGGAACTTCCGGAGGAGTTGCTGAAGGAACTTCTGAAGGAATTGCTGAAGGAACTTGCAGAGGAACTACTGAAGTAACTTCCGAAGGAATTGCTGAAGGAACTTGCCGAGGAACTGATGGAGGTACTTCCGGAGGAGTTGCTGAAGGAACTGCTGGTGGAATTTTCGGATGAATTCCTGGAAGAACTTCCGGTGGTATTCATAAAGAAAGGGTCGGAGGTATTCCTGAAAGATCTTCTGGATGAATTCCTGGAAAAACTTCCGGAGGAATTCCTGAAGGAGCTTCCAGAGGAATATCTGAAGGATTTTCAGGAGGAATTCCTGAAGGAACTTCCGGAGGCGTTGTTGAAGGAACTTCTGGAGGAATTGCTGAAGGAACTTGCAGAGGAACTGCTGAAGGAACTTCCGGAGGAATTCCTAAAGGAACTTCGGGAGGAATTCCTGAAAGAACTTCAGAACGAAATGATGCAGTAGATTCCGCACCGCTTCCTCCCTCACCAATGGTGGGACGTCGTCACGCCGCCACCACCAATTAAATTGCAATCGGCGCATAAGTCTATCCTGGAACCAGTTCCGGGTGCCCGAAACGTGACCAATAAGGTTTAACATTATATTAGAGGCAAACCTATGATTTATTTTTTTCTCGATCTGATTTCGAAAAGTCAAAATGTGCGTACAATTAACAGCTTTGCTAACGAACTTCAACTTATGAAACAAACTTCAAAACCGATCCCTTCGACTTCCGGATTGGTTCTAGGTGTCCCAGGATGACTAGTTTCAAAATAACTTTCGCTAGAAAAATGCCGATGATTGATATGCCTCGTGATACACTTCGAAGTATTCTAATATATTTCCCCAGTTAGAGCCCCGGAACCGGTTCCAGTGTGGCCAAAAAACCATTCCCCGTTCAATGTCATAAGACGAGTTTAGTACAATTCCATTTAATTCCATCATCTCGTATTACTTTTACGTATACGTATTTCGACCTCAACTGTAAGATCATCTTCAGTGTCTCGTACTTGACTCGACTTGAGACGACCTTACAGTTGAGGTTGAAAAACGTATACGTAAAAGTAATACGAGGTGGTGGAATTAAATGGAGATTATGACAGTGAAAACATTCCACTAAAAAAAGAGCTAAATAATATTCTTGAAAATGGCTTTCCCCGTTGATATCCAAAGAATTTTTTGTTGAAATACACATTTTGACGCAACGCGAGACATGGCATAACTACCCAGGTAACCAATAAGCATTAAAGTAAGCACTATAGTAGCATTATACAGGCATTGCATATGCTTCATGCTGTATATAAGCATTTCGAAAACCTGGCTGTTCTAAATAAGCATTCTCAAAGCAATCATGAGAGGCATAGTCTTATAATAGCATTTTGAATGCACAAAGTTGTTATTCGTTAAGTGCAATGAAACAGCTGCATTAGTGCCACTTTAAAGCCTGTAGTGTTCATTCTCTCGGAAACTGTAATTTTAAAATAATTTCTCCAAAACTTCCAGTGAAATTGATGTACAGATTCGGAAAAATTTTCTTCTGCATTTCCAAAATAATGTATTCAGATATGATGTTGGTTTCTGAGTTTGTGCTATTAGATTCGTCAAATCAACGTTCAACTCTTTGCTTGCAAAATCAGATAAGTCCTCTTGAAAATTTTCGAATCGAATATTCGTTTTCCTTCATTATCTGATTTTGTGCCATCATCTTTCGATCACCTTTCGCCTACAGTTCTACATACCATGACAATAGTCCGCTCCGATCGGTTCCTTCGTCCTTCAAAGGTCTGCCAGCCCAAGCAAATCGACGCATGTTTTGCATTAGATTTTCATTCTGCGGCCGCAAATTATAGGTGTAGCCGCCCGGTATCCACTTTGTTCGTGTGCATTTTCGTGTGGTCAGTACCCCGCAGGGGACGGGAACACCATCAGCGAGGCGCATCTTAATTGAAATTCAGTCTCCGAAACAGAATTCCTCTGGAGCTGAAGGCTTTTGTTCTACAGTTTCTCGAACCACACAACGGGCAAAAAATGGAGAGAAATCCTTTGGTGAATCACGCTCCAATGTGCAAGCGATGGGTTGCTGCTGATGGCGCATAGCAGCACCACAAACGAGATTTAATCAGCTCTTAATTTGACAGTTGAAGAACGTCTAATGGAATGAGAAAAAAGAAGCCCATTGCTTCGAGGCCGAGGCGTTGATTGGAGATGATGCAAAAAATGCTCCAAACAGTTTATCAAGATTAGGTTTTGAAAATGTTTTGGTTGACGTACAATATGCCGATAGGTTATATGATCCCCCTCCAAAAATGGATTGAAAAAATTGCCACAGATTTCAATCGATGCAGTTCAATACAGATACAGCCCGATTGAATGTGTTAGAGAACACAACATATTCCGATTTTGTCATCACTGCTACGTAGATTTGTCTAAAAAAAATGTTTTAAATTTTTCGCTCGAATACTGAAACTGAAGTGAGAAACGGTTAATGTGCTTTGGGTGAGCAGCTAGCCAAAATGATAGAAAAAGATTCAAATGGAGTTGAGAAGATGAAGCACGATGGTATCATCCTAATGTAGATTAGCATCTAAATAGATCCGCCGGCCATCTACCTATTGGAACGTTGGAAACCGATATCCGTTTACGGTAGTGATTGGAGCGATAGGTGAATATTTGAGATTTCATGTTCCGAACTTTACGACATCTAAATGTGACAGAGAAACGATCCGGCCGCCACTTATCAGATTAATGAATCGGTGGATAAACCTGTTCGTGGGGCTGTTGGGCCTAGGAAAAATGGCCACAAATAAATTCATTCAAGCGAGCACATTGTATTTTATTCAACGATAATCATCAGCCTTATCTGTGTCATCTAGATGGGTTCGGTTTTTTTTCTGTTGTTTTAACCGGTGAATCTTGATAACTGTTTCTTTACGACATCACCAACACAGTTTCTCGGTTTATAGAAATGCAGCTGAGAAAACAAATTATCGCTCTGATCTCTTGACTATAAGCTGATTTGGAAGAGTGACTTTTTATATATCAAGCTCCTAATTATGTTCGACTTTGGTAATAAAATTATACTTTATTTCAACAACTATAGCAAGTTTTTAGTAATATGTGAAATCACCCACTGATTCAGGCAGTGCTATAATATTCAAACAAGGTACTCTCCCAAATTTTATGCCGCCGACTAACGTGATTTATGGGTGCACGCTCTACCACACGCTCGCCGTACGTCAGGTATTGCAGAAATGCCGCGAATACAACGTGCCCACACATCATCTATTCATCGACTTCACGCCACTGCGGTTTATCAAGGCGACGATGGATCGGGTGATGTGCGTAATTTGAGTTTCAGGGGCTTATCAAGTCCCTTCGAAACGCGCAGAGGGTTACGGCAAGGTGATGGTCTTTCGTGTCTGCTATTCAACATCGCTTTGGAGGGAGTAATACGAAGGGCAGAGCTTGACTCGAGTGGTACGATTTTCACGAAGTCCGTCCAGTTATTTGGTTTCGCCGACGACATTGATACATGGCACGTAACTTTGAGAGGATGGAGAAAACCTACATCAGACTGAAAAGCGAAGCTAAACTAGTCATCAACACGTCGAATACGAAATACATGATGGGCACAGGCTCAATAAAGGACAACATAAGCCACCCACCACGAGTTTGTATTGGTGGTGACGAAATTGAGGTGGTTGAAGAATTCGTGTACTTCGACTCACTGGTGACCTCCGATGACGATACCAGCAGAGAAATTCGGAGACGCATCATGGCAGGAAATCGTACGTACTTTGGACTCCGCAAAGACGCTCCGACTGAATAGAGTTCGCCGCCGTACTAAACTGACTACACGAAAATTACATTTTTTGGCGTGACGTACTTTATGAACCTTAGGAAAGATGGGACTCGAACCCACGACCCTCAGTACGCTAGACTGACGCTTTTAATCAACTAAGCTACGAAGGACCTACGAAGGAAAGTAGTTACCACCAATACATTTTTCAAATCAACATGATGTACTTATTCACATCTGAGTTTTCAGAACATGGTAAATTAATTTCATGATGAATAGCTATATTGACGACAGAGCTATCTAGTTTATGAGGCACACTATTTGTTATACATAATTACAAATGACTTGTCAATCATCCTAATACCCATGTCGATGTCTTCAGTCTACTAGATGTCTGTAAGAACTTAGCAAAAATTTTGGCGATTCAACGAAGTTTTGCCGTTACACGATTTCCTTGGAAAAATCTGTTTGTTCAATAATCATCAAAGCACTATTTTCCCAAAAAATGTAGAACAATGTTTTTTGCATTTTGTAACACGTTTTTAAATTTATTTTTTTAAACTTTAATTTATGTTTATTTTCAAAGCTTTTATCTGTACATAGTTTGACATAGTAATGTTTCGGCCCTTCTTCTTTGTATATATGTATTCCGAACTATTCCTCGATCAAGATGTTGTGGTGTTCGGCAGACTCAAGTAACCGGCTGTGAATCGCCTTTTCAAACAGCTTGGATAACCCTGAGAGAAGGCTGAGGGGGCGATAACTTTTCGGAGGCTCCAGAATGGGGATGACTTTGGCTGACTTCCAGGACGATGGGAAGTAGCTCAGAGGACACTGATTGAAGAGCAGCGAAAAAGGCTCGAAGAACGGTGCACTCATATGTTTGAGCTCAAGGTTCAAGATGCTGTCGAAGCCTGGGGCCTTCATGTTTTTCGTTGATTTGATATAGGCCGTCAATTCGCCAGCTGAGATGTCCAACTCCTCTGAGAAGTCGTTGGGAGTATGATCCCAGTCAACACAAGATCGTATATAATGCCATATAAGATGATAAACTGGAGGCGATATAGGTACTTCGCCATACAACATGTACGTATATCGCCTCCACTTTAGCATCTTATATTGCATCATATACGATTTTGTGTTGACTGGGATGGATGTTCAGAAAAAAATATGTTAAGCTCTTTTTAGTGGAATGTATTCAACGGTCTAAGACGAGTTTAGTCCTCTCCATTTAATTCCACTACGTTTTGTTATCTTTGCAGATACGTATTTCGACCACAACTGTGTGGTAGTTTTCAGTGTCTTATAGTCGAGACAAGTATACAAGACACTGAAAAAGACCACGCAGTTGTGGTCGAAATACGTATCTGCAAAGATAACAAAACGTAGTGGAATTAAATGGAGAGTACTAAACTCGTCTTAGATGGTTGAGATGGATGTTGTTAGCATGCTCGTTAATAGCTGCTTCGTGTGGACTGATGATCCAAGATTGTGTGAGCTGAAAAAGTGACGACATATTTCGGCGACCTTCCATGCAGGAGTTATCAAGCAATCCTTAGAGCCATTGTTTTCTAATGGAATCAAAGGTGGAATGGGCCAAGGTTTGGATTTTAGAATTTAGTTCAATTCCCAAAACGGCTTGGCACAGTCTTGAAGAGCGCGAATCTTATTGGAGAAATCACTATTCCTGAGGTTCACCATTTTGGCCTGGATAATTTTTGTTAAGTGATTGCAACGTATCTTAAGGACAGGCACTCCGGTAAGCTGGAACTGCCTTCACGTGACATTACTTGAACGGATTATATCTTTGGTGAGTGTATCATTTTTTTTAATTACTTTATTAAGGTTCAAATGTCATACATCAAATCGACTTCTTTTTCTTGCTGTTCGCTTCTTTTTTATTGCGGAGAGCCTACTCATTCGCTCAGATCTGATTTTGTACAAAGTACACAAACATTTCAAAAGGTATCAAACTCTATATATTTCCACAAAATATAAACGTCCTTTTCAATACCTGTACAGCGCACAGATTATAGTGATACGCATAAACAACCTCAAACATGCATCTGAGATTGATTTGTTGTGCATCCTTCTCCTAATTACACAATTTCCTACATGCATTTTTCATGAATGTAAAATTATGATGCAGTTGACTACCTTCTCAAATGTTCGTCCAGATTCAATGGATTGTTTACATGACCATATGATCGGTCTTCTCTCTGTGTACATGAAAAGTGATGCCGTTTTAGCATTACATTATTATTTTAGCATTACATTCCATTATCAACACTTGAATTATGAAAAAATAAATAACCTGCGTTGCTTATAAATGCTTGCGTTTTTACAGTTCTAGCTCACATCTAATATTTAGTGTCAATAAATAGCATGAAAAGCATCATTTTCATAGATTATTGCTTGATGTTTACGTACATATTCGAGAAAACAAGCATAACATATAGAACAAATCAACACGCAACACTGAACGATGATTTTCGAGTATCTGCAAAGTATAAGAGAGCGTGAGAGTAAATCGACGGTTTCCCCTCCTGGAACAATATTTTTTCAACTTTGCAATGTTTTCTGCAAAAGCCAGTTTTTTCAAATAATATTACGAAATTCATCCAAATGAAGCATCCCACGGATGTATTGAAGTCACCACTATATGTTGATGTAGTTTTAAAACAAGAGTGCTTCCCCGATTCAGCCGGGGAATGCATTTTCTCCTCAGTGGGCGGATTTTTTCCTGGGGGTGGTACAAGCACGTGGCTGTTTTCTGGTCAATGACTGGATTACGGTAATTTGGGCCTTAACGTTTTTTTTTAATTTTTAAGTTCATCACGGTAGAGTGTATCAATGATTAGGGTGCTGCTTACCAGTCGATGGTAGTGGCGAGGATCCAACTTCCGCCACCACCGAATAGTGATCCGAGCTGAGCTCCTGGTACACGATCGGCTGCGAGATGTGATCGTTCATGTTGGTTATGTACAGGTCTAACGTTGCATGGACTCTGGACCGACTCAGCCGAGTGGATCGTGAAGTGGCCTTCCTCTAAACCGTTGCTCTAGATGGCATCGATTCGATTGACGCGACTGTAGTCCCAGGCTTGATGCTTCGCATTTAGGTCACCGGCGATGATGTACTGACCTTGCCACCGCGTAAGCTTCACGATGTCCCTCCGAAGGCCCACTCTAGCAGCCATTTTGAATGATAAACATGCCAAGAGTGAAGACCTGTTCGAAACGGGTTTTACATCCGCGCAGCTGCGCGAATATCGGCATCAGTTGCTCCGGGGTGTAGAGCGGAGCGGTTTCTTCCGGTGGAACACTGTCGTTTTGCGGCTGCCGACGGAATCCATGAGGAGGGAGTGGGGGCCATTCGCTGGAGGATGGAGCCGGCGGTGCTGGAGCTTGAACCGACGCAGCTGCTGCTGCTAGTCGCTTTTTTCTTTTTATTTTAGGAGGGATGAAGGCAAATCTGCAAACAGACACCTCCTACCTCGGCATATGCAGTCCATACTTAAACCTATGCGCTCACTCTTCTGTCATTCCTCGTGGTGGCGACTGCGGTTGCCACCCGCTGCGACGCTCTCACCTCGACATGTGCAAACCTCTCATTTACTTCCCCGCGCTCAGCCTGTTTTCGCTCTAACTAACCAATCACAAGTTAGTAATGCTTGTCGACTGCTGCTCGGCGCGCCAAATTCTCTGCAAGCTGCAGGCAATCTGAGTGATTGTAGTCGCAACTGCGTTCCACATCTCCACCGCTTGGCATATCCCTTGGCATAGCTCTTCTTTCGACATCTGAACGAGGACATACGAACAGTATGTGCTCTGCAGTTTCGTCAACACCTGGGCAGTCAGGGCAGATGGGGCTCTCCGCGTGCCCAAACCTGTGGAGGTACTGCTGGAAGCAGCCATGGCCTGACAGGAATTGTTTCAGATGGAAGTGAACTTCCCCATGGGGTCTCTCTACCCAGCTCGATATGTTAGATATCAGCCGGTGGGTCCACCTACCTTTAGAAGAGTTATCCCACTCGCGCTGCCATCTGGCAACCGAAGTCACCCTGATGCGTTCGCGGGCTCCTCTGGTGCCACGTAGCTCGAAACACTCCTCGTCTTCCCGGATGACCAGCCCGACTGGCATCATGCTCGCAATCACGCAAGCTGCATCGTGTGATATCGTGCGGTAGGCAGATATCACTCTGAGACACATTAAGCGGTACGTGCTCTCCAGCTTCCGCAGGTAACTGGTTACCCCCAGAGCTCTCGCCCAGGACGGGCCGCCGTACCTAAGAATAGATACGGCAACGCCTGCCAGTAGCCTACGTCTACTGGCACACACCTTGGAACTGTTGGACATCATCCTCGATAATGCCGCAACAGCAGTCGAAGCCTTCTTGCACGCATAGTCGACATGGCTGGCGAAGGTCAGCTTGTCGTCTATTACGACCCCAAGGAGCTTCAAACTCCGCTTTGTTGCGATCGCAACTTCACCCACGTGAATCACTGCATGTTGAACCGACTTGCGGTTGTTGACGATAACCACCTCCGTCTTATATTGAGCGAGCTGCAGGGAATTGACTCCCCGTAGACCTCCAAGGTTACGTCATCTGCGAAACCGACGATCTTAACACCAGTAGGGCACTTGAGCTTCAGAACCCCGTTATACATAAGGCTCCATAGTACCGGGCCCAGTATTGAACCTTGCGGAACTCCTGCGGTAATGGGAACGCTTCTCTGACCGGCATCGGTCTCGTATAATAGTACACGGTTCTGGAAATAGCTTCACAAAATCCGGTACAGGCCCACCGGCAGGCTAAGCCGGTGTAACAAGAGTGCGATGGCATCCCAGCTTGCGCTGTTGAATGCGTTCTTCACATCAAGTGTCATTAACGCACAGTATCGAATACCTCGCCTTTTCTGTTGGATTGCTATCTCGGCGGTCGTTGCCACCGAGTTAATAGCGTCCAACGTGGACTTACCCCTTGCGAAAACCGAACTGGTTGCTAGACAGGCCGTTCGTACCCTCTAACCCCGTAGCCTGTTGAGGATGATCCTCTCTAGCAATTTGCCGGTCGTGTCTATAAGGCAGATTGGTCTATGCGTCGATGGGTCGCCCGGCGGCTTCCCGGCCTTCGGCAACAACACCAGTTTCTGTCTTCTCATCTAGGCATCGTTGCATAGCTAGCCTGAACATGTTCGGGTTCGCTATGATTGCTGCCTTGAGAACGCTGTTCGGAACTTTATCACCCAAGCAACACCTCTTGTTTCTCAGTGAGTAACAACAACTGTGGTGTGACTTACTAAAGGTCTGACTTATGCACAACGCGTCGTATTTGGAACTCCTTTGTGACACAAAAAGCGCAAGAGGTGGAGCCTATTTGCAACATCTTGCGGCTGCAATGGAAATAAAAACACAAAAACCAACCGGGAATCGAACCATGGACCTTGAGATTTGCAACCTTCTACTATAACCATCACACCAACAATTCTATTTGGAGATTCTGCTACAAGTGCACTACATAAACAACAAAGTAATTTGTAACTCCATTGTACCTTAGGGGCCGTACACATATTACGTAAGCACTTATGGGGGGAGGGGGGGTCGGTCAATATCTTACGCTCCATATAAATAAAAATTCATTTGTATGAAAAAAAATCTTACATGGGGGGAGGGGGGTTCGAAAAACCCAGAAAAGTTGCTTACGTAATAAGTGTACGACCCCTTATACGGAACATGCAGGGGACTGTCAAAAATAAAATACTGCTCAGCTGAGCTCAAAGTGTTTTGCAACATATCAGAAACATTGTGGTAACAGCAATGAACCGAAGTGTTATTAATTCTGCAACTTATCTGTTTTGTTTCTGATATAAAACACATCGAATTTTAAGCCACCCAAGAAGTCAGATGGGTAGAATATTGCGACGCCACTTAAACGGTAATAAAACATTGTGATTTTCTGAAACTGGGAAGTGGCTTTAATGTGACTCGATGTATTGCCAGTGTCTTCAATGCAATTTATTAGGAACGGACACCTATTTGAAAGATGTTGCGCGTGCTGCTTGGGCAGGCCCCGGAGCTTAGTTCGTTACCAGGCATTAGGCCACAGCGAGTAACTTTTCGTTCGTCACCGGAGCCACCATTTCGGCCGCACCCATATTGCCTTGTGGTGCAGGAGGCCAGGGACTTGTGGCTCGGGACGAGAATAGTACTTCGATAATCCTCGCCAACCTATCCGGAGACCGTTCGGGGGTGAAGAGCTCCATTTGGTCTTGGCCATCACTATCCTGTAGGCGTCACCCCATGGATTCGCGTTGGTTCCTTCGCATAGGTTGTCGAAACACGCTCTCTCACTGCTCTTGATGGCCTTGTTAAAGGCCAGTTTCGCAGCTTGAAACACTTCACGGCGGTCCGCTCTTTTATCCTCGGTGCAGGCACGTTGCATCCTTCGTCTAGCCTTGAGGCAGGTTGATCGAAGGGCCGCAATCTCGGGACTCCACCAGTATACCGGCCGTCTACCATTTCTCGGCAGGGTTGTTCTCGGCATGGTGGCGTCATACGCGCGTGATAGGACAGCTACCAATGCATCCCCGCTTAGACCTTCAGTGTTGGCTTCTAGTCCCAGGGCCGCGGTGAAAACTTCGCTGTCGAAGTGATTGGTTCTCCACCCCGGGCCTGACAGGGATCCCAGGGATAATTGATCTTAAAGCGAATTGCCAAATGATCACTATGGGTGTAACCCTCGTCCATCCTCCAGTCCAAGTCTGGTGCCAGACCAGTACTGACAGCTAGTCGCTTGTGCGGTTGTAATGGTAGAATGATTGGAATCGCTCGACGGGGAGCCACCATGTAGCCACCACCGGATAGTTCACCTCGTTGAGTGCAGGAACACGGTGAAAGCCTTTTTCCGGTTTTCCAGAAACTCCGCTCCCTTTGGACGGACCTTTATGGTGGCCCGATGTTTGTCTCCACAGTTGGCGCAATTGGGAACGGCCACCTCCATCTTGTCGCACTCATCAAACGGATGGAGTTCGCCACACTTGTTGCAGCGCATCTCCATGCGGAAGTTCTTGGTGCCGTGCCCGAAGTTGAAGCAGTTGGTGCACTGCGTGACGTCACGATGCACGGGCCGATATCGCTCTCAGTCAACGACGGTGTAGCTTATAACTCCGACCAGCTTCAGGTCCTTCCAGGTGGTGGAGCCGTGCTCCAGATGAACCAGATGAAGCTGGTCGCGATATCTCCTTGCCTTGTCATGACGAGCTATCTTGTGTACGGCCACTGGCTTCAGTCCGCAACTTTCGAGCTCTCCTTTAGACTCCTCTTCCTTCATGACGTGGAGCCCTTAAGCGGCTTCGTGCAAGGGTGGTCAAGACTGTAGTACTCATCAGGCATGGGAAAATCAAATTTTCAAATAATCGAGGATGAGCAACACTCTCATGCGATCACAAATCCAAATTATCAATTGATATAAACTCGATAGCGAGTGAGTATCGTTCAACAATTGTATCTCGATTTAAGCACTTACCGTTACTTTTTGAACTTATTCCTCTATATAACAATAAAACACAATGCCAAGCATCAGAATGACCTTCATTGTTGACATTAAATTTGTATTGGAAAGGTTTAAATTTAATTGATAATTTTGTGTTTATTATCAATTGATTCCAAAATTTGAAAAGTTATCGCCAAGGAAAACTCGCCTACTTTTCACACCTGAGATGTTATCAAATGATAACTCCAATCATTATCGTGTGAGAATGATTCAACACAACCCTGGTACTCATACTTGTGGACTCCGAGGAACTCCACGACGGATTAATGATGGTCCTTATTTACCGGCATCACTTTCACTCCCTCGCTGCAGAGGGATTACCCGCGCCTCCAAGAGCAGTGCGCTTTGGCCTCTTTCCCGTGACACAGACTCCCATAACGGATCCGGGAGAAAATAACGCCAACGCAACGAAGCGAAAACGTAAACATAGCGAATAAACAAGAAAAAATAAAACACTCGGAAAAAATGCGCAAGCAAGAAGCACGTTCGTGCCCGCTGATGTCACAAACTGGAATGATTCTACACTTTTTAGATTTTACTATCCATATCGATTATTATGAGCATATTTCATCAGTGATATTGTTACTTCTATATACAATGATGTGAATGAAATAGGATCACCGGAGCTCACAGTCATTCAGAGATATCTTTCGACTTTTACGAAGTATCGATAATTCTGTTCAGTAATTGACAGCAAAAGATGTTTTGCGAAATAATCATTTCTTTCAAATATCTTCTCGTTTCCAATCAATCTGCGAGAACTTTATATTTGAATGCAGTCTTTTTTTTTCAAAGCGACTAAAGGATGCCCCTGAGTTTTAAACTACGTACATATTATTAGAACGTGGTCGATTTGGTTTTCTGTTTCGTGGTTGGAAAATCTTCGTGTGGCCTTGTGGCTATTCTTGAGGGGGAAGAAAGTAACCATCTAAAAGCTAGAGGATGAAACTCGCACCTTGTGAGCCCTATGCTCTTCAAGAGCTGATTGAGAAGTTGCCTGCAGAGAAGCATCCCGGTTCGGAGAGCTCAAATAAGGTGAATCCGAGAAGCAACTTGCCCTGAGTTACTTGCAAGCGCTTGATGCGGCGGAGAGAAGAAATTTAATTAAGTTCCTGCGAGAAGTTCTAGAAAGCTAGGAGTTCATGGTGTGACGCAGCAGATACGAGTAACGTGGACTTGAGTCCCGCGAATCGAAATGGCTTCTTAATGTGTGAACTTATTTATCTCCTCAAGGATCCGGTCAACGCTCCGGCGGCATTCAGTATATGCAGGGCCAGATTTATCCGGAAGGGGGCCCCGGGGCCGACAGCTTGTGGGGGCCTCAAAATGTACAAAAAAGGTTGGTTTTGGTACATAAGATTTGTGGTGGCCCGGGGCCACGGCCCCCAGGCGCCCCTTAAATCCGGCCCTGTGTAGATGTGTCGGAAGTAGTAAAACAGTTTGCCGGTTAGAGACGTGAATTCTGGTTGGATTAAAGGACTTCATCCTTCTAGCCGATAGCAGTCAGGTCGAAGCTAGGGTGGACTGTCTACGAACCAACCGGCGCGATATTTACGAATAGTTGTATCGTCGGCTATCATACTTGTAGCACGGTGACCAGCCAGGAGCTACATATAGCAGAATCTGGAATTTCCGTGGCTTGCTCCCCAAATAGGAAGACAGAAGATCGAAGGAGATGCTGAGGAAGTCTGGAGGCTGGTTCGTAACGGGGCTGCTGTGTAAAAACAACGGCACACGGCAACGCGATCGAAGCTATTAACGCATTTGCACCGCCCTTTTTGCTGCTCGTATACTCGATTTTTATGGGGAGATAACATTGCGGCGTTTCCTAGGGCGCGGTTGTTCCTTTCGAATGCAAAACGCCGCGTGGAATCTTGTGCCATTGCGCTTTTGGAAGCATTACAACAGCCGCGCGATGTATCGTATAGACAGCACCCTACAATATATAGTAGCGTTCAGTTGTAGCAAGATATGGCACGTGCATTATGAGGTCGAATAACAAAATCGTTCGAAAAGGTCTCAAATAATTAAGATGTTTGTTCTCGGATACATTTAATCCATTTTACAAGTGTTATAAGTAGCTGAAACATTGTCTTATTCTCCCATTTGACCGACAGTTATCCTGATAATGCTTATTTAAATAATTTCAGTTAGTGGTTCGCGGAGGGTGGATTGCTTCTCGCGTTTTCTGGATCGTGCGTGGCCGGTAGTTATTAGCGTTTGAGTGTCAGGGCCGTCGACTACTCCAGTAGTCAAGTAGGAACAAATGAAAGATGGTTGGCCAATCGTAGCAATAGTTATGATGAATGTAATGTTTGATCCTATTATTTTAGAATTTTACAGAATTTCTTTTTTTAAATGAAATCAAGACGTGAAATCAACGTTCGAAACATAACTGAAGTGATAAATTCTTATCTCTCAACCTAATTGCATATTGCACTCGAACACGCCAAATCCATACAGAATCGTGCTGGTGGCAGAAACAAGACATCTTATTTTCACCATTCATTCGGTCTCCCTCCCTATAGGGTATCGGCAGGTATTCCCGACAGGCAATTGCACCTCTGTAAAGCCGCAATTGCATCTTTAAGTTCGATTTCAATAGCTGCATCATAAATTCTCTAGTAGGTACACATCATTATGGCAAAATAATGTGTGCATACAATGGATCGATCGCCGCGAAATTCCTGATTGGTATTCTTGTCGATAAATTTTCGGCGAAAATTATTCGTTAAGAATACCAACCAAAATAAAGTTTGTATCTTTTGTTTTTGAGTCTGTGCCGAAAATAGGACCCTGTCGGGAATACCAATAGTAACCCTACTCTGCGCAACCACCGCCTTAGAGACACCATCCGCGTGCAGTACCAGTGGTCTGGGAGCACCCTCTCCCTCCGGCGGCTACGACGACTGTCTGGTATGATTTTGACACCGCCGACACAAGTAGAACTGACGCGTAATTATTATTTCATGATTTCTTTATTTGTTTTGGCATTACTCCTCTTGGGCGCGGCTTTGTTGATGTTTCGTGTGAGAAAGTGAAGACACAGAAAAAAGGGTATCCCATCCAAAATTCCTATCCCTTCCGAAATCGTCCGTTCGACCATATTAACTTGGCATCAGCAGTCAGCGGCAGTATGCAGTACCAAAAATTTGTTGAATTCCATCAGAACATTTGAAACTGTAGTTTAGCAGTATGCCCCGCGGCAAGCTCGTGCCAAAGATATAAACAGTTCATCTCAAACTTGTTTTCAATTTCCATACAGAAACACAGTTCGGCCGGAGGCAGTCAATGTGGGTAAAGTACTCGTGCTATGGTGGCTAACAAGTTGGATCTTCACGTTCGTTCTGAATGAATCAGCCGACTTCGTCGAGTGTGTTTTCATTTGCAGGAACTCGAGTTCTGCTCGTATACGTTTGTACTTTCATGAGCCTGTCTGTCTGTCGCTTTTTTAAGACTCTTCCCTGACGTGGTTTGTGCACATAGTGACATCACGGTTTTCGCACAAACCATTTGTTGAAATAGAATTAATTGAAGAATTATTTTTTTTTTTTTTTTTTTTTTTAACTGATTTTATTTGCTAATTATCTAATACATGCATTCATCTCTTAGACTAGGTGTTCCGTGTTTTCTTAACACTATCATCCTTATTTGCTATGTTACTTTTTAGTTATTATTAATACATTTCAATTGCCTCTGGCAGTTAGAATTTTTCCTCTGGTTGAGTTGAACCATGTAGGAATTACAATGTTTTCAACTTAAACTAATCTTACTATTTTATACTAAGGGTACAAGGAGTTAATCGTTGCAATAGAAGATTGCAACGATTTTTGTCTAAAATTGGAAATTATTTTGTTGGACATTTGTTGCAATGTCTCAATATTAGAAATTCTATGAAGTTCATTGGTGCTATACCACGGAGGCAACTTCAGAATCATTTTCAAAATTTTATTTTGAATCCTCTGGAGTGCCTTCTTTCTGGTATTGCAGCAACTAGTCCATATTGGCACAGCATACAACATGGCAGGCCTAAAAATTTGTTTGTAAATCAAAAGTTTGTTCTTAAGACAAAGTTTTGATTTTCTGTTTATAAGTGGATATATACACTTAATATATTTGTTACATTTGGCTTGAAGGCCTTCAATGTGATTTTTAAAAGTTATTTTTTTATCTAGCAGAAGTCCTAAATATTTAGCTTCGCTAGACCAATTAATTGGAACCCCATTCATAGTGACAACATGTCTGCTAGAAGGTTTCAAATAAGAAGCTCTCGGCTTATGTGGGAAAATTATAAGCTGAGTTTTGGAAGCATTCGGGGAAATTTTCCATTTTTGCAAGTAAGTGGAGAAAATATCCAAACTTTTTTGCAATCTACTACAAATGACACGAAGGCTTCGCCCTTTGGCTGAAAGGCCCGTGTCATCTGCAAACAAAGATTTTTGACGCCCTAGTGGTAAATCAGGTAAGTCAGAAGTAAAAATGTTGTACAAAATGGGCCCCAGTATGCTGCCTTGGGGGACACCAGCCCTTACAGGTAATCTATCAGATTTAGTATTCTGATAGTTTACCTGCAGTGAGCGATCTGATAAATAATTTTGGATCAGTTTAATGATGTACAGAGGAAAATTAAAATTCATCAATTTTACTATCAAACCTTCATGCCAAACACTGTCAAATGCTTTCTCTATATCAAGAAGAGCAACTCCAGTCGAATATCCTTCAGATTTGTTGAGCCGAATTAAATTCGTTACTCTTAATAACTGATGAGTGGTTGAATGCCCATGGCGAAAACCAAATTGTTCATCAGCAAAAATAGAATTGTCATTAATATGAACCATCATTCTATTTAAAATAATCTTTGCAAACAGTTTGCTTATTGAAGAAAGCAAACTGATTGGGCGATAACTAGAAGCATCAGCTGGATTTTTGTCCGGCTTCAAAATTGGAACAACTTTGGCGTTTTTCCATTTATCTGGAAAGTATGCCAATTGAAAACATTTGTTAAATAAATTAACCAAAAAGGATAAAGAGCTCTCAGGAAGTTTTTTGATAAGTATGTAGAAAATACCATCATCACCCGGGGCTTTCATATTTTGAAATGTGCTAGTAAGAGATCTCACTTCATCCAAAGTTTTTCCCAACGAAGGGTAAAAACATTCTCTTGATTGAGAATATCTTCGAAGCTCCGTGTAACCTGATCCTCAATTGAACTAGTGAGACCTAGACTAAAATTATGGGCACTCTCGAACTGCTGAGCAAGTTTTTGAGCCTTTTCGCCATTTGTTAATAAAATTTTATTTCCCTCTTAAAGCGCTGGAATTGGCTTTTGAGGTTTTTAAGAATTTTGTTAATTTCCAAAAGGGTTTCGAACTGGGATCCAACTTCGAGACATTATTCTCAAAGTTGGTATTTCTCAGAATAGCGAAACGTTTTTAATTTCATTTTGCAAATCTCGCCAAATAACTTTCAACGCGGGATCGCGAGTTCTTTAGTATTGCCTTCTTCTCACATTTTTAAGACGGATCAGTAGCTGAAGATCGTCGTCAATAATAATGGAGTTGAATTTAATTTTATATTTAGGTATTGCAATGCCTCTGGCGTCGACAATTAAATTTGTCAAAGATACGAGAGCATTATAAATATCACTTTTGGTACCCGGAGGAATATCAACATCAAAATTCCTATCGATATATATCCCAATCAGCTCTATGATAATTAAAAGTAGAGCTGATTGGATTATAAATGGCTTCTTGTGAGATTTCAAATGTCACAGGAAGGTGATCAGAGTCAAAGTCAGCATGAGTTACCAATTGGCCACACAGCTGACTTGAATCCGTTACAACTAAATCAATTGTAGAAGGATTTCGACTGGAAGAAAAACAAGTTGGTCCATTGGGATATTGAATAGTATAATATCCCGCAGAACAATCTTCAAATAAAATTTTACCATTGGAATTGCTTTGAGCATTATTCCATGAACGGTGTTTGGCATTGAAGTCACCAATTACGAAGAATTTTGATTTGTTGCGAGTTAGAATTTGAAGATCAGCTTTCAACAAATTCTTTTGCTGCCCATTGCATTGAAAAGGCAAGTAGGCTGCAATGAAGGAAAATTGTCCAAAATTTGTTTCAACAGAAACTCCCAAGGTTTAAAAACTTTGGTTTCAAACGAAGAAAATAATTTATGTTTGATACGTCTATTAATGACAATGGCGACCCCACCACAGGCGCTGTCAAGACGATCATTTCTGTAGATAAAATAGTTTGGATCTCTTTTAATGGAGAGTCCTGGTTTTAAATACGTTTCAGTTATAATGGCAATATGCACATTATGAACTGAAAGGAAGTTGAATAATTCATCTTCCTTAGCCTTTAGAGAGCGGGCATTCCAATTTAGAACTTTTACACAATTATTTGGATCCATTGAAACGGAGTCCGATAACAATTTTTTGTGTGTACTTTATACCAACCTGAACAGCTTCAGGAATGGTATTTGCTTTGAACATTGCATCAATCATGTGATGCAATTGTTCAGTTAAAAATCAAAATCGGAAGCAGTCATGCTACCTGAATCAACAACATGACCGTTATTTTCCGTTGGGACATGGGTATAAACCTCATTTTGAGAAGAGAAATTTTGTCTACCAGCAGCGATGTTTGCATACGTAGGTACATTGGAAAAATTGGAATTTACTGAAGTGCTTGCTACCCGTTGACGAGCGGCAAAATTTGTTTGTGAATTGTGGTGGGTATGAATTGCTCGACCGGTAACCGGTTTCGAAATTTGAGCGTTTGAAAAATTTCTACCCGTCAAATCTGGGATCCGATTGGAATTTCCCGTCATCAATTTTGCACGGGAATTCAAAACTTTTGCGTGAAGGGCATTCCCAGAAATTGGATTTATGATTGCCCCCACAGTTTGCGCACTTAAATTTATTGGAATCTTCTCTCTGGGACATGCGTCCTTGGCGTGAGAGGTTCCACCACAAATCATGCATTTAGCATCCATGTGACAATGTTTGGTTCCATGACCCCACTTTTGGCACTTACGGCACTGGGTAGGGTTTTGGAAATTTCCCCAGGCCTGCGGAAATGTTCCCATGTAACACGGACATGGGACATAATACAGGCCTTTTCCAAACTTTTCATATTATTTAGTTCACTTTTGTTAAAATGAACTAAATAAAATTCTTGAGAAATGCCCTCTGGGAAGTACCAGAATGGGATTTCTTTTTCATCTTAATTACTTGGACTGGTGAAAATCCAAGTAATTGAGAAATTTCAATTTTAATCTCATCCAGTGATTTGTCATCACTGGGGAGACCTTTCAAGACGACTTTGAACAATCGCTCAGTTTTGTCGTCGTATGTGAAGAATTTATGGCGCTTCTCAGTTAAGTAGTGAAGAAGACGTTTGCGATCGTCAAAGGATCCCGGCAAAACGCGGCAGTCACCCTTCCTAGCAATCTGAAATGAAACCTTGATCCCCTGAAGGTTACTCAAAATCTCATTCCGGAAGCCAGAAAATTCGGCAACAGATACCACAATTGGCGGAATTCTTTGCTTTTTCGCATGAATCGAATTACCTGGGCTAGAGGTAGATTCGATTTGCTCAATTTCATCATTAATCAAATCGAACTGATTGCTCAGTTCGATTGGAGAAGAATTATTTCCGATATTAGAGTTAGAAGGAATATCTGAATTCTCCAGCTTCCTTCTATTTTTTCCGCGCTTGGGCAGGACGGTCTTGAAACCTTGTTTCTTTGAAGGAAGTGGAGAATTCAGAGACTCCCCCTTCCTCTTGTTTTTGTTAATACTCATTGCTGAGCGTGGAGACGTGACCTTCTAAGAGGTTTTTTCCCAGAACGGTGTCCCTGCAGGATTACCACCGCTTGTCGGAATTTTACTTCCGCAAACGGGTCCAACGTAAAACGAAGGCACGGGTCCTTGCAAAGATCGTAACGGGATCAGTGGGTACAAATAGCGCTAAGAAGCACCGTTGAAATTAAAATAGCTTCGGGTAGAATTAAAAACTTCCTTCCGCAAAGAGAGAAAGAACCGCACAGCACGAAAGCACGATGCGGTCTGATTGAAGAATTATTAAAAACCCAGTTAAGTCCACCTAACGGTGATGAGCTTCTCTCTTACATTGTAAAAGCGTCTCCAATCGTTCATGCAACCACGATTGCTTTGCTTTGCGATATAAGCGACTGCGTTAACATTCTGTCGCCGAATTTAAAAGACAGGATTTGCGTTTTCGACCAGAGGTCACACAGACCAAATACTTAACACCTAGCATAAGATAACGGACAGGGCATTTATGCACAACACCAGTTGAGAATTTCCCACTTTACGTTAAGTTTTCTTCCTCATATGGCGGGAATCGAACCCACACTTTATAACACAACCGCAAAGCCACGAAGCCCACGAATCCAAAGAATTCACGAAAAACAGACACCCTGACAAATATGGGAAGATACTGTATTTCTTGCATGACTAACACCGTTGCACTCATCCCGTTCCCAATGTGAACAGCATGTCTGTATGAAATTTTGCCATCAGGAAAGCGTATATGCCTGAAACGATGATGCTTTCTAGTCGTAAATTTCTAGGAGATATAGTTTTGCAATCTGGGAACAATCCGTACATTAAATGTTTTGCTCGATGCCAAAGAGCAACCTTTTCACTCTGTGTGGTGTTCAGTTGTAAAAGTTATGTTCATTTCGCTGACGGCGAATCTCAAGCTGACAGTTGAATGCACCGGTTCTACTGTCGGCATAAGCATTGCAAATTACAAACGGATGCAAACACATTTGAAACAGGTCTCAATAATGTCGCTACACCGTCACCTGTTGAGCCGCTTCGACATATTTCGGCCTTGTGAACAATGTTCTTTTTTTATACAAATGTGGTACGAAAATTGTCTGAGGCCACCAGCATCGTTTGGAAAATATCTTTGGACCAACAAGCGGAAAGTTAAAAATCAACTGGAGTCAGAATACCAGAAAAATATTTTGGTTATTCATGTTTTGTGAACTTCATTTCATGATGGGGGAGCATACAGTGCAAGTGTTTGAAAGGTCATGTACCAAATCTCAGCACCTTGCATCAACTATTAAAAGGCCGGATTTATCATCCAGAGTGCAGAGTTCAGTTCATTCAATTTGAAAAAAAACATCTGAAAGTATTATAGAATTCGTAGGAAATTAGATATTAACAAAAGAATTTTGACGCGGCGTCGTCGCAGGTAAATCATTTTTCTTCAAAACGTCTCCCAGCACTGTTTTGATACTTATGTGTTCAACTCTTTCATCTAGCCTATCGTTAAAGATTAAATTTCCCATCCCATTGCGGCAAGTATACTAGTCTAAAAAATACTACATCTCGACATATTGTCTACCACGAGACACCCATCAATCACAAACCGACCCATAATCCTACCATGCGTTCAGGGCAATTGAAAGTGTGCGCCGCCTAGCGTGACTGACGGCGATCATGCTTACGCGCAGGCAGGCAGCGGGAGCAACGGCATTGTACTCGGAAGAATTCTGTTGTTCATAGATCACATCGACTTTTTCTTTCGCTGTTCCTGCCAATTGTCTTGACAGAGCAAAAAAAGCCTGCGAAACATATCTTCATCATACAGATATTTAGGAACCCACAGCCGTAGGACGAAGCGGTCCCCTGTGTGGTGGCGGGGACTAGTCAGCGGGTACTGCGGAACAAATTAAAACTGACAGCGACTAATTTAAATCACGACGCGCGCGGCTCCTAGACGACTTTTCAGCTGTTGTGGCCGCTGTCTCGCGTGGACTTTGTGTGACGGCTCTCGGTGGAGGTTGACTTTCGGTGGGAATGTGGTGAATCAATGTTTTTGCTATTTATTGGCAGGGCTAAATAAACCGTATGGGGTTTAATAAGATTTGTCTAAATTAGAAATGCTTTTTGTTACTTTTTTCAGGATAATGGCTTGGGACGATGTTAACAGCTTGACAAAATATAACCCAGATTTATAATTGACAAAAAGTTAGTAAGTTTTCCCCGATGTGATGTATTCTAGCAGGAGTGTTAGAACTATAGAGTGGTATTTGTAAGTGGAAAGATATATTTTGAGGATGTTCTAGACCTTCCAAAGCCTTCTCCAATTTTTATCTCAATCTTCTACAAAACCAACAAAGCGTTTCGTGGGATCTCGATGGTAATTTAAAGTAATGGAAGAGCTCCTTGCGACAGAATACCATGAGTATATACAAAATTCGGGATGCAAAAGGGTGGGTTGACATCAAGTAAGGAGCGTCCAACATAGGTCCCCACAAGATCCTATCTCATGTTTCCACGGGTCGACCGATGACAAGACCGACAGCTAAGGGTTGCGTTATTAGCAGGTAGTGCAGCCTGGGCACCGTTGTCTTTCTGACTTCAGCTAGAGTGAGAAGGTACGTACCGAGCGTCTCCACCACGAGGCGCGGCTCATTCAGCGTCTGCCTGGTATCCAGCGGCTGATAAACGGAACGCTGTATCGCGTCAGCTATACCTTAGGTGGGGCCCCACCAGCGCGATGTAGGTAACGCGAGCGCGGTAAGGTAGCGTACTGAAGCCTTTCAAATGGCACGAAAGATGGAGAGTACGTTATTTTGGGCAACCGACCCGGTAATGAAATAGAGACTATGATTAGAAACTCAGTTTCTGGTATGTCATGGCCCAGAATGAACCTGGACGAGTGAGCCTTCTGACTCATGAACTGCAAAAAGTTGGAGTTAACGTGGCCGCTATACAAAAAGTCCGGTGACATAGACTCGGAGATATGCAGAATTCAGTATTCTCAGAACATAAACATTTTATCAACACTCCAAACTATCCTCTGATCTTTGTCGGCTGTATGACCAACCAAGCATTGTATGCAGTCTTTGTCATATTTTCAAGGACATCTATGGTACTTCAAAACGGTCTTGAGCTCAGATCTTAAAGGTATGTATGGTCAACAAAGCGATCTACGGGGAGTCAGCTATTGTTGAGCGCTAAACGAATCAGTAGATTTCGTTAACTATATTCCAATGAAAGGGAGTTACAACTGCGAACTATTCTTGAGTACATATATTGAAGGTTTGCATGTTCAACTAGACGTTCTCAGGGGTCTTAGCCATACTTTTCAATTGGATTTGCTCAAAAGAACATCACTTCACTATTATAAACATGTCGTAGTATTCTCAGAACTTTAACGATAATTCACGGGGTCTTAGCCTCTATCTTTGACTTGGCATAGCTCTGTGAAACTCTATTTCTTTTTTGTAAATATATAATAATATTTTCAAAACACCAGCGGCACTCCAAACTATTCCTGAGTGCAGATTCTAAAGGTCAGTAAGGTCAACAATGTGATCTATGAGGTATCAGCGTTGCTTTTGAGATGCAATAGCTCCACAGAACATCACTTCCCTTTTTGAGGTTTGAGTTGAAATAGCTCCGAGCTTGAGCTGAAATAGCTATAGACCATTTCGCTATTCTGAACATGTAAAAGATTTCCTCAAACACCAATAGTACCTTAAATCATATTCGAGGTTCTAATCTTGAACCGATTTATGGCCAACAAAGCGATCTACGGGATATCGGCCTTACTTTTGAGTTGGAATAGCTCCATAACAACTCTCCGATAAACATTCCAAATTATTCATGCAAACTATTCTTGAGTACAGATATTAAAGATCTTTATGCTCAACGAAGCGTTTTTCGTAGTCTTGGCCACACTTTTGAATTGAAATAGCTTCACAGATCAGCACTTGTCTATTAATAACATGTCGCAGCACTTGTCTATTAATAACATGTTAATAACAAAGCGTTCTACAGGGCCTTGACCATGCTTTTGAATTGGAATAGCTATTGTCAACATATCACATTCTTCTCAGAACACCAGCGCTACTCTAAAATATTTTTGAGTACAGATCTCGAAGAGCTGTATTGTTCATAAACCGTTCCACCTGGGCTAGGCCATACTATTGAGTTGGAAAATTCCACTGGACATCATTTATCCATCATAAACAGATCACAATTCTCCCAGATTCATACTTAAATTTATTTTGAATTCATAGACGTCTTGAGAATAGAATAATGCTTTTATAATGATGATGAAGCAAATCCAACTCATAATAAAGGAGGGGACATCGCATATCTTCATGTTGATTATTTAAAATATTCAAAACTGCGCTTGCGCGAAAATCCTCCAGAAGCTCCTCTGGAAGTTATTCAAGAACTTCCTCCGGGAGTTCGTTCAGAAGTTCCTCCGGTAATCCCTTCGGAAGTTCATCAAGTAATACCTCGGAAAGTTCCTAAAGACATTCCTCTAGAAGTTCTTCTGAGAATTCTGAGAGTTCTTCCGCAAATCTCTCCACAAGTTCATCAAGTAATTCCTCGAAGAGCTGCTTCGGGAGCTCCACCGAACTTCTTCCGGAAGTTCCTCTAGAAATTTTCAACGAAGTATGAATCCGGAAGTTCCTCCGTGAATTCTTTTTCGAATAGACCACATTCACGGATGCTCCGGATCTTCCGGAGTACCATTACCGTACAGTACCGAAAACTTTTATTATTGATTGCAAACACAATTCGCCAGGACAGGTGGTTTCGGAAAAATTGCGATGCTCTGAGATATTCTTTTGGATTTGAGCACTTTTACGAATGAACTGGATCTTCCGGAGGACCGTTTCTTAAGCACTTGGAGGTCACAGAAGACTTTCCATATTAATTTGCCAGAATGAATTGCGTAACCAAAAAATCACAAGTTTTGGAATTGTTCACTTTTACGGATGTTTCAGATCTTCCGAAGGATTGTTTCTGCGACATTTGTAGACCACAGAAGACTTTCACTATTGATTGCACAATTCACCAGAATGGATGGTTACGAAACAATTGCTATGTTCTGGGGTGAACTTTTGGAATGGCCACTTTCACGGATGATACGTATTTTCTGGAGGACCGTTTTTATGGCATTTTGGAGGTCACAGAAGATTTTTATTATTGATTGCATCCATGATCCGCTAGAATATATTATTATGAAAAAAATACAAAGCTCTGGGACGAACCTTTGGAATTGACCATTTTACGGATGTTCCAGATCTACCGAAGGACTGTTTCTGGGGCAATTCACTTTTTATACAATTTGTCAGAATGAATGGTTTTAAAAACATCGTGAAGCTCTGGGATGAACTTTTGGAATTGGCCATTTTACGGGTATTCCGGATCTTCCGTAGAACCATTTCTGGGGCATTTGTAGGTCACAGAAGGCTTTAATTGCACCCACAATTTGAAGAATAAATGGTTACGAAAAAATCGCGGAGCAATGGGATTAATTTTTAAAATTGGCCATTTTTACGGATGTTCCGAATCTTCCGAAGGACCGTTTCTGGGATATTTGGGGGTCACAGAAGGCTGTACCTATTGATTGCACCCACAATTTGCCAGAATGAATGGTTACGAAAAAATCGCAGAGCTCTGGGATTAACTTTTAGAATTGGCCACTTTTACGGATGTTCCGGATCTTCCGGAGGACCGTTTCTGGGACATTTGGGGGTCACAGAAGACTTTAACTGTTTGTTGCACCCTCAATTTGCCAGAATGAATGGTTATCCAAAAATCGCGAAGCTCTGGAATGAACTTTTGGAATTGGCCAATTTTACGGATGTTCCGGATCTTCCAGAGGACTGTTTCTTGGACATTTGTAGGCCACAGAAGGCTTTAACTATTGATTGCCCCCACAATTTGCCAGAAAGAATTGTTATCAAAAAATCGCGAAGTTCTGGGATGAACTTTTGGAATTGGCCATTTTACGGATGTTCCGGATCTTCCAGAGGACCGTTTCTGGGATATTTGGGGGTCACAGAAGACATTTACTATTGATTGCACCCACAATTTGCCAGGATGAATGGTTGCGAAAAAATCGCGGAGCTCTGGGATTAACTTTTAGAATTGGCCACTCCAGAGGGCTCTCCGATGACCGCTCGAGGGATAAATTTGCCCAGAAATGGCATATACAATATAGCAAATACAGTAATAACTCGAAACTCGAAAATTTGGTGCCAAATTGAGAAGCTCAATTAGTACCTCTTTAGCACAGGTTCCCCGAGGACTAGAGTGGTCAATTTGGCTTGGGCCCCGTGGGTTTGTTATTGGAACCTACAGCTTTCGTTTGGTGCCCAAAGATCGAAAATCGGTTGAAATTTGAGTTTTTGTGATCGTGATGAAATCTTGGGTCCAAATGGACCCCAATGCACAATGTGACACTTTTTTTGTGGCGCCTCTCCTAGATGTCGCTGGAAGCTGATTTTTTCAGGGAATCTTAGTTTCCGAAAGTTAGGAAAAGTCAGAATTTTTCAGATTTTTATCTCGTTGCGTTACAAAGTTACAGCGGTGTTTTGGGTGTGCTTGGGTCGAAATGGACCCCAATGCACTAGGAAGGTTAACATAGACGTTCCCTTGATGTACTCCTTACTTGCCAGGAGCTTCAACCAGTCAATATTGACGATCAATATATATATTTCCTATGTCTTTTTACTAACCCTTGCCTCCCACTGGCATGTTCACGTGGTTTATGGACAGTCCCTTAGCATCTAAAAATCTTAGAACCTGAAAATCTTACATTCTCCCAGCAATATGGAACGAATCATAAAGTACGTCACGCAACAATTTGCAATGATTTTAGACCAGAATGAATTTACTGGTTTATACAGGTCCTCGGAAGTCATATGGACAGATAGTGGGGTTGTGAATGGATATTCAAGGTCATCTAATACATCCTGAAATTGACGTCCGCGATAACTATGGGAACTTTAGCAGCATATATATTGTGCACTTGATTCCTAAACAAACCTGCAGGAATCCAGCATGTCCATGTAAGTCTTTAGCCCATTTTCAATGCATCAGTTTTCAAATAAGTCCATAGCAGATGTTTCAGGTTCTCGAAATTATTTGGATTTCAGATCAATTGGAAGATTAACATCGAGGATGCAAATGCGTAGATCGAAAGAGAAAGTTTCTTTTGCCCTGTCATTGGTACGAAAAGCCTTCATTCCTACCAACGATAAGGCAACATCCGAGTGGAGACACTTGCTCACAGATAGACCACGTGCTGATCGACGGACGACATTTTTCGGATGTGTCAGATGTAAGGTCCTTCAGAGGTCCGAACATTGACTCGGATCACTACCTTGTAGTTGCAAAAATTCGGGCGTGACTTTCCAGCGTCACGAATTCACGAAATAAAAGAACGATGCGTTTCAATATCCAATATAGGAGATGCCACTGGATCTGGCAACGTCAACAGATTGTGGGAAAATATCCACGAAGCTGTGACTACAACAGTGCAGGAAGTATTAGGCACTGCACAGCGACGCCACCTAATTGTTTGTTTTATTGAGGAGTGTCAGCGAGTGACGGACGAGAAAAATGTTGCTAGGAGTCGAATGCTAGTGGCTCGTACCCGTTCCAACAGAGAGCGGTACAGTGTAGCAAGGGCAGAAAAGAAACGAATCCACACGAAGAGAGTGTGGTAGCTGAAGCGCAGGATAACATGGATAGAAACGATATGCGGAGGTTTTACTTAACTGTCAATGGCGCGTGGAATAAGACTGCGCCAGTGCCCGCCATGTGCAATGACCGAGAGGGGAATTTGCTGACAGACAAGACTATGGTGGCAGCCAGGTGGAAGGAGCACTTCGAAGAATTGTTTAACGGTGGAAATGAAGGTGTATTAAGAAGCATGATGGACAAGGTCGGCGACGGTCAAGATGCGGAACCACCAATGCTGGACGAGGTAAAGAAGGCTTTAAACGAACTGAAAACAGTAAAGCTGTTGGGAAGGACGAGATCCCGGTCGAACTTCTCAAACACAGAAGTGAGAAGCTGCAGCAATCAATCCACCATATTATACAGAAAATATAAGAGGATGAAGAACTGCCTTTCGGCTGGTTGGATGGCCTCATATGCCCAATCTATAAGAAATGGCACATGCTAGAGTGTGTCAAATAAAGAGGGATCACCTTTCTGAACTCGGCGTACAAAAACCTGTCATGTATCCTGTTTAACAGACCACTTGTGGAGTCCTTTGTCAGCGAACACCAGGCATGTTTTCGTGAGGGCCGATTAACGACGGATCAGATGTTTAGCCTGCGGATGATCTTTGATTAATCCATCTGTTCATTGTTTTCAAAGCAGCGTACGAATCAGTGAAAAGAAATGAGCTGTGGCAGATGTCCGAACATGGTTTTCCGGCGAAACTGATTAGACTGATACGTGCAACGCTGGATGGCTCGAAATCAAGTATCCGGATTGCAGATGAATCTGGAGGAGATCTGATGTGCAGAGGAACGGCACTATCATCACACGGTCGCATATGCTCCTGGGATTTGCGGACGACATCGACCTCATTGGAATCGATCGCAGAGCAGTAGTGGAGGCTTTTTTCCCACTGAATACAGCGAGGATAGGCTTAACCATTAGCACAACCAAGACAAATTACATGGTTACAGGTAGATATAGAGGAAGACTTAGTGGTGTTGGTGCTGAGGTAGTGCTTGATAGGGGTGTGTTTGAAGTTGTTGAAGAATTTGTTTACCTTGGAACGCTTGTGACATGTGACAATGACGTTTCCCGTGAAGTGAAAAGACGTATTGCTGCTGCGAATAGGGCCTTTTACGGATTACGTAGCCAGCTTGGGTCCCGCAACATGCAGACGGAAACGAAATTTGCCCTATATAAAACTCTGATTCTACCAGAAGCGAACCGGAGAGCTTTAGGGGTTTCCGAGCGAAAAGTACAATACTCGGAGGGAAACTAAAAAATGGTTTTTGGCGCAGACACATAAATCATGAGCTGTATTAAGTTTACTAAGAAGAAAATATTGTGAATCGTATAAAATACGACAGACTTCAGTGTGCTGGTCAGTTAGTGCGAATGTTGGAAGAAAGAACAGCGAAAACGATATTCAACAGAGAACCAGATAGGGGCTGGCGACTTCGTGGAAGGCCACGAACACTCTGGCTGCACGTGGTGGAATCGGACCTGGGGACCCTGAACCATCGGGAAAACTGGAGGAACATCGCCCAAGACCGACGATTATGGAGCGCTACAATACGCCCGGCATAGGTGTATCGACGCTGTAGCCAAGCAGGTATCCAGGTAGGTTCAAATCAATTGGTTTATCAGGTCAACTTCGCCTGATACTATAGTGGTCCTTCATGTCCATGTAATTCCATAGTGCACTTGCGAATGCTAAATTACTTAAAATAGTTCAAAACGGATGTTCTAGCTTCTCAAAATTGTTATGCAGTACACCCAAAAAACAAATCTGACAATCTATCTATCTATCTATCTATCTATCTATCTATCTATCTATCTATCTATCTATCTATCTATCTATCTATCTATCTATCTATCTATATATATAAAACTCAATGTTTGTATGTTTGTAGGTATGTTTGTATGTATGTTCCAGCATAACTTCTGAACCCATTTACCGATTTTAACCAAATTTGGAACACACATTCTTTATCTTGAGGAGACGACGATAGGGGGGTTAGGCATGCTCTTTGGAAAAGGGGGAGGGTGTGGGGGGAGGGGTATTGCTTAGTTATCGGTCAACTGAGTGTAAGTTCTGAACCCCTTGGCCGATTTCAACCAAATTTAGAACACAAATTCTTTATCTTAAGGAGGGGACGGGTCGAGCATGCATTTTGGAAAAGGGGGAGGGTATGGGGGGAGGGGTATTGCTTAATTATCGATCTACGCAGTTTAAATTCTGAATCCCTTGGCCGAATTCGACCAAATTTGGAACACAATTTCCTTCTCTTAAGAAGGGGACGATCGGGGGTTAAGCATGCTCTTTGGAAAAGGGAAGGGGTGTGGGGGAGGGGTATATCTTAGTTATCGGTCAGCTCAGTTTAAATTCTGAACCCCTTGGCCGATTTCAACCGAATTTGAAACACAAATCCTTTATCTTACAGAGGGAACGATAGGGAGGTTAAGTATGCTCTTTGAAAAAGGGGAGGGTATGGGGGGAGGGGTATTGCTTAATTATCGATCAACGCAGTGTAAACTCTGAACCCCTTGGCCGATTTCGACCAAATTTGGAACACAAATTCTTTATCTTAAGAAGGGGACGATAGGGGGTTAGGCATGCTCTTTGGAAAAGAGGGAGGGTGTGGGATGATGGATGTTCTTTACAAAAGAGGGAGGGTATGGGGGGAGGGGTATAATTTAGAAATCGATAAACTCAATGTAAATCCTGAGCCTCATGACCGATTTGAACCAAATTTGTATCAAATATTGTCTGTCCTAAGGAAGCGATTTTAGTGGATGTGGTTAAGTAATTTTAAAAAAAGGGGAGGGTGTGGGACGGGGGTATTGTTTAGTTATCGATCAATTCAGCATGACTTCTGAACCCATTTATCGATGTCCACCAAATTTGGAACCCATATTATCTGTCTAAGGAAGACTATATCAGACTGGGTATGAGTGCCATAGCTAAATGAGAGAGAGGGTATATTCATTAAACGAACAGTTTAGTATACCTTTTTATCGCATAGGTCAATTCAAACCAAACACGTAAGCACGTAGGCACGGCAAATGCTGGGTAAAGCGTACCATTGGTACTTCGCGTACCTGAAGGAATAAAATAGACCCCATCTCGCGGTCCTTAGCCTCTTACCCAGCAACTCCTATCCGTACCTCCTCGTGGCGCTGGCCGAGATACGAGCAACCTTAGGGGAGATCGGGTAACCAACCCCGATGGGAACTATGGTCGTTTGCTGACAGGGAAGGTTGGATTTGGTCATCTTCGGAGGTGCAAATCTGATCGTCTGTTCTCCATTTAAGAAGCAGCTCACAACAGCGTCTGTACCCCATGTTAGGGGCGGCTGATCATCGTCCGAGTGTCAGCGAGGGACTCTAAACTAAACTGTGCACCATAGTCCACCGGAAATTAAGGCTGAATGGTCCTCGGGAAATTTAGGGGTTTGGTGTCAGGCCCTGCAAGCCAGCCTTTAAAAATCATAAGCAACGAGCAATCAACAAGCGAGTACGGACCGGAACCAACGGCGAAAACCACTGCGACGAAAAGGGACTAGCGATTGGGAACTCGGTTCGTGGAACTGCAAATCTCTCAACTTCATCAGGAGCACACGCATACTCGCCGATGTGCTCAAGGACCGTGGATTGGGCATCGTAGCGCTGCAGGAGGTTTGTTGGAAGGGATCAATGGTGCGAACGTTTAGAGGTAATCATACCATCTACCAGAGCTGCGGCAACACACACGAGCTGGGAACAGCTTTCATAGTGATGGGCGATATGCAAAGGCGCGTGATCGGGTGGTGGCCGATCAATGAAAGAATGTGCAGGTTGAGGATCAAAGGCCGGTTCTTCAACTTCAGCATAATCAACGTCCATAGCCCACACTCCGGAAGCACTGATGATGATAAGGACGCATTCTACGCGCAGCTGGAACGTGAGTACGACAGCTGCCCAAGCCACGTCGTCAAAATCATCATAGGAGATTTGAACGCTCAGGTTGGCCAAGAGGAGGAGTTTAGACCGACTATTGGAAAGTTCAGCGCTCACCGGCTGACGAACGAAAACGGCCTACGACTAATTGATTTCGCCGCCTCCAAGAATATGGCCATTCGCAGCACCTACTTCCAACACAGCCTCCCGTATCGGTACACCTGGAGATCACCACTGCAGACAGAATCACAAATCGACCACGTTCTGATTGATGGACGGCACTTCTCCGACATTATCGACGTCAGGACATATCGTGGCGCTAACATCGACTCGGACCACTATCTGGTGATGGTTAAACTGCGCCCAAAACTATCCGTCATCATCAATGTTCGGTACCGACGACCGCCGCGGTACGACCTAGAGCGACTGAAGCAACCTGATGTCGCCACTGCATACGCGCAGCATCTCGAGGAAGCGTTGCCGGAAGAGGATGAGCTCGATGGGGCGCCTCTTGAGGACTGCTGGAGTACAGTTAAAGCAGCCATTAACGACGCAGCGGAGAACAACGTCGGGTATATGGGTCGAAGTCGACGGAACGATTGGTTCGACGAAGAGTGCAGACAGATTCTGGAAGAGAAGGACGCAGCGCGGGCGGTCGCGCTGCAGCAAGGTACCCGGCAGAACGTGGAACGTTATAGACGGAAGCGGAGACAGCAGACCCGCCTTTTTCAGGAGAAGAAACGCCGCCTGGAAGAAGCGGAGTGCGAGGAGATGGAACAGCTGTGCCGTTCTCAAGATACACGCAAGTTCTATCAGAAGCTCAACGCATCCCGCAAAGGCTTCGTGCCGCGAGCCGAAATGTGCCGGGATAAGGATGGGAGCATCTTGACGGACAAACGTGTGGTGATCGAAAGGTGGAAGCAGCACTACGAGGAACATCTGAATGGCGCTGAGAGTACAGGTAGTGAAAGTCAAGGCAGCGGAGGAGATGACTACGTCAGTTCAGCGGACGATGGAAGCCAACCAGTCCCCACCTTGAGGGAAGTTAAGGATGCCATTCAACAGCTAAAGACCAATAAAGCAGCTGGTAAGGATGGTATCGGAGCTGAGCTCATCAAGATGGGCCCGGAAAAGATGGCCACTTGCCTGCACATACTGATAGTCAGAATCTGGGAAACCGAACAGCTACCGGAGGAGTGGAAGGAAGGGGTTATATGCCCCATCTACAAGAAAGGCGACAAACTGGAGTGTGAGAACTTTCGAGCGATCACCATCCTTAATGCCGTCTACAAAGTGATATCCCAGATCATCTTCCGTCGTCTGTCACCATTAGTGAACGAGTTCGTGGGAAGTTATCATGCCGGCTTCGTTGACGGCCGCTCGACAACGGACCAGATCTTTACTGTACCGGAAATCCTTCAAAAATGCCGTGAATACCAGGTCCCAACGCACCATCTGTTCGTTGATTTCAAGGCGGCATACGACAGTATAGACCGCGTAGAGCTATGGAAAATTATGGACGAGAACAGCTTCCCTGGGAAGCTTACCAGACTGATCAAAGCAACGGTGGATGGTGTGCAAAACTGTGTGAAGATTTCGGGCGAACACTCCAGTTCGTTTGAATCGCGCCGGGGACTAAGACAAGGTGATGGACTTTCGTGCCTGTTGTTCAACATTGCGCTAGAAGGTGTCATGCGGAGAGCCGGGTGTAACAGCCGGGGTACGATTTTCAACAGATCCAGTCAATTTATTTGCTTCGCGGATGACATGGACATTGTCGGCCGAACATTTGCAAAGGTGGCAGAACTGTACACCCGCCTGAAACGTGAAGCAACAAAAGTTGGACTGGTGGTGAATGCGTCAAAAACAAAGTACATGCTTGTGGGCGGAACCGAGCGCGACAGGGCCCGCCTGGGAAGCAGTGTTACGATAGACGGGGATACCTTCGAGGTGGTCGAAGAATTCGTCTACCTCGGATCCTTGCTAACGGCTGACAACAACGTTAGTCGTGAAATACGAAGGCGCATCATCTGTGGAAGTCGGGCCTACTACGGGCTCCAGAAGAAACTGCGGTCGAAAAAGATTCGCCACCGCACCAAATGTGTCATGTACAAGACGTTAATAAGACCGGTAGTCCTCTACGGACATGAAACATGGACAATGCTCGAGGAGGACTTGCAAGCACTCGGAGTATTCGAGAGACGGGTGCTTAGGACCATCTTTGGCGGTGTGCAAGAGACGGTGTGTGGCGGCGAAGAATGAACCATGAGCTCGCCCAACTCTACGGCGAACCCAGTATCCAGAAGGTAGCTAAAGCCGGAAGGGTACGATGGGCAGGACATTTAGAAATAGACGTTTTCCCGGAATAAGACCTTTCAAACCCAAGATCCCTTCTTCAAAATCAGTCAATGTTTCCAAAAGCCTTCTTTAAATCAAATGATAAAATATGAATAAGTAAACACAATTACCCTGTTGATCAATTGGTTTTATCATTTTCCGATTGTAAAAGAAAACTGCAAACCAAACTGGCAATTCCGAGCAAGGCCGGGTACATAAAGCTAGTTATTGTATAAAATCTGGGCATATACAATTCTGTGAGCCAGTGGCGTAGCCAGAAAATTGGTCTGGGGGGGGTTTTCTGAACATTTTTTTTTGCTAAAAAAAAATTCTTCTAAAAATTTCGTCTCTTGGGGGGGGGAGATTATGTCCCCCCCCGTGGCTACGCCAGTGCTGTGAGCTTTTTATACAGATATTGTATTAAAGTAATACAAATCTGTAAGGTTTTATCACAACAATTGTATTAAAATCTTCCGAAATTGTATATGCCCAAATATTATACAGTTTCTGTAAGGTTCTTATGCAGAACTGTATTAAAATCTGCCATCCGCTGGTTGGGTGTAGCGATCAACGAAGGAAAGAAAGTCGCAACACTCCTGTTGTTATTTCCCTCTTCTATGATATCTCACTACGCATGACTGAAGCAAGGATGAATCCGTGGAAGCGAAGAAGACGCGACAAGTCATTTACTCACCGACCAGATCCGCTCAAACGTTGGTTCGAGCCCTTCGAAAAACTTCTTTAAGTTTCGACAAAAGATATTTTAGTTACCAGATAAAGATTGTCGCTGTCGTCGCTGTCCGGAACATCTTTTGCTGGCGAGGATAGGGGAGCTAAATATCAAAGAAGGAAAATCCATACGATTTGACAGCTTGACAGCTCTTTATCTAGTAACTAAAATATCTTTTGTTTCGACGCACGACCAACCATCAAAATCTTGGCATGAGTTGACAAGTGTGCGACGCATTACCCACGTCTACGCCGAAGCTTTAGTGAATTCAAGCAGCCATCCGAAGCTTACAATACAATCAGCATATTAGCAGAGATGCACAAAGCTGACCCTATGTTATCTGCGCAAATGCTGCATCAACTATTCGGCAATATCTGGAACAGCACGAGTTTTTAGGCCGACTGAATGCGTATTGTCCTGGAGCTGGTCAATAAATTTCAAGAGTCTTTCTATTTGGTATTCATTGATTATGGAAAAACTTTCGATCTGCTCAGCCAAGAAAATCTGTGGGCGCCCATAAAGCTTTTAGGTGCAGGTTCCTACATAACGTAGCTTTGTCGGACCTTATCCGGGCAGTCACTGAAGTGAGACAGGGATGTTTTTTTACACGGTTGGTATTCTTTAATTTTCCGGTTCACCTGATTTTTCACAGCATTTTAAATACCACCAAAATTGTCTTTGATTATTTGTGAATTTATTCATGGGGCTAGCTCAAAGTATCATTAACGCTAAAGGTCATAATCGACTTAAACCCACCCATGTATTCTAGAACTGGGTGTATTCTAAATATGTGAAATGTGTCCTCAGCGATGGCTGTGACGCCAGCTAAGAAATTGTGAGAAAAACATACACACAGACCTTCAGTTCGTCGAGCTGAGTCGATAATGTCGTTATGGGTCTCCGAGCGTCGTATAAAAAAATCATTTTCGGAGTGATTCTATAGCCTTTTCGTACAAACTTAGTGTACGATAAAGGCATAAAATGAATGCTGTGTTACGATATACCTACTAATCCTTTTTTATGTACACGGTGTCTGACACATCACAGTTTCTACTTATGTTATTCCTATATAGTTTTAAAGACGTCAAAGATCACGACAATGAACAGTGTTTTACAAGCAATCGGAATGCGGTCTGCGAGATTCCTAACCTCTGGGCTCTATATTCCCTATAGAGTGGAAACAGATCTATATTAGCAATCAACAAAGCAGCGGTGTTTTACCGCAGTCTGCACTCGTCTCGAAGCTGTCGAATCCGATCATCAATAGCGACGATCTGCCCCATCTGCATTCGATGGTGCGACGCATAATACGTACATATAATTATAAATATGCATTCGCAAGGTATGCACCATTGCACCATTGTGTCAGGTACCCGAGCAGCGTCGTGTTGCCATCGAGGTAGAGATGGATAGTGTCGCCAAATAATAAATGATGCAGCGCAGCTGCTGCGGCAGGTATTTCCGTCTGGGGTCGAATGGAGCTGAAAACTTTAATCAAAGCAATTCAACAAATTAAAACATGCCGACACCTATGGCAGGAATTAGATTTCGGACGGAAATATCTGCCATAACCCTACACAATGAAAAGAGCAACAAAATAACACCAACGACTGCTTCCAAACATCTAAGTTTGAATGCCAACAGCCAACGTACCGAACTGCATTCAAACGTGAATTCGCCAAAGAGAAGGTGCAGAAGCGGAAACCCAAATTCAACGGAATCGGTGAACCGTAAAAATGCTCTTTCGCACAGCAAGGTGTAAAAATAAAAAATGAAAAAACGTTCGAATGAATAGAGCCGGCTACAGCAGAGACTGCTAAACCTGATACGATTCGGGGGACGCAAGAATGCATCAACATCAACTATCTGCCAACCATCCTACCTTGCTGGCAGCGCTTACCACACTACAGTCAGTGGGAGAAAAACTTCAGACAGATTTTGTCTGAGGATCTCTTTTTCGGCACTTTTTTTGCTCGGAATCGCGTGACTTGCATTCATCCTTTAGAGTTAGTTTTTTAGCGTACTTTTGGCGGTGTGGCGGTTCCATTTAATTTAAATCGGATAAACCGACGATTTGGGTTTCCTTGTTAGTGAAGCCACATTTCATCACATTTTTGAACGGCTTTATGCTCTTTAATGGGGATCATGTATGATGATTAGTTCCCAGACCTTTGGTCGGTCAGAACACAAATTCGTTTTAGATTCAATAGAATGTTGATTGGAGATAAATTAAATTCTCGAGAACTGCTTCTGAAAATTTTCTATGGAAATTTGCATTGAGACCAGTGCTGTCATGGTGGTTACTCCAAGTTACTCACTGAGTAACCAGCTCTCGGGACCAAAAAAAAAATTTTTTTTTGCCCTCTTTTCACCGAAACGAAAAATAATTTTCTTCTGAAAAATTGTCCGCTCTCTAAGATCGCTTTTACTGCTCCTACCATTCTGAAATCGTGCCCTCTTATATTCTCCATGTATCCTATTCGGGATTCCCGCTCCCCTAGAACGTATTATTCGAACATTTTGCACCCCCGTAGATTTTGAAATATGTCCTCTGCAGGATCTCCGCCCTCCTATACGAATCCCTCTAACTGATTTGCGAACTTTTTTGCGCCCCCGTAGAATTTATTTATTTAAATATCTCCGCCCTCCTATACGTATTCCTCTAACTTTTTTTGCGCCCCCGTAGATGTCAAAATATGTCCTCTACGGGATTTCCGCTCCCCAAAAACGTATTACTCGAACTGTTAGCGCCCCTGTAGATTTAAAAATATGTCCTCGGCAGGATCTCCGCCCTCCCATACGTGATCCTCTAACTTTTTTTGCGCCCCTGCAGATTTAAAAACATGTCCTCCACGAGATTTCCGCTCTCCTAGAACGTATTATTAGAACTTTTTTTCGCCCCCGTGGATTTAGAAATATGTCCTCTGTAGGATTTCCACCCCTATATGTATTACTCTAACTTTTTTGCGCCCCCTTAGATTTCAAAATATGTCCTCTATGGGATTTCTGCTCTCTTAAAACGTATTTTTCGAACTGTTTGCGCCCCCGTACATTTTGAAATATTTCCTCTGCAGGATCTCCGCCCTCCTATACTTATTTCTCTAACTTTTTTGCGGCCCTTAGAAATCAAAATATGTTCTCTACGGAATTTCCGCTCTCCTAGAACGTATCATTCAAACTTTTTTGCCCCGTGGATTTAGAAATATGTACTCTGAAGGACCTCCGCCCTCCTATACGAATTTTTCTATTTTGTGCCCTGTAGATTTTGAAATATGTCCTCTGTAGGATCTCCGCCCTCCTATATGTATTCCTCTAACTGATTTGCGCCTCCGTAGATTAAAAAGTCCTCTACGCGATACCCATCCCCTAGAACGTATTATTCTATTTTTTTGCTCCCAAGTTGAGTTTGGAATTTTATACTTTTTTCTCTAACTTTTTTTCTCCCCTGTTGATTGAAAACAGATCCTCTTCAGGGTTTCCGCCTTCATAATTGGTATCATTCAAACTTTTTGCGCCCCCGTGGATTTAGAAATATGTCCTCTGCAGGATCTCCGTCCTCCTATACGTATTCGTCTAATTTATTTGCACCCCCTAAGATTTCAAAATATGTCCTCTACTATGTCCCCCTCTTTCCGCTCCCCTAGAACGTAATTTTCGAACTTTTCAAGCCCCCATAGAATTAGAAATATGTCCTCCGTACTCCTATACGTATTCCTCTAACTTTTTTTTGCGCAGCTGTTGATTTAAACAAAAAAAAATCCGCTTCCGATTTCCGTATTGTTCGAACTTTTTTGCGCCCCCGAGGATTTAGAAATGTATCCTCTGCAGAATCTCCGCCCTCCTATACGTATTCCTCTAACTTTTTTGCGCCCCCTAAGATTTCAAAATATGTCCTCCACGGGATTTCCGCTCCCCTAAAACGTATTATTCGAACTGTTTGCGCCCCCGTAGATTTAGAAATATGTCCTCTGCAGGATCTCCATCCTCCTATAAGTGTTCCTCTAACTTTTTTTTGCGCCCTGGTAGAATTAAAAAAAATTGTCCGCTTCGGGATTTCCACCCCCTAGAACGTATCATTCAAAATTTATTGCGCCCCCGTGCATTTAGAAATATGTACTCTGAAGGATCTCCGTGCTCCTATATGTATTCCTCTTACTTTTTTGCGCCCTGTAGATTTTAAAAAAAATGTCAGCTTCGGGATATCCGCCCCCTAGAACGTATTTTTCGAACTTTTTTGCGCCCCCGTGGATATGAAAATATGTCCTCTGCAGGATCTCCGCCCTCCTATACCAATTTCTTCAACTTTTTTGCGCCCCATAGATTTCAAAATATGTCCTCTACGGGATTTCCGCTACCCTAGAACGTATTATTCAAACTTTTTTGCGCCCCGTTGATTTAGAAATATGTCCTCTGCATGATCTCCGCCCTCCTATACGAATTCCTCTAACTTTTTTGCGCCCTGGTAGAATTAAAAAATGTCCGCTTCAGGATTTCCACCCCTAGAACGTATCATTCAAACTTTTTTGCGCCCCCTTGCATTTAGAAATATGTACTCTGAAGGATCTCCGCCCTCCTATATGTATTCCTCTTACTTTTTTGCGCCCTGTAGATTTTAAAAAAATTGTCAGCTTCGGGATATCCGCCCCCTAGAACGTATTATTCGAACTTTTTTGCGCCCCCGTAGATTTCAAAATATGTCCTCTACGGGATTTCCGCTCCCCTTAAACGTATTATTCGAACTGTTTGCGCCCCCGTAGATTTAGAAATATGTCCTCTGAAGGATCTCCGCCCTCCTATACGTGTTCCTTTAACTTTTTTTGCGCCCCTGTAGATTAATAAAAAATTGTCCGCTTCGAGATTTCCGTCCCATAAAAGGTATTATTCGAACATTATTGCACCCTCATTAATTTAGAAATATGCCCTCTGCTGGGTCTCCGCCCTCCTATATGTATTCCTCTTTCTTTTTTTGCGCCCTGTAGATTTTAAGAAAATTTTCCGCTTCGGGATTTCCGCCCCCTAGAACGTATTATTCGAACTTTTTTGCGCCCCCGTGGATATGAAAATATGTCCTCTGCAGGATCTCCGCCCTCCTATACCAATTTCTTCAACTTTTTTGCGCCCCATAGATTTCAAAATATGTCCTCTACGGGATTTCCGCTACCCTAGAACGTATTATTCAAACTTTTTTGCGCCCCCGTGGATTTAGAAATATGTCCTCTGCAGGATCTCCACCCTCCTATAGGTGTTCCTCTAACTTTTTTTTGCGCCCTGGTAGAATTAAAAAAAATTGTCCGCTTCGGGATTTCCACCCCCTAGAACGTATCATTCAAACTTTTTTGCGCCCCCGTGCATTTAGAAATATGTACTCTGAAGGATCTCCGCCCTCCTATATGTATTCCTCTTACTTTTTTGCGCCCTGTAGATTTAAAAAAAAATGTCAGCTTCGGGATATCCGCCCCCTAGAACGTATTATTCGAACTTTTTTGCGCCCCCGTAGATTTCAAAATATGTCCTCTACGGGATTTCCACTCCCCTTAAACGTATTATTCGAACTGTTTGCGCCCCTGTAGATTTAGAAATATGTTCTCTGAAGGATTTCCGCCCTCCTATACGTGTTCCTTTAACTTTTTTTGCGCCCCTGTAGATTAATAAAAAATTGTCCGCTTCGGGATTTCCGCCCCATAAAATGTATTATTCGAACATTATTGCACCCTCATTAATTTAGAAATATGCCCTCTGCTGGATCTCCGCCCTCCTATATGTATTCCTCTTACTTTTTTTGCGCCCTGTAGATTTTAAGAAAATTTTCCGCTTCGGGATTTCCGCCCCCTAGAACGTATTATTCAAACTTTTTTGCGCCCCCGTGGATATGAAAATATGTCCTCTGCAGGATCTCCGCCCTCCTTTACGAATTTCTTCAACTTTTTGCGCTACCGTAGATTTCAAAATATGTCCTTTACGGGATTTCCGCTACCCTAGAACGTATTATTCAAACTTTTTTGCGCCCCGTAGGATTAGAAATATGACGTCTGCATGATCTCTGCCCTCCTATATATATTCCTCTTACTTTTTTGCGCCCTGTAGATTTTAAAAAAATCGTCAGCTTCGGGATATCCGCGTATTATTCGAACTTTTTTGCGCCCCCGTAGATTTCAAAATATGTCCTCTACGGGATTTCCGCTCCCCTAAAACGTATTATTCGAACTGTTTGCGACCCCGTAGATTTAGTAATATGTCCTCTGAAGGATCTCCGCCCTCCTATACGTGTTCCTTTAACTTTTTTTGCGCTCCTGTAGATTAATAAAAAATTGTCCGCTTCGGGATTTCCGCCCCATAAAAAGTATTATTCGAACATTATTGCGCCCTCATTAATTTAGAATTATGCCCTCTGCTGGATCTCCGCCCTCCTATATGTATTCCTCTTACTTTTTTGTGCCCTGTAGATTTTAAAAAAATTGTCAGCTTCGGGATATCCGCCCCCTAGAACGTATTATTCGAACTCTTTTGCCCCCCGTGGATATGAAAATATGTCCTCTGCAGGATCTCCGCCCTCCTATACGAATTTCTTCAACTTTTTTGCGCCCCCGTAGATTTCAAAATATGTCCTCTACGGGATTTCCGCTACCCTAGAACGTATTATTCAAACTTTCTTGCGCCCCCGTGGATTTAGAAATATGTCCTCTGCAGGATCTCCACCCTCCTATAGGTGTTCCTCTAACTTTTTTTTGCGCCCTGGTAGAATTAAAAAAAATTGTCCGCTTCGGGATTTCCACCCCCTAGAACGTATCATTCAAACTTTTTTGCGCCCCCGTGTATTTAGAAATATGTACTCTGAAGGATCTCCGCCCTCCTATATGTATTCCTCTTACTTTTTTGCGCCCTGTAGATTTTAAAAAAATTGTCAGCTTCGGGATATCCGCCCCCTAGAACGTATTATTCGAACTTTTTTGCGCCCCCGTAGATTTCAAAATATGTCCTCTACGGGATTTCCGCTCCCCTAAAACGTATTACTCGAACTGTTTGCGCCCCCGTAGATTTAGAAATATGTCCTCTGAAGGATCTCCGCCCTCCTATACGTGTTCCTTTAACTTTTTTTGCGCCCCTGTAGATTAATAAAAAATTGTCCGCTTCGGGATTTCCGCCCCATAAAATGTATTATTCGAACATTATTGCACCCTCATTAATTTAGAAATATGCCCTCTGCTGGATCTCCGCCCTCCTATATGTATTCCTCTTACTTTTTTTGCGCCCTGTAGATTTTAAGAAAATTTTCCGCTTCGGGATTTCCGCTACCCTAGAACGTATTATTCAAACTTTTTTGCGCCCCCGTGGATTTAGAAATATGTCCTCTGCAGGATCTCCACCCTCCTATACGCATTCCTCTAATTTATTTGCGCCCCCTAAGATTTCAAAATATGTCCTCTACGGGATTTCCGCTCCCCATAGAACGTAATTTTCGAACTTTTCAAGCCCCCATAGATTTAGAAATTTGTCCTCCGCCCTCCTATACGTATTCCTCTAACTTTTTTTTGCGCAACTGTAGATTAAAAAAAAAATCCGCTTCCGATTTCCGTATTGCTCAACCTTTTTTCTCCCCCGAGGATTTAGAAATGTATCCTCTGCAGAATGTCCACCATCCTATACGTATTCCGCTAACTTTTTTGCGCCCCCTAAGATTTCAAAATATGTCCTCCACGGGATTTCCGCTCCCCTAAAACGTATTATTCGAACTGTTTGCGCCCCCGTAGATTTAGAAATATGTCCTCTGCACCCTCCTATAGGTGTTCCTCTAACTTTTTTTGTGCCCTGGTAGAATTAAAAAAATTGTCCGCTTTGGGATTTCCGCCCCCGAGAACGTATTATTCAAACTTTTTTGCGCCCCCGTAGAATTAGAAATATGTCCTCTGCATGATCTCTGCCCTCCTGTATGTATTCCTCTTACTTTTTTGCGCCCTGTAGATTTTAAAAAAATTGTCAGCTTCGGGATATCCGCCCCCTAGAACGTATTATTCGAACTTTTTTGCGCCCCCGTAGATTTCAAAATATGTCCTCTACGGGATTTCCGCTCCCCTTAAACGTATTATTCGAATTGTTTGCGCCCCCGTAGATGTAGAAATATGTCCTCTGAAGGATCTCCGCCCTCCTATACGTGTTCCCTTAACTTTTTTGCGCCCTGTAGATTTGAAAAAGTTGTCCGCTTCGGGATTTCCTCCCCATAAAATGTATTATTCGAACATTATTGCGCCCTCATTTATTTAGAAATATGCCCTCTGCTGGATCTCCGCCCTCGTATATGTATTCCTCTTACTTTTTTGCGGCCTTAGTTTTAAAAATATGTCCTCTACGGGATTTCCGCTCCCCTAGAACGTATTATTCAAACTTTCTTTTGCGCCCCGTGGATTTAGAAATATTTCCTCTATAGGATCTCCGCCCTCCTATACGAATTCCTCTATTCTGCGCCTCCGTAGATGTTCAAACCAATAGGGAACCATGCGCTCCCCTAGAACGTATTATTCAAACTTTTTTGCGTCCTCTTTGATTAGAAATATATCCTTTGCTGGATCTCCGCCCTCCTATACGAATTCCTCCATTTTGCGTAGATTTTGAAATATGTCATCTGCAGGATTCCTCTAATTTTTTTGCGCCCTGTAGATTTAAAACAAATGTCCGCCTCAGGATTTCCGCCCCTAGAACGTATTACTCGAACTTTTTGCACCCCTTGGATTTAGAAATATATACTCTGCAGGATCTCCGCCCTCCTATACGTATTCCTCTAACTTTCTTGCGCTATCTTAGATTTCAAAATATGTCCTCTACGGGATTTCCGCTCCCCTAGAACGTATTACTCAAACTTTTTTGCGCCCCCGTGGATTTAGAAATATGTCCTCTTTAGGATCTCCGCCCTCCTATATGTATTCCTCTAACTAACTTGCGCCTCCTTAGATTTAAAAATATGTCCTCTATGGGATTACCCTTTGCAGGATCTCCTATAGGTACGTATGTTCTGGGCTGCAAGAATCAGCTAAAAATGCATCCTCAAGATTTTGTTTACAAATTACGGGGGAAACATCCGGAAAGCAGCGGGAATGCTTCCGGACGCGTTCGTTTCATAATGGTACGCTTCGAATCAACAATCCCCAGCATTCAGAGGCTGTTCCAATGCGGGAACCATGCAATCTGTATGTTCCGGGCTGCGAGATTCAGCGAAAAATGCATCCGGAAGATTTTGTTTACAAATTACGGGGGAAACATCCGGAAAGCAGCGGGAATGCTTCCGGACGCGTTCGTTTCATAATGGTACGCTTTGAATCAACAATCCCCAGCATTCAGAGGCTGTTCCAATAAGGGAACCAAGCGAAATGTTTGTTCCGGGATGCGAGAATCAGCGAAAAATGCATCCGGAAGATTTTGTTTACAAATTACGGGGGAAACATCCGGAAAGCAGCGGGAATGCTTCCGGACGCGTTCGTTTCACAATGGTACGCTTCGAATCAACAATCCCTAGCATTCATAGGCCATTTCAATGCGGGAACCATGCGATCTGTGTGTTCCAGGCTGCGAGATTCAGCGAAAAATGCATCCGGAAGATTTTGTTTACAAATTACGGGGGAAACATCCGGAAAGCAGCGGGAATGCTTCCGGACGCGTTCGTTTCATGATGGTACGCTTCGAATTAACAATCCCCAGCATTCAGAGGCTGTTCCAATGCGGGAACCATGCGATCTGTGTGTTCCGGGCTGCGAGAATAGCGAAAAATGCATCCGGAAGATTTTGTTTACAAATTACGGGGGAAACATCCGGAAAGCAGCGGGAATGCTTCCGGACGCGTTCGTTTCACAATGGTACGCTTCGAATCAACAATCCCCAGCATTCAGAGGCTGTTCCAATACGGGAACCAAGCGAAATGTTTGTTCCGGGATGCGAGAATCAGCGAAAAATGCATCCGGAAGATTTTGTTTACAAATTACGGGGGAAACATCCGGAAAGCAGCGGGAATGCTTCCGGACGCGTTCGTTTCATGATGGTACGCTTCGAATCAACAATCTCTAGCATTCATAGGCCATTCCAATGCGGGAACCATGCGATCTGTGTGTTCCAGGCTGCGAGATTCAGCGAAAAATGCATCCGGAAGATTTTGTTTACAAATTACGGGGGAAACATCCGGAAAGCAGCGGGAATGCTTCCGGACGCGTTCGTTTCATGATGGTACGCTTCGAATTAACAATCCCCAGCATTCATAGGCCATTCCAATGCGGGAACCATGCGATCTGTGTGTTCCGGGCTGCGAGATTCAGCGAAAAATGCATCCGGAAGATTTTGTTTACAAATTACGGGGGAAACATCCGGAAAGCAGCGGGAATGCTTCCGGACGCGTTCGTTTCATAATGGTACGCTTCGAATCAACAATCCCCAGCATTCAGAGGCTGTTCCAATGCGGGAACCATGCGATCTGTGTGTTCCGGTCTGCGAGATTCGGCGAAAAATGCATCCGGAAGATTTTGTTTACAAATTACGGGGGAAACATCCGGAAAGCAGCGGGAATGCTTCCGGACGCGTTCGTTTCACAATGGTACGCTTCGAATCAACAATCCCCAGTATTCAGAGGCTGTTCCAATACGGGAACCAAGCGAAATGTTTGTTCCGGGATGCGAGAATCAGCGAAAAATGCATCCGGAAGATTTTGTTTACACATTACGGGGGAAACATCCGGAAAGCAGCGGGAATGCTTCCGGACGCGTTCGTTTCACAATGATACGCTTCGAATCAACAATCCCCAGCATTCAGAGGCTGTTCCAATACGGGAACCAAGCGAAATGTTTGTTCCGGGATGCGAGAATCAGCGAAAAATGCATCCGGAAGATTTTGTTCACAAATTACGGGGGAAACATCCGGAAAGCAGCGGGAATGCTTCCGGACGCGTTCGTTTCATGATGGTACGCTTCGAATCAACAATCCCTTGCATTCATAGGCCATTCCAATGCGGGCACCATGCGATTCGTGTGTTCCGGTCTGCGAGATTCAGCGAAAAATGCATCCGGAAGATTTTGTTTACAAATTACGGGGGAAACATCCGGAAAGCAGCGGGAATGCTTCCGGCCGCGTTCGTTTCATAATGGTACGCTTTGAATCAACAATCCCCAGCATTCAGAGGCTGTTCCAATACGGGAACCAAGCGAAATGTTTGTTCCGGGATGCGAGAATCAGCGAAAAATGCATCCGGAAGATTTTGTTTACAAATTACGGGGGAAACATCCGGAAAGCATCGGGAATGCTTCCGGACGCGTTCGTTTCATGATAATACGCTTCGAATCAACAATCCCCAGCATTCATAGGCCATTCCAATGCGGGAACCATGCGATCTGTGTGTTCCGGGCTGCGAGATTCAGCGAAAAATGCATCCGGAAGATTTTGTTTACAAATTACGGGGGAAACATCCGGAAAGCAGCGGGAATGCTTCCGGCCGCGTTCGTTTCATAATGGTACGCTTTGAATCAACAATCCCCAGCATTCAGAGGCTGTTCCAATACGGGAACCAAGCGAAATGTTTGTTCCGGGATGCGAGAATCAGCGAAAAATGCATCCGGAAGATTTTGTTTACAAATTACGGGGGAAACATCCGGAAAGCAGCGGGAATGCTTCCGGACGCGTTCGTTTCATGATGGTACGCTTCGAATCAACAATCCCCAGCATTCATAGGCCATTCCAATGCGGGAACCATGCGATCTGTGTGTTCCGGGCTGCGAGATTCAGCGAAAAATGCATCCGGAAGATTTTGTTTACAAGTTACGGAGGAAACATCCGGAAAGCAGCGGGAATGCTTCCGGCCGCGTTCGTTTCATGATGGTACGCTTTGAATCAACAATCCCCAGCATTCAGAGTCTGTTCCAATACGGGAACCAAGCGAAATGTTTGTTCCGGGATGCAAGAATCAGCGAAAAATGCATCCGGAAGATTTTGTTTACAAATTACGGGGGAAACATCCGGAAAGCAGCGGGAATGCTTCCGGACGCGTTCGTTTCATGATGGTACGCTTCGAATCAACAATCCCCAGCATTCAGAGGCTGTTCCAATGCGGGAACCATGCGATCTGTATGGTCCGGGATGCGAGATTCAGCGAAAAATGCATCCGGAAGATTTTGTTTACAAATTACGGAGGAAACATCCGGAAAGCAGCGGGAATGCTTCCGGGCGCGTTCGTTTCATAATGATACGCTTCGAATCAACAATCCCCAGCATTCAGAGGCTGTTCCAATACGGGAACCAAGCGAAATGTTTGTTCCGGGATGCGAGAATCAGCGAAAAATGCATCCGGATGATTTTGTTTACAAATTACGGGGGGAACATCCGGAAAGCAGCGGGAATGCTTCCGGATGCGTTCGTTTCATGATGATACGCTTCGAATCAACAATCCTCAGCATTCATAGGCCATTCCAATGCGGGAACCATGCGATCTGTGTGTTCCAGGCTGCGAGATTCAGCGAAAAATGCATCCGGAAGATTTTGTTTACAAATTACGGGGGAAACATCCGGAAAGCAGCGGGAATGCTTCCGGACGCGTTCGTTTCACGATGGTACGCTTCGAATCAACAATCCCCAGAATTCAGAGGCTGTTCCAATGCGGGAACCATGCGATCTGTATGTTCCGGGATGCGAGATTCAGCGAAAAATGCATCCGGAAGATTTTGTTTACAAATCACAGGGGGAAACATCCGGAAAGCAGCGGGAATGCTTTCGGACGCGTTCGTTTCATAATGGTACGCTTCGAATCAACAATCCCCAGCATTAAGAGGCTGTTCCAATACGGGAACCAAGCGAAATGTTTGTTCCGGGATGCGAGAATCAGCGAAAAATGCATCCGGAAGATTTTGTTTACAAATCACAGGGGAAAACATCCGGAAATACGGGAACCAAGCGGAATGTTTGTTCCGGGATGCGAGAATCAGCAAAAAATGCATTCGGAAGATTTAGTTTAGAAATTACATGGGAAACATGAGGAAAGTAGCAGGAATGCTTAATTATGTTTAATTATTTTTGGATTGAGCGCTCGTCGGATTCCATGAGGGCGGTCGCAGTATCATTTTGAGTTCAATTCGGTTGCTTCAACGCGATAATAGAATGAGCGCTCGTCTGAGTCCATGAGGACGAGCGCAGTGTCGATATGAGTTCAATATGGTAGCACTTATGTGATGATAGTGGATTGAGCTCTCGTCTGAGTCCATGAAGGGGGCGCAGTAGCATTCTGAGCTCAATTTGATTGTTTTAACGAGATAGTAGAATGAGCGCTCGTCTGCGGACGGGCGCAGTGTCGATATGAGTTCAATATGGTTGAACTCATGTGATGATAGTGAATTGAGCGCTCGTCTGAGTCCATGAGGGTGGGCGCAGTAGCATTCTGAGTTCAATTTGGTTGCACTTATGTGATGATAGTGGATAGAGTGCTCGTCTGAGTCAATGAGGGTGGGCGCAGCATCGATATGAGTTCAATTTGGTTGCACTTATGTGATGATAGTGGATTGAGCGCTCGTCTGAGTCAATGAGGGCGGGCGCAGTATCGATATGAGTTCAATTTGGTTGCACTTATGTGATGATAGTGGATTGAGCGCTCGTCTGAGTCAATAAGGGTGGGCGCAGTGTCGATATGAGTTCAATTTGGTTGCACTTATGTGATGATAGTGGGTTGAGTGCTCGCCTGAGTTAATGAGGGCGGACGCAGCATCGATATGAGTTCAATTTGGTTGCACTTATGTGATGATAGTGGATTGAGCGCTCGTCTGAGTCAATAAGGGTGGGCGCAGTGTCGATATGAGTTCAATTTGGTTGCACTTATGTGATGATAGTGGATTGAGCGCTCGTCTGAGTCAATGAGGGCGGGCGTAGCATCGATATGATTTCAATTTGGTTGCACTAATGTGTTGATAGTGGATTGAGCGCTCGTCTGAGTCAATGAGGGTGGGCGCAGTATCGATATGAGTTCAATTTGGTTGCACTTATGTGATGATAGTGGATTGAGTGCTCGTCTGAGTCAATGAGGGCGGGCGCAGTATCGATATGAGTTCAATTTGGTTGCACATATGTGATGATAGTGGACTGAGCGCTCGTCTGAGTCAATGAGGGTGGGCGCAGTATCGATATGAGTTCAATTTGGTTGCACTTATGTGATGATAGTGGATTGAGCGCTCGTCTGAGTCAATGAGGGCGGGCTCAGTATAGATATGAGTTCAATTTGGTTGCACTTATGTGATGATAGTGGATTGATTGCTCGTCTGAGTCAATGAGGGCGGGCGCAGCAACGATATGAGTTCAATTTGGTTGCACTTATGTGTTGATAGTGGATTGAGCGCTCGTCTGAGTCAATGAGGGTGGGCGCAGTATCGATATGAGTTCAATTTGGTTGCACTTATGTGTTGACAGTGGATTGAGCGCTCGTCTGAGTCAATGAGGGCGGGCTCAGTATCGATATGAGTTCAATTTGGTTGCACTTATGTGATGATAGTGGATTAAGCGCTCGTCTGTGTCAATGAGGGCGGGCGCAGTGTCGATATGAGTTCAATTTGGTTGCACTTATGTGATGATAGTGGATTGAGCGCTCGTCTGAGTCAATGAGGGAGGGCGCAGTATCGATATGAGTTCAATTTGGTTGCACTTATGTGTTGATAGTGGATTGAGCGCTCGTCTGAGTCAATGAGGGCGGGCGCAGTATCGATATGAGTTCAATTTGGTTGCACTTATGTGATGATAGTGGATTAAGCGCTCGTCTGAGTCAATGAGGGCGGGCGCAGTGTCGATATGAGTTCAATTTGGTTGCACTTATGTGATGATAGTGGATTGAGTGCTCGTCTGAGTCAATGAGGGCGGGCGCAGCATCGATATGAGTTCAATTTGGTTGCACTTATGTGATGATAGTGGATTGAGCGCTCGTCTGAGTCAATGAGGGCGGGCGCAGTGTCGATATGAGATCAATTTGGTTGCACTTAGGTGATGATAGTGGATTGACTGCTCGCCTGAGTCAATGAGGGCGGGCGCAGCATCGATATGAGTTCAATTTGGTTGCACTTATGTGATGATAGTGGTTATGTGATGATAGTGGATTGAGCGCTCGTCTGAGTCAATGAGGGTTGGCGCAGTATCAACATGAGTTCAATTTGATTGCACTTATGTGATGATAGTGGTTATGTGATGATAGTGGATGAGTTCAATTTTGTTAAGGATATAGTAAAATGTGCGCTCGTTTGAATCCTTGGGACGGTCGCAGTGTCGATATGAGTTCAATTTGGTTACACTTATGTGATGATAGTGGATTGAGCGCTAGTCTGAGTCCATGAGGGTGAGCGCTGTGTCGATATGACTTCAATTTGGTTGCACTTATGTGATGATAGTGGATTGAGCGCTCGTCTGAGTCCATGAGGGCGGGCACAGTAGCATTTTGAGTTCAATTAGGTTTCTCTAAGGCGATAGTAGAATGAGCGCTCGTTTAAATCCTTGGGGGCGGTCGAAGTACCGATATGAGAACAATTTGGTTGCACTTTTGTGTCGATTGAGCGCACGTCTGAGTAAATGAGGGCGGGCGCAGTGTCGATATTAGTTCAATTTGGTTGCACTTATGTGATGATAGTGGATTGAGCGCTCGTCTGAGCCAATGAGGGTGGGCGCTGTGTCGATATGACTTCAATTTGGTTCCACTTATGTGATGATAGTGGATTGAGTGCTCGTCTGAGTCAATGAGGGTGGGCGCAGTGTCAATATGAGTTCAATTTGGTTGCACTTATGTGATGATAGTGGATTGAGCGCTCGTCTGAGTCAATGATAGCGGGCGCAGTATCGATATGAGTTCAATTTAGGTGCACTTATGTGATGATAGTGGATTAAGCGCTCGTCTGTGTCAATGATTATAATATTGCATGTACAAACTTTCTTCTGGAAGGAGATTCTCTATACATCCCGTGGATTCGCATAAGCGTCTTTGCTTATGGAACCACCCCACCCATACCCTTCATACAGGAGTCTGATGAAATACAAACAATAGCATAATCATGATCAAATCGTTTGTCAGATATGGCCAGTGCTATCGGCAGGTGCCTTGCTACAATAGATGGTAGTATCATCATCATCATCACTTATGTGATGATAGTGGATTGAGTGCTCGTCTGAGTCAATGAGGGTGGGCGCAGTGTCGATATGAGTTCAATTTGGTTGCACTTATGTGATGATAGTGGATTGAGCGCTCGTCTGACTCAATGAGGGCGTTCAGTGTCGACATGAGTTCAATTTGGTTGCACTTATGTGATGATAGTGGATTGAGCGCTCGTCTGAGTAAATGAGGGTGGGCGCTCCGTCGATATGAGTTCAGTTTGGTTGCACTTATGTGATGATAGTGGATTGAGCGATTGTTTGAGACAATGTGGGTGGGCGCTGTGTCGATATGACTTCAATTTGGTTGCACTTATGTGATGATATTGGATTGAGCGCTAGTCTGAGTCCATGAGGGCGGGCACAGTAGCATTTTGAATTAAATTTGGTTTCTCTAAGGAGATAGTAAAATGAGCTCTCGTTTGAATCCTTGGGGCGGTCGCAGTGTCAATATGAGTTCAATTTGGTTGCACTCATGTGATGATAGTGGATTGAGTGCTCGTCTGAGTCCATGAGGGCGGGCACAGTATCATTTTGAATTGAATTTGGTTTCTCTAAGGAGATAGTAAAATGAGCGCTCGTTTGAATCCTTGGGGTGGTCGCAGTGTCGATATGAGTTCAATTTGATTGCACTCATGTGATGATAGTGCATTGAGCGCACGTCTGAGTCAATGAGGGCGGGCGCAGTGTCGATATGAGATCAATTTGGTTGCACTTATGTGATGATAGTGGATTGAGCGCTCGTCTGAGTCAATGAGTGCGGGCGCAGTATCGATATGAGTTCAATTTGGTTGCACTTATGTGATGATAGTGGATTGAGCGCTCGTCTGAGTCCATGAGGGTGGGCGCAGTGTCGATATGACTTCAATTTGGTTGCACTTATGTGATGATAGTGGATCGAGCGCTCGTCTGAGTCAATGAGGGCGGGCGCAGTGTCGATATGAGTTCAATTTGGTTGCACTTATGTGATGATAGTGGATTGAGAGCTTGTTTGAGTCCATGAGGGTGGGCACAGTAGCATGTTGAGTACAATTAGGTTACTCTAAGGAGATAGTAAAATGAGCGCTCGTTCGAATCTTTGGGGGCGGTCGTAGTGTCGATATGAGATCAATTTGGTTGCACTTATGTGATGATAGTGGATTGAGCGCTCGTCTGAGTCAATGAGGGCGGGCGCAGTGTCGATATGAGTTCAATTTGGTTGCACTTATGTAATGATAGTGGATTGAGCGCTCGTCTGAGTCCATGAGAGCGGGCACAGTAGTATTTTGAGTTCAATTTGGTTTTTTTAAGGAGATAGCAGATTGAGCGCTCGTTTGAATTCTTGGGGCGGTCGCAGTGTCGATATAAGATCAATTTGGTTGTACTGCTCGTCTGAGTCCATGAGGGCGGGCACAGTAGCATTTTGAGTTCAATATGGTTTCTCTAAGAAGATAGTAGAATGAGTGCTCGTTTGAATCCTTTGGGGCGGTCGCAGTGACGATATGAGATCAATTTGGTTGTACTTATGTGATGATAGTAGATTGAGCGTACGTCTAAGTCCATGAGGGCGGGCACAGTAGCATTTTGAGTTCAATTCGGTTTCTCTTAGAAGATAGTAGAATGAGCGCTCATTTGAATCCTTGGGGGCGGTCGCAGCGTCGATATGTGATCAATTTGTTTACACTTATGTGATAATAGTGGATTGAGCGCTCGTTTGAGTCAATGAGGGCGAGCGCAGTGTCGATATGAGTTCAATTTGGTTGCACTTATGTGATGATAGTGGATTGAGCGCTCGTCTGAGTCCATAAAGGCGGGCACAGTAGTATTTTGAGCTCCTTTTTATTTTCTCTAAGGAGATAGTAGATTGAGCGCTCGTTTGAATCCTTGGGGCGGTCGCAGTGTCGGGATGAGATCAATTTGGTTGTACTGCTCGTCTGAGTCCATGAGGGCGGGCACAGTAGCATTTTGAGTTCATTTAGGTTTCTCTAAGGAGATAGTAGAATGAGCGCTCGTTTGAATCCTTGGGGGCGGTCACAGTGTCGATAAGAGAACAATTTGGTTGAACTTATGTGTCGATAGTGGATTGAGCGCACGTCTGAGTCAATGAGGGCGGGCTCAGTGTCGATATGACTTCAATTTGGTTCCACTTATGTGATGATAGTGGATTGAGTGCTCGTCTGAGTCAATGAGGGTGGGCGCAGTGTCGATATGAGTTCAATTTGGTTGCATTTATGTGATGATAGTGGATTGAGCGCTCGTCTGAGTCAATGAGAGCGTTCAGTGTCGACCTGAGTTCAATTTCGTTGCACTTATGTGATGATAGTGGATTGAGCGCTTGTCTGATTCAATGAGGGTGGGCGCTGTGTCGATATGAGTTCAAATTGGTTGCACTTATGTGATGATAGTGGATTGAGCGATTGTTTGAGTCAATGAATTAAATTTGGTTGCACTTATGTGATGATAGTGGATTGAGCGCTCGTCTGGGTCAATGAGGGCGGGTGCAGTATCGATATGACTTCAATTTGGTTCCACTTATGTGATGATAGTGGATTGAGTGCTCGTCTGAGTCAATGAGGGTGGGCACAGTGTCGACATGAGTTCAATTTGAGTGCACTTGTGTGATGATAGTGGATTGAGCGCTCGTCTGAGTAAATGAGGCTGGGCGCTGTGTCGATATGAGTTCAATTTGGTTGCACTTATGTGATGATAGTGAATTTTAGCGCTCGTCTGAGTCAATGAGGGCAGGCGCAGTGTCGATATGAGATCAATTTGGTTGCACTTATGTGATGATAGTGGATTGAGCGCTCGTCTGAGTCAATGAGTGCGGGTGCAGTATCGATATGAGTTCAATTTGGTTGCACTTTTGTGATGATAGTGGATTGAGCGCTCGTCTGAGTCCATGAGGGTGGGCGCTGTGTCGATATGACTTCAATTAGGTTGCACTTATGTGATGATAGTGGATTGAGCGCACGTCTGAGTCAATGAGGGCGGGCGCAGTATCGATATGAGTTCAATTTGGTTGCACTTATGTGATGATAGTGGATTGAGAGCTCGTTTGAGTCCATGAGGGTGGGCACAGTAGCATTTTGAGTTCAATTAGGTTTCTCTAAGGAGATAGTAAAATGAGCGCTCGTTTGAATCCTTGGGGGCGGTCGCAGTGTCGATATGAGATCAATTTGGTTGCACTAATGTGATGATAGTGGATTGAGTGCTCGTCTGAGTCCATGAGGGTGGGCGCTGTGTCGATATGAGTTCAATTTGGTTGCACTTATGTGATGATAGTGGATTGAGCGCTCGTCTGAGTCCATAAAGGGGCACAGTAGTATTTTTGAGTTCCTTTTATTTTCTCTAAGGAGATAGCAGATTGAGCGCTCGTTTGAATCCTTGAGGCGGTCGCAGTGTCGGTATGAGATCAATTTGGTTGTACTGCTCGTCTGAGTCCATGAGGGCGGGCACAGTAGCATTTTGAGTTCAATTAGGTTTCTCTAAGACGATAGTAGAATGAGCGCTTGTTTGAATCCTTGGGGATGGTCCCAGTGCCGATGTGAGATCAATTCAATTATTTTAATAAACCTAAAATTTATTTCTTATTACAGCAATCGTACACTACTTTTTAATAACATTCACTAACCGTCTCATAGTTTTAATCCACAATAAATAGAAGTAGATTGTTAGAAACCCGGATAAAATTTAGAAAAAAAAGTGATATTGTAAAGACCTCAGCTATTAGCAGCAGGACTTTGCGATTTCGTAGAAACTTCTTATAGTTGGGAAAATCATATTTGAAAAGAATTTCTACCTCTAATTGGATATTAAAAGGTTTTCTGGACTTGAAGATACAAAAGTTGAAAGTTTAATCATACATCGTGGAACCAATGCTAACAGAATCCTGAATTGGCATCAAAACATTTTCACTTGGTTGAAAACTACCAAAAATATGTGAAGTGTGATAGTACGGTTTTTTTGTTCAAGAAAAAACACGTTGGGGACATAGGAGGAGGGGGTCAAAATCTACAAAAAAATGTGGATTGCTCTAGTAATGAGTAGAGACATAAGCCATTGAACTAATTCTTTCATAAAAATAATTTATTTTTGATTAAAGAAGTTATGAAAATTTTCAATGAAATTGTTATGCGGATACATTCAGTACAAGCAAGCATGTATATATTTTCTACATTTCTTCCGAAAAAAGGCACAATTTCCATCGTGGTATGCCAGACCCCCCTGAAAAAATTCTCATTGCCACATGGTTAAATTCATCTACCCAAAATGAAGTTCAATTAAGTCAAAATTAAGTTCAATTTCCTTAATTCTAGATCGTTGCTGGGGGAAGCCAAATTTCAGTCGAATGGGTCAGCCTGAGCTTTAGTATTTGATTTGAGTTTGCGTTTGATCATGTGTAGAAAAGTATCTGAATTCTAAGTTATTTCCACCTAACGAAAGGTTTGAATAGGTTCAAAAAACCTAAGTTTGAGATAAACCCCTTCAACCCAATTTTTAATTCCCCGTCGAACTGCTATCGTTAGGTGGTTTACTTTTTCTGATTCTGATATCATCGGGTGGAATGAGACAACTAAAACAACTCAAAATTTAGGTTGTTTGATCGATCCGTGTATAATAACCATATTTCATCATATTGCTTTTGGAAATATTAATTTAAAATGAACAAATCTATTAACAAGAAAACAAAACCTTTTGATCGCGCAGCGGATAGGACCCTAAAAATACGTTGTGTGTTAGTCGGGTAAAATGATAATTATTATTATCATCAGACTAAGGCCGGAGTGGCCTGTGCTGCACATAAAAGACTTCTCCATTCAGCTCGGTTCATGGCTGCACTTCGCCAACCACGCAGTCTGCGGAGGGTCCGCAAGTCGTCCTCCACCTGATCGATCCACCTTGCCCGCTGTGCACCTCGCCTTCTTGTTACCGTCGGATCGTTGTCGAGAACCATTTTCACCGGATTACTGTCCGACATTCTGGCTACGTGCCCGGCCCACCGCAGTCTTCCGATTTTCGCGGTGTGAACGATGGATGGTTCTCCCAACAGCTGATGCAACTCGTGGTTCATTCGCCTCCTCCACGTACCGTCCGCCATCTGCAACCCACCATAGATGGTACGCAACACTTTGATTTCGAAAACTCCCAGTGCGCGTTGGTCCTCCACGAGCATCGTCCAGGCCTCGTGTCCGTAGAGAACTACCGGTCTTATAAGCGTTTTGTAGATAGTCAGTTTGGTACGGCGGCGAACTCTATTCGATCGGAGCGTCTTGCGGAGTCCAAAGTACGTACGATTTCCAGCCACTATGCGTCTCCGAATTTCTCTGCTGGTATCATTATCGGCGGTCACCAGTGAGCCCAAGTACACGATTTCTTCAACCACCTCGATTTCGTCAGCACCGATAGAAACTCGTGGTGGGTGGCTTACATTGACCTCTTTTGAGCCACTTCCTATCATGTACTTCGTCTTCGACGTGTTGATGACTAGTCCAATCCGATTAGCTTCGCTTTTCAGTCTGATGTAGGCTTCCTCCATCCTCTCAAAGTTACGTGCCATGATATCAATGTCGTCGGCGAAACCAAACAACTGGACGGACTTCGTGAAAATCGTACCACTCGTGTCAATCCCTGCCCTTCGTATTACTCCCTCCAAAGCAATGTTGAATAGCAGACACGAAAGACCATCACCTTGCCGTAACCCTCTACGGGTTTCGAAGGGACTCGAGAATGCCCCTGAAACTCGAACTACGCACATCACCCGATCCATCGTCGCCTTGATCAACCGTATCAGTTTATCCGGAAATCCGTTTTCGTGCATTAGCTGCCATAGCTGGTCCCGATCGATTGTATCATATGCGGCTTTGAAGTCGATAAATAGATGATGTGTGGGCACGTTGTATTCGCGGCATTTCTGCAATACCTGACGTATGGCGAACACCTGGTCTGTGGTAGAGCGTTCACCCATAAATCCCGCCTGGTACTGCCCCACGAACTCTCTTGCAATTGGTGTTAGTCGGCGGCATAAAATTTGGGAGAGTACCTTGTAGGCGGCGTTCAGCAATGTGATTGCGCGGTAGTTGCTACAATCCAGCTTATCGCCCTTTTGTAGATGGGACACACGACACCTTCCATCCACTCCTGCGGCAGAACCTCATCCTGCCAAACCTTGGTAATCACCCAGTGCAGCGCTCTAGCCAGTGCCTCACCACCGTGTTTAAACAGCTCTCCTGGTAGTTGGGCTTTGTTGTTTTTCAGCCGGCCGATCTCCTCCTGGATTTCCTGGAGATTCGGAGCCGGAAGTCGCATGTCCTGCGCGCGTGCTCCTAGGTTCATTACCATACTGCCACCGTTGTCTGCCATATCGCCATTCAGGTGCTCTTCGTAGTGCTGCCGCCACCTTTGGATCACCTCACGCTCGTTCGTAAGAAGGTTCCCGTTTATGTCCTTACACATATCGGGCTGTGGCACGTGGCCCTTACGTGAACGGTTCAACTTCTCATAGAACTTTCGTGCGTTATTAGCGCGGTACAGTTCCTCCGTCTCGTCACGGTCTCGATCTTCCTGCTGGCGCTTTTTCCTCCGGAAAATCGAGTTTTGTCTGTTCCGCGCCCGTTTGTATCGTGCCTCGTTCGCCCTCGTGCGGTGTTGCAGCAATCTCGCCCATGCTGCATTCTTCTCCTCAATTAACTGCTCACATTCGCCGTCATACCAGTCGTTTCTCTGATCCGGAGCCACCGTGCCTAGTGCAGCGGTTGCGGTGCTTCCAATGGCGGATCGAATATCAATCCAGCCATCTTCAAGAGATGCTGCGCCTAGCTGCTCTTCCGTTGGGAGTGCCACTTCCAGCTGCTGCGCGTAGTCTTGGGCTAGTCCACCATCTTGTAGCCGCTCAATGTTAAGCCGCGGCGGACGACTCCGACGCGTGTTGATCACCGTCGAGAGTTTTGAGCGCAGACATACTGCGACGAGGTAGTGGTCGGATTCAATATTCGCACTGCGGTAAGTGCGTACGTTCGTGATGTCGGAGAAGAATTTACCGTCGATTAGAACGTGGTCGATTTGGTTTTCCGTTACTTGATTAGGTGATTTCCATGTGGCCTTGTGGATATTCTTACGAGGGAAGAAAGTGCTTCGGACTACCATTCCGCGGGAGGCTGCAAAGTTTATGCATCGTTGGCCGTTGTCGTTCGATACGGTATGCAGACTATCCGGTCCGATGACCGGTCTATACATTTCCTCCCTTCCTACCTGAGCGTTCATGTCACCGATGACGATTTTGACGTCCCGCAGTGGGCACCCATCGTATGTCTGCTCCAGCTGCGCATAGAACGCTTCTTTCTCGTCGTCGGATCTCCCTTTGTGTGGGCAGTGCACGTTGATGATGCTATAGTTGAAGAAACGGCCTTTTATCCTCAGCTTGCACATCATTGCGTTGATTGGCTGCCACCCAATCACGCGTTGGCGCATCTTTCCCAGCACTATGAAGCCGGTTCCCAGCTCGTTGGTGGTGCCACAGCTTTGGTAGAAGGTAGCCGCTCGATGCCCGCTTTTCCACACTTTCTGTCCTGTCCAGCAGATTTCCTGCAGCGCTACGACATCGAAGTTGCGGGGATGTAATTCATCGTAGATTATCCTATCGCAACCTGCGAAACCTAGCGACTTGCAGTTCCATGTTCCAAGCTTCCAATCGTGATCCTTTATTCGTCGCCCAGGTCGTTGCCGATTGTATCGAGTCGTATTATCTTTATGTCGTTCGTAATAGTTGTTTTTAAAGGCGGCTTATTGGGCCTGCGCAAACCTCCTGTCTCGTCGGAGGGCCGTCGTGTCAGGGCTGTTTAGCGTCCCACCTAACACCAGGACTTGGGCTTGTGCGCTTTGAGCGGCACACGGTCGCTTTGGCGGAGCCTACTTGCGTATACATGCAGCTTATAGAGGTTTAACAGGGCCCACTGTCAAACCCCACCACATCCTAGGCAGGCGCCACAACTCGCAGATGGCCTGGGGAGGGATCGTCAAGCCCTTGGACATAGTCCCTGCTGCCCCAGGTAAAATAAAAGACTACCGTTTTTGGACCATCCAGCCATGGTGGAGGAGATATGACTACTATTTATTTATTCCAAAGTATTTTACATTCAATCATCTTTTATCTGTAGTGGTCGTTATAAACCAGGGTGATTACAGCTATTTATGCCCAAACACCTTTTTTGTTTCTTTATTTTTGTATCTTTATTAAGAAGACTTTCAGCCCTAGGCTGGCTCGACTCCAATAAATCTTTCTTAAATTCAATTACATGTAAAATGTGAACAGTACTGCCCATGATATCATGATTGACGTAATAACCTTTCAAAATTTCAGCTAATTTAACTTACTTTCGCATTTACTACGGTAATTCAATCGTTGTAACATCAATAAGTTGCATGTCTCAAACCTCATTTAAGTTTTTACGGGTAAATTGTTTAAGATTTGCGATATTTGTCTTCAAGTAATTTCAAATATCAACTATAAAATCATGGGCAGATTAAGTACCCAACATTTTATATTAAATATTCTAAAATAGCAAAGTTCATTTAATCATCATACAATGTTCTGTGAAATTGTTCTGTAACATACCAACAATCGAGCGATCAGAACCAATTTCCAAATCGAATGTCGAATGTCGAGGTGTATTTTCTTATAAATTTTGAATCAAAGCCCCATAAAAATCTAATCAAATGCGCAGCTTATGCTACAAGCGATTGAGCTGAAATTTTGAGGGATTGATATTCTACCATAAGACACAATCCAAGGGGGGGCGGAATTCGACAACTTTTTTCCAGGAGTCTAATGTATACTTTGCGTGGGCGCGGCGTCATAGTGACTTGAGCGCTTGCCAGAGCCCCATGATGGCAAACACAGCACGAGTTTGAGTCTAAATATGTTGCACTGAGGCGATCAGTGACTTGAGGCTCGCCAGAGTCCCATGAGAGCGGACACAGCATGAATTTAAGACAAAATTATTACTCTGAGACGTTATAGTGAATTCATTCATTTCCATAACGATTTGCTTTTAGAATATAAGATCTGTCGATTTGACGATTGATGCACCCGACGCTAACAATCACCATTCACACGTAAGTGAAGGCTTCGCTACCTGTTATGGTGTTGGTTTGTGGGAGTGCATGATTCTCAAATCGGCGTTTGAATCTTATTTACAAAAGCAGATAAGTCGTTTTGAAAATTGTTATTGAATTGAGTGCCCCAGAGTCCCATAAGGGCGGACAGCATTGTTACTCTGATTCGTTCATAGTGACTTGAGCGCTTCAGAGTCCCATGAGGAGAACACAGCAAAGTTTGAGTCTAAATCTGTTGCACTGAGACGTTCCAGTGAATTGAGCGCTTGCCAGAGTCCCATAAGGGGAAAACAACATAGAATTTGAGTCAAGATTGTTACTCTGAGAGTTTATAGTGAATTGAGCGCTCAGAGCCCCATGAAAGCGGATCATCATGAGTTTGAGTTCAAAACTGTTGTTGAGACGTTCATAGTGTCTTGAGCCCCCGCTAGAGTCCCATGAGGGGATGACTCAGATCTGATTTGATTACAATTTGGTTACTCTAGGTGCTCAGTTAAATGAGTGATCGTCTAAGTCCCATGTGGGTGGACATGAATTTGATTTGAGTACACTGGTTACTCTGAGGCTTTCATAGTGAATCGAGGATCATCTGAGTCCCATGAAGGCGGACACAGATTCGATTTGAGTACAATTTGATTACTCTGAGCCTGAGGTGTTCATTGTGAAATGAGTGATCATCTGAGTCCCTTGATTGGGCGGAATAGATTTGATTTACCCTGAGGCCTTCATAGTAAGTTGATAGATCCTTTGAGTTTTGTAGTGCGGACATAGAATCAATTTTAGGACAAATGTTTGATTCGAGGATCCATAATGAGCTCAAGGAATCTGAAACCCATAGTTAGACACAGATCTGATTTGAGTACATCAGTGATCCCCAGCATGCTTACTATCGAGGGCCGATTGGAATTTTGAGCTGTTGAAGCGGGCAGTATATTTTCAATATTTGTTTTTATTTTAAATTGAATTTAAAGCATAGTACAACATTTTAATTATATAAAATTTCAAAAAATAAGTTTTTTTAAACCAGGTGAATACTAGCGGTGAACTTTGCTTCATGTTTCCTACAAATCGAATTTTCAGAAATCTTTCTTCATAAATATCGGAGTTTGAAAAATTTTCCGTAGCTTAAAGTACGTTACAGAGTTAATCTAACAATTTTCTATGATTTTCGCCGATCCCACATGTTTTTAGGAATAAAAGCATCTATTAGAAGCAGTGTAATGCATCATCAGGGCCAGATTTAGCTGAAGAGGCCCGGCACATGAGGCCCTGATTTCAACCCCCAGACCCCCCACATCCGGCCTGGGGATAATTAATCTTACATGAAGTTCAAATTAAGCTCATTTTAATCTGTGAAAAAAATACATTTGCTATTTTTATAGCCTGGGACAACAACATCGAAGTAAATATGGTGTTTAAAAACAGGGTGCGAACCTAATCCCCATAGATACAAGGAAAGTGAGCAAAAAACTTCTCTTGTCACATAATGCCAATGCCACAATGGCCATATATAGGTATTCCTGAAACTTTTGGGCCGGAAAAGGCCGGCGCATGCATCCGGCGCTGTTTGGGGATCACGAGTACAATGGTTACTTGAGACCTTCATTGGGAGTTGGGCGTTAGGAGTCATGGAGGGTGGCCTTAGTAGAATTGGAGTAATACTCAAGGCATTTATATGAATAGTTTGGTTTGGTGATTGATGAACATTTAAATTTAAAATTAAAGCCGGTACATATTAGTTTTCATTTACCGTGAACACCACGATAACAAATTTGTCTTGGCCTAGAAACGGACAGCACTCTCATGTAACACTTTGTTGATTAGTGATAAATTTTCCGATGCCGAAAAAAACTTTTTACTAGGGTAGGAATCAAACCAACATTTCTCAGCACATGCCACTGACGATTGAAGTTACCAGAAGAATTTTAAACGTCTAAAACAATGGGCGTAAAACTGTTAATGAAGTGAAGTTTAGGAGTGTGAAACAAGCATTTTTGGAATGTTTGTTCAATGAAGATACCTAAATTTGTGGAGACGAAACTTAAAATAAAAAGAAAAACCCTGTTAATCCAATAGGTGTTGGTGCCTTTCTTGCAAAAAATGAGTGCTTTTTTACCGTTTTGCACAATAAAATAGTATTTTGACCATAACTTGATCCCATAGTCCAATCTGCCAATTTTCAATAGCAAACAATGGGACATAATTCAAGTCGAATGGAACTTGTTGTATAATTGCAATGCTAAGTTCCAAAAGTGTGTCACAAAATTTTGTACACACACACACACACACACACACACACAATACATACACACAAACAGAAATCACCTCAATTCGTCGAGCTGAGTCGATTGATATAACACATGGGTCTCCTGAGTCTTCTATCAAAAGTTTGATTTTGGAGTGATATTATAACCTTTACGTATACTTAGTATACGAGAAAGGCAAAAGTGCAGGCGAAATTCAAGGACGCGATGAAGACATTTGTTCAGTTTGTTGAGTGAGTCGATTGGTATACAATATATGGGTCTAAGAGCCTTTATAAAAGTTCGTTTCGGAGTGAAAGATAATCGAATGAATTTATTCACATTTAGGCGTGGGCGCAATTTTCAAATCAATAAAGTTTGATGGGCGGATTTTCCAAGGGGCAAAATTTTAAAGAGTAACCAGCTCATGATTTGCCGCGACAAATGATTGAGACAGAAATGCAACCTTCAGTCGATAGTCCGGACCGGTTGAACTTTTCAATTGTACCGTCCACGTCTCATAAATTGTGGAGTAGATCTTCATACTTACAACATCTCAGCGAGCACGATCAATCGATTCATCGAGTAGAGTTACCTACGGCCAGACACTTGAGCAACCGTCAGACACCGCTGCGATATCGGCCATAAGAAACCGCCCATTGCCATTCACCACCGCCGCTACTGTGGACTGATAACGATCGCCATGCTTTATGACAGTGCGGTATGCCAATCTATCTTCAATTTACAGCCACTTAGATACAGTACTTAACCACTACCACGGCCAATGCTATAAACTATTAAATTGACACTTGCTGACTCGTCACTATGTATGAGAAGAGCAGCCAATCGATAGAGGAAATATTGATTGACTAGATTGATTTCTGCTATGTCATCATCGGCTGGCAAAGAGGCTGTAAGGAGGATCAAGTCAAATTTGAGTCATGTAGCTGAAAAGTATGACGTACTTTATGCGACGCTCAACCATAATTTGAACGAATTAAATCTTTCACACTTCCTCACTAATACAAAAAGAAAATATATCTTGATAATGACATACTTGTACGTGAACCCTAAACTATTAACATCCAACTTTTACAGTCTTACTTAATTCTGAAAGAGTGAGTCGAAAGCATCACTCCAGTACACACTTTCAGCAATACTTTGAAGTCGTCAGCAATGCTGTTAAATGTACATTCTGCAAACACTACGATGTCATCAATGTCAAAAGAACAGAATATGTGCAAAAATAAGTGCAGTGTGAATAAAATGAGGATCAAAGAATCCGCTACCTTTGGCAGCAGTAAGTGAATGGACACGACTTGGCTATTCCGATTTTACAACGCCTTGTTTAAGTGTGGTTATGAAGATAGTTATTTTTATAATTTATTCAATTAAGGGCGGAGGACATCTATTCTGCTCGGTACATGACTGCATATCGCCAGCCACGCAGTCTCAGAGATCCGCAGTTCATCTTCCACCTGATCGATCTACCTCGCCCGATTTTTATGCCCGTCGGTTCGGTTGTTTTGGATTGTTGTTCGACATTCTGACTATGTGGCATCGTCCGATTTTCGCGGTGTGAGCGAGGTAGTGATACTGCTGCAATCCATAGTTCATTCGCGTCCTGCACGTACCGTCTTCCATCTGCACCACACCATAGATGAGTCATAGCGTTTGTTTTGGTATTGAAAACTCCAAGCATGCGTTGGTCCTCCATTAGATTGTCCAGGTCTTGACCTTGGAGGAGTCGGTCCTATGAGTGCTTGTAGATGATTCATTTGGTAAGACGGCGAATACTATTTGATTAATTGAAATTGATGGCTTTTTTCGGTGACGATGAAATCATGAGCATTTTTCACGTTACGCGTAGGCTCTATTCAGCCATTTAGACGTAATTCGCACGTGACCATTTCCTTCCTCGATCAAACTAAACAAGTTTAGTCCAAGTGTATCAACCCTCAATTTAATAAAACTGATACAAATTCTCGGAAATTGCAAACATTGTCTTCTCTGAGCTACTTCTGAATTTGAATATTGTAGACTGGACCGATCCGTTTAGTTTCTATCTTTAGTCCGCTGTAATCTTCCTCTATTTCTCTTTTTGACTTTATTTATGTGAATTTTGATATTTGGTTCAGTTCTTTACTTGTCGTAAGTACCAAGACCAGGAAACTTGGAAGGGGGGACTTGAAATGGCCATCCTCAGGTCCAATATTTGACCTCTATATGCATAGTTTAATTAAAGAATGGTGGTTTGAAGTTAAAACAGGTCGACGACGGTAACAAGGACGAAACATAGGTGAATAAGGTGAAATACGTGAGATTTCCGCAAACTGCTAGATTGACCGCAGGTTTATCCAACAGTTTATAGACTGAACAGAACGCCTGTAACAGACGCAAACAATATACAATCAGAACGGTATTTCAAACTGCGGTGCTAGTAGAAACGACCAGAGATAGATGGAGCGGTTAGGTGACGTTGTTGGAATTGGGAAGGTGTGAGGCCTTCCCAGATGACCTTATTGGGTGAAAAGAGGGCTTAGGGCGATTCCAGCAAGGTGATCGGCGTGGTTTTTCCAGGCACCCGCAGTGCCCCGATCCAGGCAAAGGTTGTATCCGGAAGCATTTTAGGATGCCTTGGATCCAGCAGTGTAAGGCGTTTCGCTGTGGAGCGGAGATAACACTAGCAAAGTTGATAGGACGAGGAAGCGCTTCGTGGGCGGATAGGTGGCGGCAATAAATCTGCAACCGTTTGGCCGAAAAAATGGACAGATGTACGGGAGGATTCTTACAATTCTGTCCAACTGACGTTTGGTCCGAACAACTGGTGCCTCCAACGACAGACGTGTCTCTGACGCATTTACTGGTTCATATAAGGCTATAGAGTGGCCCAACGATGGACAGCCCTGACAGCAGATTGCGTATTCACGGGGCCTGGAGTGTGGCCAACGATTACCAGCAATATATCGGAATAGACAAAGACGTAAATGTCCGGTGAATGGATGAAGCAAACAGCTCTATAGCGAAGGAACAGAGTCGCCACCAAAACGGGAACCCTGAGTACCCCTATCCTACAGGAGAATCTCGAACCTGTTTCCAGTTAGAACTTTGAAGGAGCGTCCTATGAGGATGTTCTACAAAAGCAAGGATGTTGCGGAAAATCCCCACTTGCACAATTGTTGAAGGACGAAGGAGGTCCTGTTAAAGGCCTTGGAGATATCCGAAAGCAGATCAGCGTGTTTGACCTCATAGTAGCGTTTTGCAAAATGTCGCCCATACTTGCTAAATGTGCCAGTACCATACCCTGGGTGAAACGCGTGCTGCCACATTCCGAGTCTACCTTCTGCTCTAGTTTGTCGCGCAGACGCCGGTTCACCATCTTCTACGACTTTGGCACACCAGAGGTCAGCGAGATGGGCTAGTATTTCGTGACATCCCGGTAGAGATGCTGTTCTTAGGAATGGGGATGACAAGCTTTTGCGCCACTCTTCCGGGAAGGTTGAGTCAGCCCACATTTGGTTGAGCAACTCTAGGAATCGGATTCTGGAAGGCGGAGCTTTGAGCATGGGTACTCAATCTCTTCGGGACCGGAAGACATTCCATTACTGTTGAAGAGGGTGAAGACAACTCGACAGCAGGTTGTTGACGAAATGCTACCAGTAATCACTGTGCTGAAACGTTGAGTAATCGTTTACCGACGCTAGACTGGAAGTACTGCTGTGTTGGTTACTTCAGTGGATCTGGTATAGTACTACCAGGAGTTTGTTGATGGGGAAAATTCGTCATATCAGGTGCGAGACTTCCAGAGTTCCCCAATTGAGCCAGGTTTACCGGATCAGAAAATCCTCCACTGTTTCCTCATTTTCATTTATTTAGTTAACATCTAAACAGATAACACTGAATCAACAATTTGACGCCAACACACGGTTGAGGCCGCATCTCTCCATCCTCGGATACGCCCCACGCTCGCAAGTCGTTTTGCACCTGGTCTGCCCATCTCGCCTGCTGCGCTCCACGCCGTCTCGTACCTGCGGATCGGAAGCAACACATCCTTGCAGGGTTGCTGTCCGGCATTCTTGCAACATGTCCTGTCCATCGTATCTTCCGGCTTTAGCTACCTTCTGGATACTGGTTCGCGTAGAGTTGGGCGAGCTCATGGTTCATTCTTCGCCGCCACACACCGTCTTCTTGCACACCGCAAAGATGTCCTAAGCACCGTCTCGAACATTCCGAGTGCTTGCAAGTCCCTCGAGCATTGTCCATGTTTCATGTCCGAGAGGACAAACGGTCTTATAAGCGTCTGTACATGACATTTGGTGCGGTGGCGAATCTTTTTCGACCGCAGTTTCTTCTGGAGCCGTAGGCGACTTCCACAGATGATGCGCTCTCATTTCACGATAACAGCCGTTAGGTATGATCCGAGGTAGACGAATTCTCGACCACCTCGAAGGTATCCGTCTATCGTAACACCGCCCAGGCGGGCCCTGTCGCGCTCGGTTCCGCGCACAAGCATGTACTTTGTTCGACTGTTTCCTGTTTCTCTTGGCTTCAAATATTACTGACCTGCATTCCAGTGCTTCGTGATTCCTGAAGAGCATTTATTTGATCAGGATGACCAGCGAAGTCCCCAAGCCTTCGAGGTCTTCTTCTCGCTTCAAAAACCTCGACGGTTTCATCGACTACCAGGTGCTGGTTTGCGGATGTTGGCAACGGTGATCCAGGACGGGTTTGGTGAAACCGAAGGGTTGGGCTGCCTCGTGAAAAAAGCGTCGGAGGTGTAGGTTATCGCCTCCAGTCGGCGGCATATTAAAGCCATTGGCTGGCTAAGTACAGGCGAAATCGAAAAGGGTTGCTGAAAAGTCACTTCCCACTTGAGAGCGGAACGAATAACGACTGGCGGAGTCACGTCGATGGCAGTGATTGAGTTGCCATAAAGAAGGTGGAACGTTGTTGAGTGGTAAAGGTCCACAGTTTCGTATAGGTACACTGGGGGTGGAAAAAGGAGTAAGTAAAATCGACTCGAAAAATGGAATTGTACATACTTTACAGTTTTTACCACATCATATATTGCAATGTTCTTTTGATGTCCCTAATCTATGTTGAAATTCAACACATACACTAACATATGGCTTGAACTGTTATTTTAGGTTTCAGCAGAAAATTGAATTTGCATTCATAAAACAATTCTTTTTCAAGTGAATTTATATCACAGGTGACCATTATAATACAATTAAACTAATCCCATTTAATTAAGTGCTTTTGTACCAGAAAGCAAATAATTCAAAGATTTTACACTTACAGGTATCAAACACTGCGGGGAAGTGGATAATGTTCTAATTACGCAAAATTTTCTTCCCTCCAGGGTTTATTTCGATAGCTGTGAATCTCAATATGTTCCTTTTTGTTATCATTGTGATTCCAGTGGTGATTGGACTCATATAAATGAGAAAATGCCTGATTTATCCAATTATCGGTAATGATGCTGTCACATGTTTTATATATGAAAAAATATATAAGAAAGAAATAGCACTGATAGTAAATATATTACAAGCACGTAACTGAACGAAGCATAATGA